>NC_092061.1:3090000-3427500 GCF_039877785.1 Chaetodon trifascialis
TCCACAGCGTCTCCATGTGCATTTTAACAGGCCTGGGGAACAATGTTGGCCTTGTGAAGGCTTTCCATGCGTTTTCTGTTAAGGACGTGGCATTTGAGAGGAACAGATTCCTTTGAACGCCTCACAATGGCCGTGGATTCTGCGTGTCAAAATGTGGGCAACGTGCGCTCGGGTTCATTTTCAGCGCTGCTGAGAAAAAGACGAGCTCGCTCAGATTAAAATGTTTGTGCGTGTGCTAAACGTGTGTGTGCGCTGTGTGTGTGCGCTGCGTGTGTGCAGTGGGAAGGTTTCCACTGGCCCTGAAGCGTCGGCGCTGCAGCGGCTGTAAGCTGTGGACAGATCGCTGCTCCGTCCTATCTGCTGTGTATAGCTGACATTCTGGCTCAATGGGCCGTTTCAACACCTCGACACTCTATCCACATGGGACAGAGCTGCAGACCTCCCCCCTCCCTCTCTCATCCCATCGCACTCTACCTTTCTTTCTCTGTCTAGACAGACAAATGGGCTGTTTGTTTCCTTTTATACACAGTCTCTTCTGCAGTGTTTTGAAGCACGGCTGGTTTATCTTTGACTATCTGGTAAAATCCCACTCAGGAAATTCTTCACGGGTCAACAGGAGTCAAGTCACACTGAAACACTGTGGAACAAAGAGCTTTTACAGGAAGCCTGGTATCAAGACGAAGAAAATATGAGATATCAACTGTGTAAATTCAGACAGCAGCTGAAGTATCAGTATATCTCTATCTTGTACCTTCTGCAGAAGAAAGTCCAAAGTTCATGACTTCACTCGACTAAATGAAGCCGTCTGCCAGAGGCTCTCATTAACAATTCAATTCCAATAATCAACAGAGAAAACTGCAACGTTTCGCTTTAAAGCTGCTAGAATCATTTTTACATCAAACAACGAAGCGAATGTGACAAGGTTCAGATTTACTGACTGCTTCAGTGTCTTACAGCCTTGTTTCCAGATGCAGCAGGCAGCTGTTTGGAGCTGCACAGCCTCAATAAACCAAGCACCAATCAGACAAAGAGACGAAGTTAGCCATTAGCTCGTGAACATAGTCAGGCATTTACAGATATCATCATTATATTATCAGATTTCCCTCAAGATGTTGGTGAAGACCAAAAAAGAGCTAGAAGGATGGTGAATATCGGACCTGCTGATCCTCTCTGACATGAACTGACCTGAAAACAGCAAAAAGTCAACAGTTTTTCCTCATCAGCTTCATTGATTTCTGTATATCTGCTTATCGTGAATCTTACACAGCAACACGTTTCACAGGCTGAAAGATGTGGAACGCTCCAAAAACACCTGTTTAGATCATTCCACAGGTAAACAGGCTCACTGGTAACAGGTGAGAGGATCATGATTGGAAAGGCTCAGTCGTTCACAAGCGAGGATGGAGCGAGGTTCACCTCTTTGAACACATGATTGGATGAAAGAGATGAACACATGGACTCAGAGACACTTCAGGAAACAGCGAACACAGTTTGATTGGAAACGACTGATTCTGCTTTTATTTAAATTTGACGCAGAGTCGGGTTGAATAAGATGATAATATATTGAGTTTATAGGTTGATGCACTGCTTCCAAGTGACCAGCAAATCCCAGAAAAGCTGATTATTTTAATTCAGCTCTGATCTCACAGACAGATTCAATAAAACAACAGACCATAAGCAGCACCATGTTGGTATATCCAGAGGGAGACCAATGCTGAGGAGAGCTACAGCTCCAACGACAGAGCCTGCTCTGTCCTTTCTCTTTCTGGATTAAACAAACAACATTAACTGAGTCCCATTTCATTTTTAATTTCTCAGCTATGTGCTGGATCCATAGCCTGCAGGAAAGGCGGCCACAGCCGTCAGTCAGAGCCGCTCAGTGCTGCTGGTTTTATTCCACATGAATGCCACATTGGAGGGATTTTCCATAACGATGTACAAAACAACAGGACGGTGCAAAGACTGAGCTCAGACAACCATATACAAATATTTATCCTAAATCTCATCGTATGTTTCAGTTATGATTTACCGAATCGTATGTCCTGGCCTAGACCACCGAGTATGCCACAGACACAATACGAGCGTTAGTCATTTCTATAAGAACTGAATGTCAGTCAGAGCTGATGGAGGCCAACAGAGGCAGAGAAACAGAGGGAGTGCCCTTTTGCTTGCACTCCGCTCTTTTTATAACCCTCGGCGGGTTGGCTCCTGCATGGCTGCCCGCAGCATTCGGTTACCTAGAAGAATTTAATGTGTGTAAGCTTACATCAGGGGCCACAGGCTGCACGTATGCGACTGAATGCACGCCCATGTTGTGACAGCGTGTCACCTTTACTGGCAGCCGGTGCAGTTTTGGGGAGCGCGGATAAAAGCAGTTATGTAGGCTACTGAAATGAGCATTGAATTACTGTCATCCTGTAGATGTATTTTATATTTATGATGGGCTGCTCGTGTATGATGGGGGGTTCAGAGGGTGCAGGTTTACAGCAGGCTGTGCAGCTACAGCTGACACTGCTTGTTAAAAGTGTTAAAGGTGTTAAAGATTTTGCTCTGTGCAGCACAACAAGCTGTAAATGCAATAAACTGACATCTTTAAAGCGGGCATTGCAAATGTGTTAGCGAACAGCTGCTTTTTACACATCTACCGGGCACGGAGCGACACCACCTTTCATTTGGAGCTTTGTTTCTGGCCTCCTGATGAACGTAAGTCCAGTATTCGCTCTTTTGAGCTCTGTTTTGGTCTCCACCAACTCCTTAGAGAAGCTTCACTCTTAGACACGCCTCTGTGTTAGCCACTACCTTTGTGCAGAGCAGGAAGTGCTCAGTGGAGTAAAACCAAAACAATGAGCTGAAAGACGCTGAAACGCTCCATAAAGGTGAACTGCAGAGCGAGTTATCTGTGGGCCAGGAATTGCCCACTTTAATGTGATGATGCAAATAGCATTAATAGGATTAAAGTTGCAGTGTAGCACAGTGTCGGTCATGTTACCTCTGATATAATCATGTTGTACTCACAGAGCTAATATCTGAGATTTGGGAATGCAGTAAAACTACATGTGAAAGGTTGATTGACAGGTTTTAAATAAGCTCCCACCCTAACCAAACGTATTGGGTAGAGGAAACAAAGCTGTAAAATTCAGACTCAAACTGTCCATTACAGTTTACAGAATGACTTCCTGTTTCAACTTTGACTTACTGTATTTACCGTTTTATATATTTCTGGTGCACAAATCTCAGTTTTGCCTCTAAATAAAGTGCCTTAGATGATCTGACGGAGTGCTGGCTTCTGTCTGATCATCTGACTTCACGCTTTTCTTAACTTTGGAACCCACTGAGCTGGAAATACAACAGAATCTTAATGTTTTCAATAAAGACGTTAAATCGTGGCCAAAAGACAAACATTGTTCTCATACCTGATGCCCCGTTTAGACACACCTGCATTTTTACTGTGTTTTTCTTTTCTTTTCTTTCTATTTCAGCATTTTTGAAAAGAATCCTGTGGACAGGTGTTATAAATTAGGGTTTCACTACAAACACTAAATTCACTGCATCTGGTGCTTGTGCATAATTGCATGTGTAGGCCAAATGCTATTTTTATGTCTATGTCAGATGGAATAAACTGAAACTGCCTCAGCTAGAGCAGTATCGGTATCATAAACAAAAGAAATGACGGCCAGCGCTCTGACATTACGCTCAGGTTGTAATGAGGAGTGTTCGGGTGAGCCGAGCGTGGATGGAGGAGCAGGTCGGCGCTGTGGCCATGTGTGGCAGCATGTCTGTGACAGGCTGAAGGCAGTGCAGGTGGTCTGAGGAGGCTCAGGTTCTGTCCTGCTAATGTCCTCTTGCAAAGTCAGCAAACACCCACCAGCCCACACACAAACAGCACTTTACCTATACACACTGCTAATGACGGTCAATCTGAGGCACCGCTAAGCAGGAAAAGCACCAACCGGTGCGTCTGTGCGCTGTCTTCGCTGCCACCTCATCCCTCTATTTAAATGCCTTTTCACCTCTTCTTTTCCAGACTCACTCACGCCTTCATTGCAGCCATTCCTTTTCTCTCACTCACTGCTTCTCTAATTTGCCCCTGTGTGTATAACGGGAATCCACCGCATGGCTCCTCTGAAACTGAATCCTCAGAATGGGAGCGGGACAGCGGGCCGAGCGCTCGGGGGAGGTCGCCCAGGTTTATGGAAGGTCACGGCGGAGCCCACCGAGCGACACTGATCAAACAAAGGGAGGTGTGCTTTGATGGTGGGCCTCGAGGTCCTCTCCCCATCTGACGTCCTCAAACATATTACAAGTTATGTAAGCGTCACGATCCCGATGCAACGGCTCCGCCTCCACCGTGACCCCCTGTCCCACCTCGGTCTTGTGACTACGGGGCACAGGGACGGTGGAGGGCATTTGAGCCATGCCTGGAAGGTGACTCCTGGTGCCAGTGTTGGGTTTCAAACACGACCTACAGAATGAGAAGCGGAGGCCATGTGCCGCCGCTGTCAGGGCAGCGAGGGAGATATGGGAAAAAAGAAGAGAGAGAGAGAGAGAGACAGTGAACGAGAGTGACAGAGAAGAGAAGAGAGACAGAGAGAGAAACACCAGCTTCATAAACACCCCCGCCGCTGCTATGCAGGCTGGGCATGAATGTGTTTCACCAGAGAGTTTGAGTCCTCGCCACTACTGACAGCCCACAAACCCAAACACTGAGGGAACGCTTCATTTTTGGGACCAGGATGGTTTCTGGCACTAAATCTTCAGATTTTATTTATTTCAATTTGTGCATAACTTGTTATTAAATATTGGCTCTGAGCAAACATTCTCACCGCACGAGCTTGGGTCGGGCTGCTGCAGGATAAACGCTTAACGACGTGCACGTGCTCGCACGAGCGGCACCTTCGTCAGCAGCACTGACACTGCGCTGCTGACGGACTGAAGTCGTTTCACGCTTCCACTAAGACACTCTTGATAGATGATAGACTCAGTGGAAAACAGATGAAAAGTGATATTTTTCTGATATCATTGAAGATTTACTGGCTGCGACGCTGCCAGATCTGCTCTGAATGGTGAGAGATAATCGAGATAATGGATCTGAGTCCCAACAGGTAGATTCAAACACTTGAGGTGAATCCAGCCGCCACGCAGGAATGAGAGGAATGAACTTCTCAGCCACATCCTCTGTTGTCTTCCTGGGAAGCTGGCAGAGGAGTGATTTATTCTATGCAGACAAAGACTTGTAGTAAATAAGTGTTGCTGGCAGTCTACACTAATGCTCATGGCTGTTTGAGCTAAATGTTAACATCAGTATGCAAACGTGCTCACAGTGACAGTGCTAACGTGCTGATGTTTTGCTGGTTTCATCTTAGCCTAGCGCGTTAGCATGCTAATGCCAACATCTGCTAATTAGCACTATCTGATGACGGAAAGAAAAGTCCATCAGTCAGTGCATCAGTCCAAGGTGGTGGATCGACCAACCGACAGAGTGACAGACAGTCTGACATCGCCATCCCTGGAACTAAGCTGCTAGCGTGGCCGCTAAATGACGCTGAACACTCGCACAGCTACTGTGGCCTTGAACGGTGTGCACGCATGTTAGAATTACAATATGTACAGTATGTGCTGACGTATGCGTGCATTGCCTAAACCATCGTTCATCTGCTGCACGCTGCTGCACATGATGTGTATACCATCCACTGCACAGAAATGAATCACAGCTTTGGTGTGCACTCGCAGACGCAGGACATTCTGCTCTAATGTGTCTAGACCGTGGACAGCGGTAGACGTATTAGTCACATGTACCATTTATAAACAGCAAAGAGAAAGAGACAGAGACATGATAGCGTGATACAGCACTGTTGTGGTGTTGATGACAAGGCTACGTCTCTGCAGGGCATTTCTGTCTCGCCCTATCACACTCCTCCTCCCTGCCTCTATATGTTTGTTGCTGGGCCTCCCCTGGTAGTTGCCAGTTCAAGTGGGCTAAACTTAACTCCCGGCCTGCCATGAATTTTGAACAGTTATTACCACACCCTTCCTTGTCAATGCCACCGCCTTCTTCTCAAACACATGTGTTTCTGCGCCTGCAGCCAAACCAAAGCAGCGGGCTAAAAGTGACTGCTGGGAGGCACGAGAAGCTCAGAAAATAAGAGTGGAACATGTCCGTTAAATATACAACACAAACAAAATGTCTGAGGGAGTCCATCTAAAAATATCCTGGAACTGCACCAACTATAGGACCAGTGGCACCGTCCAAAAATACAGTGTATTGTTATGGGAGGACAGCAGGCGTTTGGGTGGGAGCGAGTGTGGAAACAGTGCGTGGTTTTTCTTCTGATCTGCCAAAACAAGTTCAGCAGAGCTACCTGACTGCCAAGCGTTTGCCCCGAGAAAGCAGGGAAATCTGCCGCTTATAGGGAAGATAAATCATGCTCGATCAAATTTCCACAGCGTCCTGAACTGTGAAGCACGGTGTGATTGGACTTGTCTGTCTTTCCACTCTGTGTGTGTGTGTGTGTGTGTGTGTGTGTGTGTGTGTGTGTGTGTGTGTGTTTCTGTGTGAGAAAGACAAAGGCGAGAGTGGGAGTGAAAGTGTGTTTACATATCCCAGAGTTCCTATCAACAGTGTCGACGGAAAGGGAAACCTAATCTCACCTTCACATTGAACCCACAAGAGACAGCCCCGAACACACACACACACACACACACACACACACACACACACACACACACACACACACACACACACACACACACACACACACATGATTTGGCACATTTCTGGCGTAAAACGTGTTTTTTGTTTTTAAGACGAGGATCCAACACTCCAAAAGTCTCTTTGTTCCCCAAACTCATCAAACCATTTCCTCCCATTCATCTGCACCGTGTTTCTCTAACACTACAGTGTTTCACCTGCATGACTGTGTCAGATGCACCGACGGCTCTTCCACTTTCAGTGAGCCTAATTCAAAATATAGATGTTTTACATGATTGCGCTGCACTTTGCATCAAAGGGAGTGCCGTTGTCTAAACAGGGGTCAAGATGTTCTGCTGAATCTTGTCGTTGTATGACTTGATTAGAGGAAGTTTGCATGAGTTTACTTTAAGTTTAGATGCATAGATAGATCCTATTTCATGCAGGAACTGGTGCGTCTTACGTTTCTGGCAGCGGCCACAAGCGGCATGTATGGAATAAGTAGAAGAATGAGAAGACAAAAAGAAACACGGCGCTCACACAAACTCCAACTCCATCAAGACAGCGAGGCGGAGAGTGTGCAGCCGACCCGCTGGTAGCTCCAGAAAAAAGTCACAAAATCACCAAAGACAGTAAAATCTATCATCTGGGGATCAAGAGTATCTGTACCAAATTTTATGGCAATCTATCAAAGCAACGCTGGAGACATTTGACTGGATAAGTGATAGATTTGGCCTGCTGGTGCCACTAAAGAGGAGTCATTCATCCTCTGGAGAAAACAGTGATATTTCACTGTGAAGCAAAGCCGTCAGCTTCACGGTGGCCCAACAGGAAAAGTCCTTACGCTTCCTTCACTGCAATGCGTCCAACGCTCGGCCAACGAAGGTGTAACAGCAAAAATCCAAGTCAAATCCATCCATCAAAGTAATGCCTGCACTGAGTGATGAGCAGTGGCCTCTGGGAAGTGCAGGGGAAAATCCCACAGTAATGAGTGCTTAGCACCAAATTATACCAAACTCTCTGAATAACATGTGAATTAATGCCCCACTGCTACTGCCGGGCCCTGTGTTATACTCACTGTGGACAGTGTCCACAGTGGAAGCACAAACTGAAGCTGGGACGCCTTCCCAGTCTCTAACGCAGCAGCACAGACGGGATGGTTTGAACACAGGTGGTCGGTCTGGACTTTGCTTTTCCCCCTTAATATGTTTTATTTCTGCGCTGCTGCGTCTCACGTTTCACCTCAATCTACACTCGACCTTACTGTCAGAACAGGGCGACGGTCAGTCAGCGGAGTTTGACTCAGACTGATGTAAAGATATATCGCCTGAGCTGGTGGGCGGCAAGAAATCAAGTGCTGATGACAGTCATGTAGTCAACCAAGACTTAGTGCTTTTCTGGGAATCTGAGCCCTTTATTAGATTGGGAAAAAAAACGGCGGTGCTTCCAGCGAAGGCGTCCTCATATTTCTCTGTCAACACCAGCTCGTCCGGTCCGACCGTGAGAGCGGACGTCCGGTGGGCCGGTCAGGCCGTGGTCATCCAGCGGCTCAATTACTTGTCTTCCACCGCCGAGCAGAAGCTGTGGTACCTGGGGGCTTCTGTAATGTTATTCTCTTGTAGTGGGAGAGTAAGAAATGGTTTGCAATACAGAGAAGGATTGAAAAAGCAGCAGCTGTGCAAACACGGTTTCCAGCAGGTCTGCGGCAGATGGGGTGTCAGTGCTGGAAGGTCTGTGGATCAGGGAAAGGCTTTCTCTCAGCTACCTGACGCTCTCTGCTCTGCTGATGTGTTGCTCCAGACTGCAGATTTCATCTAGACTCTGCTTTATGGGGAAAGAAGACTTCCTCTTGACCTGGTCTGATAGCTGGCTGATGGTTGTCTGAGCAGGAAATCTCCGAGTAGAGCTTTTTTTTTTGTCTTCTGCAGTCTCAGAAGAGAAATCTTGGTCAAAGAGAGGTAAAGAAAAAGGAAAAGTGCACAATCTCTAATGTTTCTGTATTGATCAGGATGTGTCCAGGTGCAGGAAAAATGTCCTCAAGGCATCGTTCTCCTCCTGCTGATTGCCAGAATAACTGTGACCACCACAGCGCACATTTTTCCTGTAATAATTTCCATGCGTCTCGCAGGCGCTGAGCGAAGCGCAGTCGTGAGCGGCAGACAGATGTACGCTGTTCCCTCCATGTTAAAGTAAACACAGAGGAAACTCGCCCTTGTCTTTGTTTACTCTGCTTTCTCAGGCGCCAAACAAATACAGCAAATTGGTCTTAATCAAAACATTGTGAAAGTGCAAATGATTTTTGAACGCAGCCTGCTCGTCTAACTTGAGCAGTAATCCCGTCTGAAACATGTGACAGTAAGTAATGTATAGCATCTCTGTGTCCTCTAATTCCCCAACCCACACAAACTTTTCTCTTTCTCCGTTTCCCTCTTCCCCTCTCTGCCTCTCATCTGCGCAGCCTCTCATTTCCCCCCGGCCACGGCCATTAATTAGCACTTGCTTATAGGAAACAGATGACTTTTAATAAATTAGGGTCATGTTTTGAATTGCTTTAATACTTCCATTCCAGTTCCTAAGCAGCAACATGAAAGCATTCCTCTGCCAGTTCAGCCCAACAGCCAAAATTCACAGAGATTTGAGAGTGGCAGGACAGCTGGGGTACACACACACACACACACACACACACACACACACACACACACACACACACACACACACACACACACACACACACACACACACACACACACACACACACACACACACACACAGGCCTTAAGTTATCCTGGCCACCACAGCTCACCATGGTTTTCTTTTTCCCAGGCGCGGTCCCTTGTTTTGGTAGCCAGGCAGGCTGATTCATTACACTAGAGCCTACATTTACCATAATCAGTGCCTCTATCTGGGGCAGGTCCTCATAACTGTTTCAGCCCTCAAGATTAAGGCCAGGCCCTGTTGCCATATCTTACCTTACCCCCGGCTTTCCCCCGGAGTCAACTCCTTCCAGACATTTTGTGGTTTCATCTCAAGTTCTCCACTTCAGGGAGATTTTCTGATTAGTGTCACAGAGCTCAGTGAATGAAATGGCAGAGATTCCCCGACTCCTTCATAGTGCCAGGCCTTCAGCCCATGTACAGCTAAATCCTTTCAGCCCTCCATCGTTTACATCTATAGGATTTGTCATGCGCCGCCTGCCCAGCTCTGGTCCTAACCAGGAGCAAAACAACTGCAACTCTAATCCTCCTTAAACAAGTCTGTCCTAATGTCACACTGTGTTCCTAAAGTTTCATTAAACTGGAGCTGTGTGGCCTCCGGAGGCTTTTTTCTTCCCTCCTGGCAAATTCAGGGGCACAAGCGTGAAACTCTGTGTAACATCTGAGCTGGACTGCAGCCCAATCAGTGCTGAAGGATTTATGTGCATAGATGTTCCCTTCAATGCTAAACAAACACGAACGAGGGCTGACCTCCAAACACTGTTGTGTGTTTTAATGCGACTCGTAAATTCATGCATTCACTCCTCCTTTCTTCTGGACATCAGTGACAAATCTATCACCGCAACAGCCGAGTCATTAGCCCATTCACTTCATTTGTAATCTACTTAATTATAGCAGGTAAAATTGGCGTATTTATGTCCAGCTTTCATTTTGGCTACTCGCAGCGTAACTAATCTGGGTATGGCTGGTGTTCTGCTTCTGCACTCTGTCGCTTTCTCTCCCTCTGCTCTTTTTCAGGAAGAAAAACGGCTTTCATTTCAGAGGAGAGAAACAGAGCACCGGGGGAGCTCGGCCCTCCGAGCTTTTCTCTGCAAGGCTTCACTGCACTCGGTCACTAACAACACCGACTGAAACGGTTTTCTTCTCCTAATGAGACAGATAATTTCTTGGCTCGGACTGAATATGGGTACTCTTTCTCACTGGCCACCTTTGGTTTCATGCTTTTGGTATTTTATAATACCACAAACCATGGGAATTAGCTTTAACTGCACAAGCCATTGACATTTGACTTGGTTTACAAAGCATTATAGAAGTTTCTCTGTTCCTTTACTTCTCTGTTCTTTGGGAATCGACAGTCTCTCCACAAAAAGGAGCCTCCACATGTTTCTGATTGAAGTAATTGAAGGGAAAGTGCTGCTTTGAACTCTAATTAATCATCTTACCTCCTCTGCAGCGGCCTTGTGGTTACAGAAAACTCGCAGGTCCAACTAAAAGGCTCACTGGCTGTAAAATGCATCTCTATGCAGATGACATTGTTTTATACTGTGTGGCTGAGTCTGTCTAATTGGCCACTGAGGAACTCCCCTTTAACACACCTGTCAGTCTTACGTGAGTAACGACCATAAAACAAAGCTCATGCTCATATTCTCCAGACACACAGATACAGATAATAATAACACGCATATCTGGAGTCAGTGCAACAGATGCTTGGCCCGCTGAACAGAAGCAGAACCAGCTGCCTTCTGACCAGGTTACGGAGACGTAACCTGGAAATTCTCATGACTTGAAATCATGGTACGTATGAGAAAACAATGGATGGTGTCGTCTGTGCTTCATTTGAATAAAACATGGCACAAATCAAAGCTGTGGGGAGAACGCAGCTTCGCCTTAGTGGCATTACTTCAGGCTGTATAAAAGGCACACTCCCATGTGAAGGCATTCAAACTGAGCTTAGGTATGTTCACTTAACCCTCCATGTCGGTGGGAGCTGGCAGCTCCTCACTGCTCCTCTCCATAGCTGTGTGAACAGAGCACATTCCTGCAGCCTCCTGTTCCCTGCTGCTGCAGAGGAGAAGAACTTTAACTGCTCTGCATGGCATTTTACAAAGGAGGAACACACACTTTCAGTCGTTAACTTCCCCTTTTATTGCCCTAAAGTAGCCAGGAGAGAAAGGTGCCATATGCAGGCCTTTTCATTGTCCGTGTCCACGGACTGTTTTACACATATGGTAAAGTGGTTTGAGGATTTAAGGCTGAACTGTATAGCTAAGAATTTGAGAGGAGACTTTTTCTTTTTTATCGTGAGCTGTGGTGATGGAGGAATGCTTGCAGATCATGTCGACTTTCTGTCGCTGAGGAAGCGAGCGATAGGAGAACCATAGTGAGGTGCATTCGGCACAATTGGAGGAATGGGTGCAGCTCTGCACCAATCACACGACCCCGACCAACCCTCTCCTCGCCCTCCTGGTCGTCACGTCGCCTGCTGGCAGCCCCACACTAAGCAAATATACAACCCGGCCTGGTCCTGTTTTGCTTCCTCTCCCTCCCCCTGCAACCTCCACTGTCTCTGATGCCCTTGACTTTGTCTTCAATGCTAATTCTCTGAGGTTAGCACAATAAACACGGCGCTGATGGGCCCGGACCCAGCAGAGGCCACACTTCCTGTCTACACAAGCTGCTCTCTGGGAGAAAGAACAGAGGACTGACAGGAAAGAAGGTCAGGGAGAGAGAAAGAAAAGGTAGATGAGGCAGAAACATGTGGACAGAGAACAGAAATGGGGGTAAGCCAGTCGCAGAGGAGAGGAATGTGGTGCGTGGCTGCGTGTCCTCAGCGATCACCTTTGTAAGACTTTCTTTCTGCTCTGCAACAGTCTGGTGAGGTTCCTATAAACAAACTGGCTCTGTTCATCTTTTTCTGCACTGGACCTCCTCGAAACAACAACTGGTTTCATCCTCTTGCCTTGAACGGAGCCCAAGTCATTTCCAGCATTTGTTATTGGTCAAACAACTGAGGCGGATTTGGCTGCTGATGAATTAGTTGTTGGATTTAATTTGGTCTTTCTTTCGGAGCGCATGGCTGAATCCTATTTCTGCCTGGAATTCCCACGCCTGAAACTTCTTTTGTGCCTCACGAGTATCTTTTAATATTTTAGATTCAACTGCGTCAGTGGGCTCCAGCTTACTTTTGGGTGGATGCAGATAACGCATGCCTCGAACGTGTCGCAGACTCTGCAGGGCTGCTTCGTCTTTGAGACATCTGGCTGCAGGCATCTTTAGGATTCCATCAATACCACAGCAAGGGGGGAAACCCCACAGCTGAAAAAAGCAGCCTCAGCAGTCTGACTGTGGGCCAGCTCATATCAACTCCAACAAGCTCTCAGTCATCTCACAGAGCTCTCTGATAGACCCGTCCCTGCCAAGAGCAGGCGAGCCAGAAGACAGAGGGGTGAGGTGCAAAGAGGGAGCTCATTTCTGTCTAAAAACCAGGGGGGCACTGGCGTCCACGGGGGCTTGTGTCTGTCTTTGAATGGCATCTAGGCAGTTCCAGCTGTTGCGCTTCATCTGGGCAATTAGCTGTAATCAGCTCTCTGAGCTCTCTGGGTGTTCTTACACTTTCACACGCTGGCACTGCACCGGATATCCCTCATCACCACATCCCAATCACACGCACCGAGGTCTACCTGGGAACTAAAGCAACAGCGTGAGGCTTCAACCCCTGTAAAAGTGGAGAATGTACAAGAACATGGATATTTGTGCACGTGTGTGTGTGTGTGTGTGTGTGTGTGTGTGTGTGTGTGTGTGTGTGTGTGCGTGCATGCGTGCGTGGTGGTTGTTTGTAGCCAGGTCTCTATGGGCCTCTCCAGCCCGTGGCTCTCGCTCTGTTCAAACTCCGCCATGTGTTGCGCACATGTTCCCATCAGCCCTGTGAATCAGTCTTTGTGCAGAGCAGCATCCTTACAGCAGTTACTGTATATCCCCTTGTTACAAACACCGGCCCGCCTTTCCACATGACTGAGAACACCTTCACCCCAATATGTTGGACAAAGTGGGTGCATGTACCCGTGGGGCCCTAACGACATACACGCTGTGAATTTCCTGCTTGGGCACAAGCACTGACACGAAGAACGGAGAGTGTCCCCTACCTTTTTCCGATCAACTGTGACTGATCCCTGTTACCAAGGGGGATTATGGGATAGTCCCGTGACTCTCGCTGTGCCACCTCTCATCCCCGCAGTGTGTGGGCCGAGTTGGCCTGCAGAGACGCCGCGGGCAGGCAGGCGGGCCGGGACGACTGCTGCTCTGGGCAACAGCTGCTGAACAAAATGGAGCTGAAAAATTCCACCCCCAGTTCCCATAAACAGGACTGAGATATGATTTACATGTTATGAAAACTAAAGAAAATACGCGCCTTGCTGCAGGGGGATTGTGCATCACATATTGTTGCAGATTGTTTGTTACTACTTAACTAAAATTAACCCGTGACTCTTAACGCCTGGAGAACTAACTGCGGTGCAGTGATGCATGAAGGGTCAAAATGCTCACATCATGATTAATATCTGATGTATGATCTGATAATAATTTGTAATTCAGCTTGAGTTTGCCTCCTCAGACGCAGGTCAGAGGTCAGGGTCAGACAGAGCTGGGATGGATGCTCTCATTTCTACGATGTTTTATCAAAGTGCAGCCGACTCTTCATCTCACAGCTGACACATCCTAAACCCTGCTCATGCACGCCTGCACGCACACACCTGAACACTGCTCTCATGTGAGCACGCACGCACGCACACGCACGCACACACTCGGCTGACCCTTGGCCAGAGCGAAGCTCAGCACATTCTTGCGGGGCATGTTGACACCCTGGCAGGATCTATGAGGAGGTTCTGGCATCAGCAGCATTTTGTTAGTCCAACGTTTCTGCTCTTGTGAATAGAACTCCTCCATCTCAGAGCCACAGACCAAACAAGAATCCAGCCAAGTATTTCAGTCGCACCACATGCAACATTAGTGGATTTTGGAACTGGACACGAATGGACGTATATTATTACTTTTCTGGCTCAGTCCAGTTTGCTGCCTGATGGATTTTCACATTTATGCTTAAAGGTCTGACTGCAGTGTGAATCTCTGCAGCGTGCAGAAGAGGCGCATCTGAATCGATTAAGCGTCTTTTTTATTCCACTCATTCTTCTTCCTTATCAAAACCTGGTGCCTACGTTACCCACAATGCAACTCAACAGTTTGGCTGGAGCCTTATTCTAACAGCTGCTAATTTAGCCTCGAGCTACTAGCGTCAGGCAGAGAAGAGATCTCTAACTCCACACCAACAGGATTTTTTTTTCCATTTGCAAACTTTTAGTCTTCAGCACCAACCGACGCTGACTCATGTGACATCACACGAGGCAGTTTATCAGATTTCATGCAGCTTCTCCCTCATACAAGAGCTCCTCTTGAAGATAAATCACATTCACACAACAGGGTGATAGTAGCTCCATAGATGCAATATATAACTGCACATTTCATTTAACTGCCAAAATATCTTCAAAAATCTGATCATATTAGATATGTTGGCACTGATGTTTATGCAGACGTCTTTTCAGATGTTTGTGTTTTGTTTTCCATGTTTCAGCGGCTCTCACCTCGTTGTTATGGTTTTTATTTCACTGTTCTGGCTCACCTCCCTCATAGCATTATTTCAAAAGACGCTCTGACAGATTGACTGTACGCTGCCTACGCATCACCTAACAGGCAAAGTTTGTGAAGCTGGTGAGCTGAAGAGCCACATGTTTACAGCAGGATATGAAGAAAAACCAAAACGGAGCTAAAAGAGGGTAAATATTGGACTTGCATTAATCAGGTGGTCAGAAACACGACTGTAAATGAATGCTAACGTTGCTTTAAGTCTGCTAGAAGAGTGTGTGTGTTTGCCATATTAAGTTTATAAGGTGACAGTATGTCAGTCCAGTTTCAACAGCATGTTTCTGCTGCCCCCAAAATAGCAAAAAAAAAAAATCACCTGTTCCTCAGCACAGATATCTGCGCTCTCTGAAGTAGTGGAGGATGTAAAGCAGTCCATTAACTGCATATTGAGAAAAATAAGTGCATAAATGACAGATTTGCAGATTTCAGCTTTCATGCGTTTAAACTTTAAATCATATTTCCAGCAAACCACTCTGACCCCTTTACAGTCAGCGTTTCTCTTTTCTTATGTTTCACTGCATTTCCCGCTCCGTGATGAACCTGACTAATTACTGGCAACGTGTTGTGACCCGGGTCTATAAATAGGCTTCCCTGTGCCGCGGGCCTCCTTTTAGTCAGGCCCTCTTAGTGGTCTTCAAATGTCTTTACCGCAGGACGGCTAATGTCAAACACATGTGCAGAGGAAAAGGGTTTGCAGCGAATGCAAGCAAAGATGCTTCATCTTTTAAGTGATAATTACTTGATTCCTACCCTGCTCCTCTCAGCGTCGGCCTTTGATCTCTTGCGAGTCAGCCTGCAAGATAAGCATGAAATTACAGGAGAGTGTAATGAGTTTCAAAGCCCCATACTTTACTGTTACATGTGTAATTAAGGAATCTCTCCCTGCCTTGTTCCCTGCCTGTGTCATCCCTCCTCCTCTCTGTCTATTATCTATCCGTTGACACTTGTTTCCAGCCCGTTTGTTTGCTCTGTGTGTGCAGAGTACATGCGTCTCCACACATTTGCCACTGACTATGACATGACTCAGATGCCACAGGAACAGGGTGCGTCTCTCGCTGCCAACTGCGCATATTTTCGAAGTCAAGACTTGCAAATGTCTTTCAGAGAGCCCCCTCACTTATAAACAGAACAAGGGTCCGTAGGAGGGAAACTGAGCTCCAGTTGGGAGCATTGTGGAGCTATTAACAACCCTGAATGGAGTATTGTGCTTTAATAAACATGAGAAATGTCAGAGTGCGGTTCTGACTTGTGTCTCCTGTAAATATAGTGAAACAAAAGCGCAACATCTCTGTCCGAAATTAAAACTCGCTATCTGATTTGAGGCAGATTTTTTGATACTTGGTTGATATGCTTATTGAGCTCATGTTGAAATGCACTGAATTGGAGAAACTCAGAGCTGCAGGGCGCAGTCTCTGGCCTTGTTCGCCTCCTCCCCCTGTCCTGCCCACCACTCTCCATCCCCTGACCACTTCCTCCTGCCTTTGAAGCAGAGCGCCCCTCTTTGCTGCTGCCAGACAGGATACCCCACATCCTGTGAGAGACAGGAAGGAGCCCTGCTTCCAGCCCCAGACACAAAATCTGCATTCCAGCAGCCTCCAGCAACCCCTTCACTCTGCTCACAGACTTCCAGCAACAACACTGTTACTCTGCTGCAGAGCAGAGAGAACAGCGAACACACTCTGATCAAACTGAAGCAGAACTACTTCATCCCAAGAAAGACAAAAAATAGACCAAAGGCAGTTCTTGGAGGTGCACCTCAAATCTGTGAGGATCTCAACAGCTGACACCAATTTGCCTGAGCCTCTTTTGGACGGGCTCACCCATGCTTCAGTGAACGCAGGCCAGACCTCCATCTGATGCAGAGCTAGTGGTGCTTTTGGTTGCTGCACTGATAAACCGCATGCAGATCAGGAATTTGGTTACCAGTATTTTCAGAGCTTTCTTCAACTCATACAAATGCACAGTCAGGGTCTGTCGGAGGATCAGCTGAGAGAGACTCTGGCTGTCAAGACGTACTAATGGCAAGTGACAGCGCTGGACGGGCTCCGTGAAGAAGAGCTGTGCATGCAGGGGAAGATGCATCATACTGTATTTAGCACACCTCAAAGGTGGCTGTTAAAGACGAGACGAGTGTCACTCTTTCGTCTTCTGTCCAGCCACTGACCTCCGGGTCTGTTGACTCATGCCCCACGAAATGCAACGTCTGCTGCAGTCAAAAAAGGAGCTGGGCAGCTTCAAGCTCCAGCTTTATTTAAAGGAGACTTTATTTTTAATGTCGACATCTATTTAGACTTTACTGCTAAATTTGATATACTGCGGCCTCACCCTTCACCACCGCCCAGCGTCGCAGCCGCTTGGAGCTGCCTGTTTAGTCCCTGCACTGTACCTCCTTTCTCATCCGCCGGCAGTTTGAGGTCAAAGGGAGTCAACCTGAAACCTACCGCCCCACCAAACCCTCTCTGACACTCAACTGTCACTTACTTTTGGACAGATATGTCGGCTTGTCAGAATATTGCTTTTCAGTGCCGTGAAAACAGGCGCACACCCAAAACACTTGGCCTCCTCTCAGAAAGTAGAGAGGGGGCGTCGGCGGCGGTTGTGGCCGTGAACAGAATTACTCCATGGCTGAAATGAGTGTTCCCTGTCCAGCAGCGGCGGTGTAACCTCTGCCAGCAGCAATCAGCCTCGCTGCCCTGTCAGCTTTCAGGTGTGGGAATCTCCTCTCTGCCAGGCAGCCATCAAATGCAGCGCTGTAATTCAGACTATTAAGAAGCAGCGCAGAAGCCTGAGAGCTGCTGTACAGGAAGCTGGCAAGGAGATCGATTCACACACCGCTCCCAGATTTAAACCGCCAAACTGGGGGGGGGGAGACGGCAGGGAGGTGGACTGACAGGCTGGCCTGACCAACTGAACTTAATTCACTTAGCTAGAACCTCAGTGGGTCACAGAACGTGCTTTGAATGTTCCTGTTTGCAATGTCGTTTCCATCTGCTTTAATGTTTTCGTTTGTTTCGTCCGCCAGCGTCTGTCGTGTCCGTCTCCGAGCTTCCTCTCGCTCACAGAAGAGGCTCTGTGTGGCTGAATCTGTGGCCCAAGGCTCATAAAGTCTCAGGGGCCCTAAAATAGTCCCCCTGCAGCAAAGAGCTCCTGCTGCCAGTGAGAGATGGACAAAAAATAAACTGCAGCATCCAAAAAAATGAAAGGGGACGGCCAGAAAATTCTGAAGCCGTTTGCATTTGTGTTTGACGCTTGTTCATCCAACTTCCAGTCATCTTTATTGGACGCAGAACGCCTGTTTCACTGTGACACACTCTTGTCAAGACCTTTTTCGGTTGTGGTGATGACAACCTGTTTCAGAGATGACTACATTCACCACGTTTCCACTTCAGTATATTAGCTGCATGTGGAGGCATATCTGCTGTCTTTGGCTGCGCGGTGCAATGCTTGGCATGCAGTGATCGTGTTAGTCTGCTGGTTACACTGCTGTTACTGTAGCGGAGCTCATCATACCAACGCAGAGCTCCAGCCTGAAGCTCGGTGTTTGTGAGCAGTGACAGGAGACATCTAGTGGCCTGTTTGGGTTCTGGTACAGAGAAATTCACTGATTACAGTGCAACAAAAGTCTACCACATCATTTTGAGCCAAACTGCAGATAAAATGTGCAAGATTTGAAGCGAGGGTCCAGTGAGCAGGAGGTTCAGGACATCCCTCAAAGCAGATCTGTTCTCTCCAGCGCTGCCATGATAAACACAGACTGCCAGTTAAATCCACATCTCTGCCCTACTTTCTGTGTTGATATTACAATGTATGAATGATAATGTTATTATTTCACAAGTTTGAAATATGGCAATGCCTTGAGCCTCCTTCACGTTGGTTAACTCTAATCACAACAGTCAAGCGTGTAATAGTGCGCGGTGGGGGAGCGCCGCTCTGAAGAATGGCAGTCAGCGTGAGGGCCACATGTGGACTCGCTCGCCTGTTGACGCTCCAGTTTTTAATATGCTTGAATTGGCACGGAAGCTAATGTTAGCTAACCCCGAAGTTCAGGTTTAATTACGCTCCTGACAGACTTTGAGCCCGACTCTCCTTATCCCATCAGGCCCCTCTCACCCTGATGGCTGCTACGCCGATTGTTTCTGCCACTCTGACGGTGCTTTGACACACTTCCTGAGCTTAAACGCTTGGTTAAAGGTGCTGGTGGGTCAGCAGCACGGCCAGCGTGTTAATTATAATGGCTGTGCTGCTATGGGACAATAACTGAGACTTGTGTGCAAATTTCAAATGGGACGTGTGTCCCATGCAGACTTGTACTGTAAAAATACAAGTAACTTCAGAAATCTGTGAAAAATTGCGAAATTCAGTTAATTAAAGAGCCCGAAGCGAGTGAAGGGCCATTAAAAGTGAGTGCAGCTCCTCGCCGTGACAGAGGGCTGTTTGTTGCTCGGCCTCACGGTCTCTCTGTTCAGGACAGAGGACGCAGTGCCAGCCTGCCAAACGCTGGAAGTGGGTCAGTGCTCAGTCACACAGTGGCTGCAGCACATACATCACGCGTGCACCTGTACAAACATACAGGGGGAGGGAAAGCAGGGGAGAGCTGGAGCGGCGTCACCCTCCAAACCTGAATTAAAACTGGAATAGTAGGCCACTTTTTATGCACAAGAAAGTCTCTGTGACCAGCTTTTTCTGTCTTTTGTGCCTTCGCCATGGGTGCAAATTACACAAAGACTGACGCCGCTCACTGTACGTTCAGATAGGCTGACTGATGCACTCCTGACATACACGACATGTGCTTATGTGCTTTATACACATGTGAATAAAGCATACAGATTTGTTGCTGCTGAACTTGTCTGTGGTAGTGCTGTCCTGTTTGTCTGACTCAGAACAAGGACTCTCCCCTGCAACAAAGCCAAGACTGCAGAGCCGGTATATTTTACAACCTTATTTGCATCCAGCAGTTTATGTTCTCGGCTATGGCTCTTTATAGCTCAGAGCCTATAGCTGTCTGTGACTCAGCAATCTAACAACTCAATGCAGACAAGCCGATGCCAAAGCCTGTGCGGTTTGGAGTGTGTGTAGGCATGTCTGGAGGGAGCGGGGTGTTATTTTATGTCAAAGGTTTCTGCATTCATGGATGCGGAGCCTTTCTCAGAACAGGAGGCTTCTATTACAGCCAAGAAGAGATGGAAAGCTCTCTGCTAATTCACTTCTTTTTATTCCAGCCAGAGAATGAGCGGAGGAAAAATAATTATGAGAATTAAATATAAGTTTACTGAGAAGAAACAAGCACTTCTAACTTGCTTTGAAGTGAAGTCCACATTTCCAAATCTTCTCCCCAAATGGAATAATTATTGAAAAAGACTCAGCGTCTGCAGCTGTCAGTGTCTCCATGAGGCTGAACGCTGCACGGTGGGCCTTTGAGCTAAAGATTCAGGCTAACATGCTGATGTTTAACAGGTATAATGTTTGCCATGTTAATGCTGTTTTCCACAGCTGATGGACGAACAGCCTCTAGTGCTGGATGGAAAGCTACTACAGTTCACCCCGAAGGGAAAGTGAACGTCTCCACGAGATTTCATGACAGTCCAATAGGTGCTGAGACATTTTTCTCAAAGAAAAGGAAAAAACGGGAGTCAGCGGGGGTCATGAATGTTTGTACCCACTGAGAGGAAACATAAAAGCTCTGACCCACCGGTGGCACAGACAGATTTTAAATCTCACTGTGGACCTTGTTTTTCTTTGGCCAACAAGCACACGTCTATGAATCAGGGGCAAAAGTCTTGGTCTGCATCCTGTGTTTAAAGAGCCGGCATGGGAGGAAACCTGAGTCGCTCCTTGGTAAGTCTGGCATTGTGTGCCACTGTCTTGATTGGCACAAGTTTATTGGGGATTTACCTCAGTGTGCAGGCTAAATGTTTTTACAAGTTTACTCACACTGTCTGAAAGTTTGTGATCTCAGATATGCCCCCACTGTCTCTCCCCCATGTCTGCCTTGTTCTCACAGGATTAGCTGTCATGTAAGGCTTCAAGTAAACAACGTCTTCAAAGTTTTGCTCCTTTAATGTCTGAATTAATTGCTGCAGGCCTGTAAACTTTAACAGCTGTTTTGTTGCTCATTTGCACTTTCCTGTGTGGCTGATGTTTACGGTGGAAAATGTCCCTGACAGTTTGCATGTTATGAATCTGCTTGTTCCCATAAAACGTTTCTTTATTTCTGCGGGATTTTTCCCCCGTGTTTGGACGTATAGGCCAGACTCAACATCTCTTTTCACTGAGGGAAACTTGTAAAGGGAAACTCCTGTAAAGTGGTTCATTAAAGGAGTTTATAACGGCTTGTTGATTGAGGAGCTTTTATTTCAAAAATACAGATGATTGTGTTGCATCAACAAAGGACACGTGGGGGTGCACCTATTAATACAACAGCTCAGCAGTCTGCCGTGCAGGATAATTAGTCCTCAAATGGAGAAATATTTCCTGCATCTGCAGCACATGAGCCTGACTTTCTGTGCAGGGTCTGTTTGGTGTGAGCTGTTAACTCTGAATCACAGCTTTTAAAGGATGATAGCTCTATAATGTTTTCAGTAAACCCCTGAATAAGCAGAAAATTAGGGCTCGTTCACCTGAGCAAACACCTGCTGAATACACGGGTTGGTGTTGGATATTAGCTTCCCCAGTTTCAGAGTGAAAAGTAAATATCCCACTCTGGGATGTTGGCGGCACCTGAAGCAGTCCAGAGCAGGCACCCTTCAATCCTCGATCTGTTCACTGCAATGAGAAATTTGCCAAATATCTGGATCTAAAGTGCCAGCTGAACACACAAATCACATCACCCTCAATTTCACAGGTCTTAAATCCAGCGTCCTGTTGAGGTCTTGTTTGTCAGAGACGTGTGAGCAGCGCGTCCCCGTCGGCGGCCGCAGCCCTTCATTTTCAGAGCAGTAATAAGTGAGTTTACCTGCAGGAATCGTCAGTCTGCGTCTGCACGGCTGCAGCAGATGCGTCCTCTCCGCCTCCGGTGGTTCAGAGGAGACTGACCAACTGTGGGACAGACGGAAACATGTCTGAGGACAGGAAATCTGCTGACTCTTTGAAATAAAGTCTCTCACATTCAGACTTCATGCAACATAAGAAATCCAGTGTGTCTCAAATACTTTAAAATCTAGTGATACTGAGCAGCAAAACCTTCCACATTTCAGCATCTTTCTGTTTTCTTGAGGTTTTTATATGTAAATCTGAATTAGAACAACTTTTTATTTGATGCCCTTCCTGCAATGACAATGCAGTAAGGTCAGAAAATAGCCCATAATGCCACTGAAGGCTTGTTTTAACGTTTCAAAAGGGCTACAGCTCAAGAGACACCGAGAACAACGGAGCTGCATGCTTTAGTCCAACTTGAGGTTTTGAATTCTTAAACACTATCTGTGGCTGAGTTTAATTGATTCTGGACACGTCCAGCCTGTCACTGCCTCTGACGGCAAACTGGATAATCATTGCTGTAAAGATATTTGCTCACACCAGACGCCGGTTAAAGGAACAGCAAGATGACTCCAGAAAGTGACTCCGCCCGGCTGAGGAAAGGTCCAACACACAACGCTGCAACCACAATTGGTTGATTTTAGTCAATTTTTTGTCAAATAAATTATAATGTGTTAATCACTGAGCTTCAGGAGTGCTGGCAGCCTGGTTTGGAGCCAGATGAGCTGTTTTCTCTGCTTCCTATGTGTTTGCAGAGCCCAGCAAACCATGTTATTATTTAACCTAGACCCAAATCACTGAAAGGTTACTAGTGATTAGCTGCTAAAAGAACAGCTTGACAGTTTGGGAAACACAGCTTTGCTTTCTTGCTGAGGAGAGACATCACACTGATATCACACTAATATCTGCATTAGCATTAAGCTAAGTGACAATTAGCATACTTCATGTAAAGACTGGAAGCAGCTAGCCTGGCTCACTCCAAAAATACACCATCCGACAGTCTGAAACGTACAAATTAACACACGTATCTCGGGTTTGTGATTTGTAGGACTGTGAAAACAGCAGGTCGTGGTTTTACGTGTAGTTTTGCGCCGATAACTTTTCTTGGTGAATGTCAGTGACTCCCTGAAGTCTCTGCTGGTTCTTGGAAACTAAATGGCGACGCCAAGCCTTCAGGACTCCACACTTCAGCCGGAGCGAGGCTAGCTGTTGCCCAGCTTTATGCTAAGCTAGGCTATTTGCCTCTTGACTATTCCTTTAACTGTGATTTCACACAATCAGCACATCTTCATCGAACGTGAGTGACGCTCTGCTCCTACATGGCGGCTGTGCAGTTTACACCTTCCTTGTCACGTCGCGGCCAGGCTGTGTGGTTTCTGTTTATTTACGTGTGGAAAACGCAGGAATATATGTGGGTTGAATTAAAGAGTCAGAGGCCCTGCAGACCCACTCTGAGCCCACCGGCAGCAGAACCGACGGGGCCGCAGAAACCCTCCATTACACCACAGCTTTATTTTTAGCCAACATTCTTCAACTCAACAAAGAAGTCATTCAAGTTAATCCAGAAGCAAATACGTCTCAGCGAGTTAGCAAAATAAATCATGGCATTTATTTACATTTATGCTACCGTGCAGCCTTACGTTTGTTGTGCGCAGTGTGTGTGTGTGTGTGTTACACCAAGACAATTAAGACGAAGCCTCGCTCAAACACTTGATCATTCAGAGGGATTAGGACGAGAAGGAGGCTTGGCTGAGTTAAGTATCAGCTGAAAGCAGAAACAACGCTCCCGCTCATTGGACACGACCGCTCCACTTCTCCAACAACACTCCAACATTCTTCAGTGGCATTAGAAAATATTTGGGGAGGGAGGGAGGAGAGAAACCCAAGACATAAACACGTGGAGCTGGGAGAGCTAACAGGAGGACGACCTGCCAACCGGCGCTGTGGCGTCCAGGAATGTGCACAAACACACCGCCTCGCTTTACCCTCAGCACCGTGCAGCTTCCCCCATTTTCTCCCTCTGTCTGCCTCACCTGCAACCTGCAGACGTTTGAAAGCTGAAGCTGATGTTCTGGAGTGGAAAACCGCTGAATGCAAAGATTTTGTGCCAGTATTCGCTCCGTTTGTCTTTGACAAATTTTTGCCAAAAAGTCTTAAAGGAACAGTTTGACATCTTGGAACGATTCGCTTTCTTGCCAAGAGTAAAATGAGGAGATCTCATATCTGTGTGGTAAACATGAAGCTCGAGCCAGCGGCTGGTTAGCTTGACCATACTGTAGCGTAGAGACAGGAACCGAGGGGAAACAGCAAGTCTGGCTTTGTCCCAAGGAAACAAAATCCAACTACCACTGCCTAAAACTCACTAATTAAAGTGTTATATTGTGTTTGTTTAATCCATACAAAAACAGTTAAGATGACAACTTGTTATTTTACAGAGGGTTGTGTGCCAGACAGCCAGCGGACACTCCAGGAAGTTCCTGGTCCTGGCCAAGAAATAGTCAGGCCCATAACTCTGTAAAACCAATCAGATGGTCCCTTTTCGCACTGGTCAGATAGGAACTGTTGAGGATCTCTACATTAACATCTTCAGGTGAAGTCTGATCTTCCTCCTCGTCACTTTTTCTGTATATTCTACATTTTGTCAGGAAGTCTCTGCTTCACTTCAATATGACACCCAAACAACATTTGACCTTTACGACTAGAATCCACGCCTCCAAACATCTAATCCCACCGTCTGCTGGTCTTTTTGCTCCGTCAGCCCCCTCTCTCCACGTTGAACAGGCGTGGATTAAGGGCGCTGCTGAGGAGATTTCAGATGAGTTATGGGAGAGGGGATTAGCTGGGATCAAAGCATGTTCTATCAATGCTCCACTGCTGACTCACTCGGCTCAAAGTCGTCCATCGGCTGCACTTTTCCAAGAGCAAACTCAACAGAATCGCTCCTTCTGCCTCTGCTACCTGCAGCACAGGTAGCAGAGGATTCTGGGATGGTATTTTTCATTTGTGCAGTGAAACACACAGCAGACAGCTAAACCCTGAGTCTCACTTTAACCACTCTTTGACTCCCAAACCCTTGTGTTTGGTGTGCCTATAGCAGAAATGGTGATTCTGAGAGGCTGGAAATAAGTTTCCCCTCTATGTTTTAAAAATCGGTGAAATGACCCGGATTTGTGTCCTTGAAGAAATTCAGCCTGACCTCAAGTTTCTTGAGATCCTTTATTGAACTTATTAGGAAGCTGGTTCAGGCTGGGAATTAACTGTATTTAATGTATTGTTGTGCTTCGATTGACCAGGATTTCAGCTGTCTGGCCTTCATCTTGGACCTTCATCAACCTCACTTAGTCTTGGATCCATGGGCTGTTTTTCTAATCCTGCAAGAAAGTGAATTTTGCAAATTGTTGAAGTATCACGTTAAAAGAAAAAAGACTGCAAGCTTTCACTTCTATAATCAGCTATAATTAAATACAGAGGTACATTATCGTACAGTATTGTGATCTGCAACTCTCAAATAAACACATAAAGTTGTACTATCCTCAAAACACTCCTCTTGTTAGCCCTCTGAAATAAACACAATCTGAAAAATACATGTGCAAATCAGCCTTTTGGTCCAGCCTCGTCCCCTTTGCTAAGTAATTACCATTCGTGGGTGCAGAGGCTGCAGGCGGCGTGTTGTTGTTCCTGCCCCGTTCGCTTCGCCTTGACGGCTCACCAGCTGCTCCCTCAGCAGCGAGTCGACAGCACACACAGAGCTGAGTTTACACAACCCCAACTCCAATTTTTCCCTCCATCAAGTTTTTGCAATTCATTTAATGCACGTCACGCTCGTCAGTACGATTTCCTTCATCACAAGCTGCACCAGCAGACTTCTGGTCACAGACGATCACAGTTTTAGGCTTTTGAGGAGTGACATGTGCTGCACAGTCCACGGTTTGTCTCACAGTGCTGATTCACACCATATGCTATGTCCTGTTGTCCTTGCACCATGTGTCAGCTCGACCTTTTTGGACTCAATGTGATTCTGCTCCAGTGTCACTCAGGTGAACCATTGTGTTTATTACATTGCAGCAGAGTATTTAAAGGTGCGAGACATCTGATGTTTGCTGCTGTTATCAAAGCCTGTGACTGTGAACGCTGCCAAGCACTTGATTCATTAAGAGCTGCGTTCCTGCAGGAACGGTCAAAGGGGTGATTTATGTCAAGGTGTGTTGGTCAATGTGATGCTCCAGGAAAATTACAGTCCATATGGAACTACTGCATGTGTCAGCAGACTCAAAATCAGAGCACATTCAGAGGTGAAAATGCACAGAAAATGCATTCAATTCAAGGAAAGGCATTTATTTTTCAGTGCAGCAGGTGGGTACACGCCCCATTCAAGCTGCTGATTGTCTTCTTGAGTAATATAAACTCCAAGTGTTTCTGGCAAGGTGTCGTTCATGGTAATGGGTTTGAGTGAGTGGCAGATAAAGACTCTTTTCATTGCACACTCTGGGGCAGTGGAGCAGGCCTGTCATGGAGCTCGAGGCAGAGCTGTGCCCCTGCCTGAATGAAAATACAGCATGGAAAGAATTTCCTGAAATGAAACTCAATCGCTTTTGCCACTAAACAGCAGAATATGCACTGGAGGACTCATCAGCACGGTCTTGTGTTTGCATGGCTTGTTAAAGCACTACTTGAAATTTATATAAAAGTAGCTCAACAATCTGTGGGTGGAACAGTAACAACAATGTTAATTAAAAAAATGCACTGAATGCTGGTTCTCCTCTTTATAATTATTCAATTTCTTCCATCTTAAAGGGTGGACTGGCAGCCAAGTGCGACAGTGGCGTTACTGAAGATGGTGTGGCAGTGGACGCTGTAATCCGTGGCTTTCCTGTGCTGACTGGTCTCGCAGAGCCCAGCTGGTGTTGAGTTTCCGTCGAGGCAGCTGGGCTTGTTTTGTGGTCCTCTTCAGTCCTCTTTGAAAGAGGATAGTCAAGTGCAGTCTCTCCATGAGGCCCTGAGGACCCTGTCTCTGCAGCCACATGCAGGAGACACATCCCCGTTGTAGATGTCTAAAAGGACAGCAGTCCGGCAGAGAGCAGCTGGAGGACTCTGGCAACAGGTGAACACAGCAGCAGTGTGAAGAAGAATATCTGGCAAGCAGGAGGTCTTTAACGAATGTGGGAACTCAGGATGTTGTCAACATGGCTGAATGTGTCAAACGGCGGGAAGAAATAAAAGACCCTGGTTAAAAGCAAATGTTTTCAGTTCAGGAAGGTAGTGCAGACTGGGTGGGGTGCGCCGAGCCTGTGAAGCAGCCTCCTGCTGGGAGAGGCGCGGGGTTAGGTGAAGCTTTCATTTACCCCCACAGAGGAAGCGGACAACTTTAGGAAGGGCCTTGACAGTGTGTTGATTAGGCCCTTTCGTCAATCTGACTGATCTAATGTTTCTTGATCTGGAAAGGCCTCGGGGCTGAAACGTTTTCCTTGTATTTTGTCTGGCCACACAGATGGTGGAAAATAGCTCTGTAGTGGGTTTTGCTTGGCGAGGCAGCTCTGTTTTATTTGGAATCCCGCGCTAAAGGATGAGTCGCCCAGTTGGACTGGAGCGAGCCCAAGGCCTTTGGAGATCACACAGGCACTAAAATCCATATGTGAGATGTATAAACAGCAGCCAGTGTTTATATACAGCATCTGATCCTTCAGCATGTACCCAGCACCCGCTAGCTCCACACTCTGGAAAGAGAAGCTGAAGCCGAACATACCTGGGTCAGGCAGGAGCAAAGAGCACATACAGCGCTCTCAAAACGCGAACTGAAGCAAGTTTCACAAACATTTCTGTCAATGCAGTACAAAAAATACAATCAAACAATACTGCCTTATTTTACTGCAGATTTTGAGATCGCAGCAACTTAAGACTTCAAAGACGTCCATCAGTGTCCATCGAGATTGAAGGAAAAGATTTCACTTACAGTTACAATTAGCTTAGCCTAGCATAAAGAAAAACAGGGGAAAACAGCCAGCCCAGTTCGATCCAAAGTTAAATAAATCCACTTAAAACTGCAAAAAAAAAAAGAAAGAAATATTTTGTTTTCTTCTGCTTAACAAACAAGATATTTCCTGTTGATTTGTAGGCTGTGCTTGCTGGTGCTAAGCTAAGCTATAAGCTAACAGTGCTAGCTGCATCCTCATATTTACTGGGCAGCTCAGAGAGTCGTATCAGTCTTCTCATCTAACTCTTGGCAAGAAAGCTAATGAGTTTCCCAAAATGTCAGATTGCTCTTGAGGTGTTGGGAACAGGTTTCATGGGTCCCTGTTCAGCATTTGAACTTTTTCACCTTTTGCAGTCTAAGTGGTAGAGCTTACCGATTGGTGTTTTAGGGTCGGGTTAGAGCACATTTTAGAGGCTTCCATCACTACCGGGATTAAACTCCCACTCGGACCCTCCAAAAAACTCTATTTCCAGAGCTCACAGCAGGATTTAAGAGTGCCAAAGCCACCTCCTGCTTTCCACAGGAGTCACAGCCATATTACACACCGAATCCTCTCTCCGAGGCCACATAGACATTTCAGAAAAAAGCGTTTCAGAGCTTCTGTGAGCTTTTCAAAGTTAGGTAGTCTGCACATGCATTATCTGGCACTGCTGGTGGCCAAAGTTCCATGGATAATATTTCACTCTGCTTTTGAACGCTGAGCGTTCAAAGATTCCTTCGGCTCAAGCCGCGGTTTGAAGATGGATAAACGTGGGCCCGTGAAATGAAGCAGTCAGCAGAATGCTCATCCTTATTGTGACTAGACACCGGGATGAATTATTTCTATTGAAAACAGGGAAAACCTACAAGCAGTGTCTTATTTCTCTGGAAACACAGATTCTTTGAGCTGTATCTCAGGGCAGTGATTATGGTGGTGCACAGCGGATGGCTGAGGTGGTTGAAATAGGAGCCTAGAGGATTTTATGACTGCTCTGAATCCAGGACAGGCAAGTCTGCTTCGGCTTCTCTGCTGGTTGTCGACCAAAGTGCGATAATCCAAGAAGAGAGTGTCCACCACAAACCACTAAAGGTTTGCACTTAACCTTAAAACTCAAGCTAGCCTGAGGCATGAGTTAGTTCAGGATGATACTGGACTATTCAGAGGTATAATTCTCCTCTATTCTAGGCACCTGAACATTCATATAAACAGCTATCGACTGGTGAAATTATGTGTTTATTGTATTTATAGGCAGAGGCTCTGTGGCAAAGTCACTAATGACAGTAACAATGACAACGGCAACAGCATAGCACTCAGCAGGCCAGCAGGCTAATCACAGAGCAAATATAAACAATTGACAAATTACTTCTTGTTAGCCAGTGGCTCAAAGCAGCATAACGAAGCGAAACTGAACAGTTTTCCTACTTAGTCTTAATGATGTAGTCTCATTATAGGCGTACGTGATGAAACACACTTACAGCTGAATCCATTTAAGTTAGCTAGTAGCTAGTTTGTTGGCTAACTTTAAAGCTAGCGCCTCTTAGCATTCCCACGGCCCACTCGCGGGCAGTTGACACAAATGCTACTGTACTCATATTAAACACTGTCACCAAGCTAAGATTCATGTGAATGGATTGATTCAAACCACTTCAGGATACAATCAAAACAGGAGCAGACGAACAACCATTTTCAAACACAACCTTGAGGCAACTCACCGATTAACGTCTCTCAGTGATCCACAGATCATAACGGTCCGACAAAAACGTCTGGAAACATCCACAAAGGTCCAGAAGATCCACTGCGGTAAAAATATTTAGTCCAAAACATGAAAATAATCCACAGAAAGATGTTTTCTGCTTTAAAATTAGCCGCCTATGTGCTCATCTTCTGCTGGTCTTTTTCGTACATTCCCCTTTACAACTACTGGAAATGCATGCAAAGGTTTCAACTGACACCTGTCTTGACCAATCACGCTCTGCCTAGCCTAGCAACCAGAGTAGTCAATAACTGAGTTGAACAGTAGGGCCTCCTTCTCGTCTTCCCTGTGAAGACTGAGCCAATCATAACCGACTTTGTAGATGACTGACTCTTCAAATAGCCAATGAAATTCTGAACACACAGAATATGATTATTTACAGCTCCAGGCACCTCAGATCAAGGATTTCAATGCTAATAGGGATATTACACATAATTCGAAGTGATAAAAAGAGTAAATTGCTTCAATATAGCTACAATATAGGTATAGATACTTTAACTATGACTATAGATGGCCAAAGTGTAGATTTCATGAATATAAACATAGATATTTTTATAAACAAATATCATAAATTGTTTTTTTGGGGGGCGCCTAAATGTGCAATTAGAGAAAACATGGAAACGTTCAGTTTCTGTTGAATTGTTATCAGCTTCATTCTGTATTCCCAGTGTGTTTTCCAGCTAATAAGTCCCAGAAGTTGTCATCTACAGGCATCTATTTGCAAAAAAACATTCAGGTGGCAGAAAAACCTTCTACTTTAGTGTGTTCAAACTCTCTCTCATATGAGTGGGTGCATCTCGAGGATCACTGTTAGGCTCACTCATCTGCATATTAAAGGTCTCCCACAGCAGCGTCAGCGTCACAAACGACATGTACTTACTTTACTCTAAATTCTCCAAACTGTTATTTTAACTGGCCAAACGTCTGGACTTTCAGAAAGAATACTCAAAGCTTATTCCTGTAATTGCTCTGCTTTGATTTGTCCTGCGAGCCCTCATGTTTTCTGTCTCATTAGCTCATTTAAACTGAATTATGTGTCTTATCGCAGCGTGTCTTGCACCAGTATGTGTGGGAGGATTCCACTATGGCACACATTTTTCCTGCTGAGGCTGGCTGTGCGGGCACCTTAGCTTATAGCCACTTCAAAGCCTGGTGTTAGTGGTCCATTAACCATCAGTAATTAAAGTGTCACTTTTAATGGCATTTACCGCACTGCTTGCCCTGGACTGTAAAAAAAAGATGCATAGAAAGCATGGTTTCCTGCAGTCCGCCCTCATTACCAGAATAAGGGCAGACACATTTGGCAGTGCTGGCGCAGTGACTCCATACAGGCCTTTCCATGTGGGCCCTATGTAACATGCTGCCTATAATTTCCCCTCTGTGTTCACCTATGTTTTGTCAGCTCATAAATTTGTCATGAATTAATTGGGAGGCTCCAAACTGTGTCAGAGAAGCTGATTGCTGTTGAAATAACCTTTACTTTAAGTGCTCATTTCACAAATTCTGGCCCCTTTATTTTCAAATGGCCTCATATAAAATCCAGATGCTACTGGCGTTCATACTGTAGATACTGTGTGAGGACTCGAAAGGACAAATACTTTCCATACCACACGAGCACAGAGCAAATCAAAATAGAGAAGTCTCGAGGTCCATTTACTATCTGACAGAGAGAAGATTCAAAGGTCTGTTATAGACTCAACATCTGTCTAAAACATGACAAGCAGCCCAGCGAGGAGGCTGCAGCCCCGTGCCTGTATGTGAGGGTGATTATACTGAAGTCTGCAAGACTACAGGGAGTCTTATGACGGCAAATTCTTTAAAAAGAAATTATTCAGCTAAGTTTGAAATGTTTCCCACTTGTATTTCACATTATGATACAGTATATGCAGTATTAAATGCACTATTATAAAGTTGAAATAGGTTAATGCCATCGCACTGTCAGCGGCTCACTTTGATGTTTCCACATAAACGACACATTCAGTTCAACAGTCGAGCGATTATAACTTTCTCTGGACAGACAAATAAAAAAAGGTCTTGGAAAATTAAATTAGGTTTTCTGAGTTTAGAGGCGCTTTGCTTGCCAACCTCAATATAATAACTGTAAAACTATTACAACCTGAGAAGTGTTGGCGTTGGCAGCTTGTCAGAGCAGGGGCAGTAAAACTGTGCCATTTGAGACCGGCTGCCATGTGCGCGGATTTCATTTGTAAATCCACAAATTTGACACGGACCTGCACTATCTGTTCACAACTACACCAATGAGACACATCCACGAATGATATAAATTAGTTTCTGACACTAGTTGATGTGTGACTGACGGCTTGAAATTGTAAGAAAAACTTAGTAGTTCACTCTTCTTACGTCTCCTGCGGTATGAAATATGACGTGTTGGGCCCGGGCCCAGCAGCCTCGCCACTGCAGCATCACATGGAACAAGTTTGAGTACATGGCTGTGAAAGAATGCATTTCCTCACTTTCTTCATAAAAACAGAATATCAGTCTACAGATGCACTCAGCTGTAAATCACAGGCACATTTATGAGGCCTGCCGGGCTGTGGAAAGGAAATCCCACCGTGGACACCTCAGGTGGGAGAGGAGCTTTGGTCAGCTTGTGTGAAGGACATTTCTCAGCTGGATCCTTCCCAGCATCGGATCGCCCGCAGGCAGAGGCCAAAAAAACAACGTCTGTAAGCTGGTTAGACTCACAGGAGGAGTCCAAAGTCAATCCGGCTCGTTTTATTTGCTTCATTTCTCTCATTGAGCTTCTTTACTACCTGTTATGATATATGGAGATCTCTAGCAGCGTGCAAGTAAAACAAATCACACGGAAGGTATGGGTCTCTGTTGGGGAGTTATTTTCACCTCGCTTCTGCCTGGGTGAGGATTACTTACCTCCTCCTGCACTGGTTGCTTTCTGCAGGCGGCTGGGAAGTGTGCCAGGAACACTAAAAATAAAGAAATGAGAAGAATTTAATCCCTATCACAAACATGCCAAAGCCAGGGAGAGATTAAAGGCTGCTTCCAAAAAATAACACTTCTAGAGGTGGACAATAATTCCATTTACTCCACCAGATATTTTTGTTTCACATGTGAGACTCTTTCTCAGGTTGGGACAGAAAATTGATGCTTTTGTTTTTGGTTGGTATCGTTTTACGCAGTAGCCATGTCACAGAGGAATTCCTCATGCCAGAAATAATTTAAGGTGATATTATGGGTCAGTATGAAAAGACTACTGTTTCCCAAGTTTTCAAACCACAGACTGTAAACTCGAGAGTGCTGATATCACTTAAGATCAGATAAAGTTTAGTAATTCCTCTGGAAAACTGTGTTTATCATAACTATGGTTTGACAAAACAAATGAAATGCATATAATGTAATAAAATAAATGTAACAGAACATTTAAAAATAGCAATAAACCGAGTGTAGAAAATCTATGCAAGTGTAAATTGGAACAGAACACACACACAATTAATTCAGCTGCAAAATAAATAATGCATTTGCTTACATCAAACAAATATGACAGTTTAAAAATACTGTGAAATTTAAATTTATATTGACCAGTTTCTACATGTTTCTCTCACTAAGGAAGCAACACAACACCTAAATCTGCCAGATGCACTAGATGCTGATTCCATCCTGTCAAATCACGCTGGCCATAAGGTTCTGTTTGATAAGGTTCTTAATTTATTGCCGTCTGGTTTATTCATTAACTGCTGCCACTTCTCTGGCAGCAGTTAATCATTTCTAAATAAATCATTTCAAATCATTTCTAAATAAAGTCTCTGAAGAATAGTTTTCCACATTTGACAGCTGATAAGCCCAACACTTGTTTGCAGTCTAGCATAAACAAAGTTGGTGCCAATTATATTTACATACTCACCTACCTTTTTTGTTACTTTTAAAAAAATGTTGTATACATTCTGTGTTTGTCTATATGTTTAATTGCTACTGCAACAAAATAATTTCCAAAATTGGGATCAATAAAGAAGCAGTCTAAAGTCTACCTTTGTCTTTACCTGAATATTATCTATGTGCACAGCTAAAAGCAACTGAAAGGCAGTAGTAGTTCTTGTAACTCTGCAGCAGCATCCATACGCATGCACAGGGACTAAACAGAGACATCTATTTGCATGTGTTGCTGAATATCTAATTGTTTTATTATAGTGAAATCTGTTCAGATCAGACCCATTGATCACTGTGAGACCTGAAAAAAAGTGACCTGTGAATGAGTGATGTGCTGTACTAATCTACCACTGAAGGACAACACTCCCCTCTGCTGTCCATCAGCTGCATTCCGTCAGTCCAGCAGCTCTCATCATCTGCCTCCATTAATGTACGTCAGCCTGGCCGTTTGGCACATGACGCACATTAAACCTGACACCTAAATACAGTGTGGTAGAAGAAGAAATCATCAGCTGTGTCACTGATAGCGAAGGTGCTATACTCCAAAGCTGCCGCCAGATGGCGAGAGTGCGTCACCGTGGAACAGGTGACAGATTCTGTTGCTATGGTGATGACGCTGGTGACTCAAAACTGTCGCACGTCCCTGACAACCGCCGCTTCAAAGTCTCATGTCCCACAAGGTGAGTGAAAACGTTTTATTCTGTGCTTTATCGAGCTTGAGTTGTTATTCCCTTTGCTAATGCTGAGTGACACCATTAGAAACCATCGTGATTGACAGCCTTTAAGCTAGCTGTATCCCCCCCGGTTTCCCATGATGCATCGCTTTATTTTGTCTCGTAGCTCAGGGAGATGATAGGGAACTGACACAGCCGCCCTCCCCTCTCACCCGACCGAGGCGAGCCCCTGACAGCATCACCGACATGCCCCGTAAGGCAGGACGCACTTAGCCGGTGTGGCCGGTCCGTTCAACGACGATTCACAACCGCTTACAAGATATTCGACGGCCGCGTATTTTTAGCCGTAAGGTAAGCTGACCGCAAGACACCGTGCAGCTGTAGCCTCGTTAGCTGCTCAGCTAGGCTAGCTTAATTAAAGCCTCATACGTACTTCCTCTGTAACGTTATGGAGAGATGCTTTCATTAAAACCCCACTTTTGATATCTCTTCCCATACCTATGAACGCCTTACAGCTTATTATTGCGCATTTTAACCCGCATTTTTCAATCCGGCATCTGTCCAAGCGGGCTGACTTCACTGACATTTAACCGTTACAATGGGTCGACTGTTTGTTCCTCTGTAATATCTTAAATCGTTAAATAACACCACAGTAAATGTGCCCAGTTTTCCTTAACCCTGGACTTTTATTGAAAATAATGTGGATACGACGTACGCCGAATTTACCAGAACACGTCCACAGTGGCGAAACACGTATTTTATACTGCAGAAGCGGAACATTTCCTCTTTTTTATCGCAGGCTATTATTTTGGTGGCGGATTGTAAAGGGAGTTTGGTGTGACCCCATTGTGCGTATCGGAGCTAGCTTGTTTGCGGTTCCTGAAAGTGGACAGCAGCAGCACAGAACATTAGCTGCAAGGACAGGCTTTGTGATGACCGGACGGAATGCAGTGATGGCATCCACCAGCACATCAGGTCATAAACAGGCAGGGAAGGGAGACGTTTTCAGGTCGTTTATGACCTCTGTCGTTTTGTTTGATATGATAAAGAAGGTCACGTCCTGGATGAGATCGCGGTCTGAAGCTTGACAGGAGCGTTTGGGGGAAGTCCTGATGGTCCAGGACCAGCAGCGGTTTAATGAGAAATGTGGGTTTGGGGTGCTGTCCGCAATGCAGGTGCTGAAATTGAAAGTATCAAGCGTCCCTGCCGGCTAACACTTAGCTTATGTCCTGTTCAAACTGTGTTTTTAGTGGTTAAACTGGCTTATTTGTGCATTGTTGACGCGGTAGGTGTAAGATTATTACAGTGTCTTGACGACGTTTTGCCCTAAAAATACCAACAAAATGAGCGAAGACCTGCAAAGAAAGATGAGGTAAAGAAACAGCTTCCTGACAGGAAGAGCAGTGCTAAGCTCCTGCTGTGGCTAAGGATGGCAGCTACTAGCTAATGTTTCATGGTGCTGCAGTTCATTGATTATTCATGTTCTCTGTATGGTGAAGTGCTGTTGTGATGTTTGTGTATTAGGGAAAGGAAGACATGGACGGTCTATGGACACCTCAGGCTGGTTTCACATTAATCTCTGTCCTTTAAAGCATAGTTACTGATAGACTTTACATTGTCTAAACTTTATTGTCTGTCTTGAATTGGCCGAGGGTCCACGCTCCTCTGCTCCTGCCACCTCCACGCTGTGGCACGAGCCACGCTCTGAAGTCTGCTGAGGTCACGTCTTTGCAAATGGAAAGCTATCTAAGCTATTCTAGGAAAGAGCTGGGATGAGAGATATGCTCGCAGTGCAGGGTTTACCGGAAGGACTCCACATTACTCATCAATAATAGATTATCTCCTCAGCCGTTATGACACACCGCTGGCTCTGTTTGTGATTACCAGCCTGTGTTTTGGTCTTCACACACTTTCCTTTTCCCCTGTAAGCCATGACAAATAAATTTACACGAGCAGCGGCAGAACCTGGGCAGCGTGTCCAGCGAGGTGTCACAGGATATATTATTCATGTCAGTGAGCTGATGATGTAAGAGCGAGAAGCTCAGGATGTTTTATTGAAGCGCTCTTATGTATGCAGGGAGAGGCTTTCTGTGCTCTCGGGAGGGTGTTGCAGGGATCAATGTGCTCTCAGCTCTCAGCCCAGTTTTCTGGCAGAGGGTGGAGATGTTGGGACTGAGTGATTGTCTCTCCGGCTCTGGACACGAGGACGTCCGGTGAGGGGAGGGAGGAGGAAGGTGGGGTGAGGCAGGGAAGGGAGAGAGACACTCGAGACCGGCAGCCTTCGTGCCACACCCAGTGTCATTGTGACGTCCATCAGTGTGTTCAGCTTTAATTCTTCTGTTGTTTTTGTTGTTATTGATTAAGGTATGGACACTGACAGAGAATATTTTAAAGCAGAAAGTGACGTCAAGTGATCAATCAAGTGAAGAGAAGCAGTGCTACAGGAAATGCACCTTTTCTAAGTTACCACTTAAATTCCACTATAACAATAGAGCTTTATTTTCCTACTTATCTTCTGTGCTGAGAGAGAGTATTTCCACTGTATGTCTTCTTACAATTAGATTACTCAGTGTAGATTAAATTAGCGTGTATTAGGTTAGTGTCTCAGTTTTGAAGGCCCGCACTGCTCGCTCTCAGGTTCACAATCAATAGCGTCATTTCAGTGATTGCTCGCTAATTACAGCAAACAAAAACAGATTGTGCCTATTTACGGTCGCTTCACCTTTCTCTGACACCGTCTCAGGCGTATTAACGATGAGAGCCTACACGCCCACTCTGCTGGGTAATACATGTACATCCTCACTTTTTCTTCAGTACGTCTGTTGCTTGTTTATCACATTCAGGGTTACAGTTTTTACACTGGCTCGGTTAGTAGAATCGCCTGCACTGTGAAGGGATTTGATGGTATTATACAACAGTGAATGGTTGGATCTGTCATCTAAATCAGATTGTCTTGGCCAGTTGGCAGACAGAACAAAGTTGGAGCACATCCCAAAACCCAGATGTTGATGGGCGGAGGAATGTGAATTAGCATCACGCTTGCTAGTGGACGGACTCGTGTTTATCACTCTCTCTTTGTTTTCTGCCGTCTGTGTCTGGAGGTTGCAGACCTGGTGTGTGAACATAATCAGCCATGGCATCAGCGAACGTCACGCTGGAAAACCAGCTGCACAGCGCACAGAAAAACCTGCTCTTCCTCCAGCAGGACCACGCCAACACGCTGAAGGGGCTGCACGCAGAGATCCGCAGGTTACAACAGCAATGCACAGGTGAGCGTGACCACAGGTAACCACCCGTCCTCACTTCCTTAAGCCAGGACATTAAAGGAAATCTCACGAGAACAAAGCAAACAATTAACGTCTAACCATCCCACTACCCTCAGACTCATAACTGGGGCAGCCTAAGTGGATATTTGGGACCAAAAGCAAGCGAGATGCTGCGGTCCTACTGTTCAACCTTTTAGAGAGAGTGTGATGACTTATGGGAAATGCACTCAAGCATTAATGTGTTCACTCTGCGCTGTAGTGATGCAACACAGCAGAATCTGAACTGAGCACAACAAACACCAGGAACACTTATTCTTCTTCACAAAGGGAGGATATAAAGATGGTCACCCAGGAGAATGGGTCACTGTCTGCTTTAGCCCTGATTTCCAGTATCCTCGGCTCACCCGCCGCTAAAGCTGACGCCGGACTCTCACTAATCTCATTGAATGAATACCCCGCCATATGGAAAGCACTGACATGTTTTCCCCAGACCAGTTAGTCTGTGCGAGGAGCGCGCGTTCGATAGCTGCGACCTCATGTGACGCAGACATGTAAGTAACTGTGTTCTTTTTCCCACAGACCTGACGTACGAGCTGACCGTGAGGAGCTCTGATCCCTCAGGTAAGCTCCATCACACCGCAGAGCACACACGCACGTCACTTTTACCGGCCACATTCAGGGTTCAGCGTCATTAACTACCATCGATGCTCATTTGGTGCAGAGATGTTATCACTGGGAACATTTTCTGCTTAGTTCTGTGAGTTTAATCAAAACGTCGAATGGTTAAAGACACGAGTTAAAGTAGTCTGACATGAGATCGACTTAGAAATGTCTCTTGTTAGAAGTCTTTTAACTTTAATTACTCTAATAATATTTCTGAGTATAGTTTCATTCAAACTGGGAATGTGTGCCCTCTGCAGCAGGCAATAAATCTGAGTTTCTGCTGAAGTAAAGGTCTGTGTCAGCGCACAGGCCTCGGAGCAGAGGGCTCTGTGTGTTTCCTGGTAACAAGTCCCACCCAGGAAGCAGTGCATTGTGGGACTCCCTGCTGTTCATTAGCGCTCCCACTGCTCGTTGCCAGCTGCCCCTCCCCCAGCGTTACCATGGCCGTGACATGGAGTCACAACACTGGTCTGATTCAGGCCCGGCTCCACTGTCTTCATGCTGAACTGAAGTACAGCGGGGGGGGGGGGGGGGGGGGTCCTGTCAGGCTGAGCACAGCTGAACGCATTTACAGGTTACTGATGACCCCACAGGTGTGAGTTACTGAACAGGAGGCATGCCGCAGCTCACCGCAGTCACATGACGCTGTGGGCTTTCTAACATGGCCGGCCCAGATCTGAGCAATATCATTAAGGCCTCCACTAAGAGGCACTATCATGTTAGCATGGACATCACAGAGATTGAAGTACAGGAAATGAGATTATCTGTCACAGTGCTAATGCACAGCCTGCAACCTGCTTAGTGCATCAGGGCTCAGCTGCTCCAGCTGGGGTGAAAATTCACCAGCCCCCCCCTTCAGATAATCAGGGGAAAGCACGTCGTCTTTCTAACCGTGCCTGCGTTTGAGTGGAGACTGAGTTCAGGAAATGTGAAGTATACATGGAAAACTTTGTGCTTTACACACATTTATATACGTAATACACAGTTGTGGCCGTCACGGCGGTACAGACTGTGAGTGGGTGGGTGGGGCAGGGTGGCGGCAGCAGTGGTGAAGGTCAGAGCAGAGCAGCAGCCTGGCTGTCTACCAGCTGTAATGTGAAACTGGAGCTCTCAGCCCACTGCAGATGAGTCTCTGTAGGATCAGACTGCTGATCAGCTGACAGACTGTCCATCGTCAGTGTCTGCGCTTAATGTGCTGATGATCGGTCTGATCTGAGGGGGCGTTTCTCTCTGGGTGTGTCTTTCTTGTGCGCACTTTTGTTTGCCGTTGACTGTACGTTGGTCTCTGTACGCACGTGTCAGAGCTGCTGTTTGAACTGCTTTCTGTTTGTGTGCAGACAGCAGCGAGGTCCGCTGCAGGGAGCTGCAAAGGAGGTGTGAGGAGCTGGAGGCCCAGCTGAAGAAGAAGGAGGAGGAGAACACGGAGCTGCTCAGGGACCTCGAGCAGAAGAACGCCATGATTTCTGTCCTGGAAAACACCATCAAGGAGCGGGAGAAGAAGTACCTGGAGGAGCTGAAGATGAAGAGCCACAAGCTGGCCGTTCTGTCCGGGGAGCTGGAGCAGAGAGCGAGCACCATCGCGTATCTCACCTCACAGCTCCACGCCACCAAGAAGAAGCTGCTAGCTGGCAGCTCGTCTGAGGCCAGCCCCAACGTCAGCCCGGTCACCTCGTACAAGCCCACACCTCCTCCGGCCAAGGACAGGCAGCCCGAAACCCCGCGGCGCCGCATGAAGAAGAGCCTCTCGCAGCCTCTTCACCCAGAGCTGACAGAGGTGTACCGGCTCGGCCCGGACGGCAGACGGCTGGTTCTGCGGGAGACGGTGGACGCCATGCCCGACCCCACACCCTTCCTGCAGGCTGGGAGAGAGTCCCCTGAACCGCAGGTGGTGCGAGAGCGGCCCGCCGTCATCCCGCCTATCGCCTCCGAGCGCTCCCCCGTCACTCCCCTGGGCGCCATGGCCAGCCCGCGCCACAGCCCCGCCCGGGACCGTCAGTACAGGGCTCACGTGGGCGTGGCGCACCGCATCCCGCACGGCACCCCTCCCCTGGCGCCTCCACAAGCGGAGCTGGAGACGCTGGCGGTGGACCAGGTCAGTGAGGAGAAGGTAGTGCGGAAGCGCTCGGGAGCCGACAGGACAGTTTAGCACTGCGACGCTAACGTGCACGCCAGCACGCGCACACATCCACTGTATACACACTTACACTGCAAGAGCAGGACGGAGCCTGACCCACTGTGTAGCCTGCTTGTTACGCAACACTGCAACATGTTCATGGTATTCCATAAAGACTTTTGTTTTTATTGACACACGTTAGAAAAAGACGAGTATAAAGCATGCCAAATGTTTCTTATTCACAACCCAGTGAGATATTGTATTATACACATCCCCACTTTCACTTCATTCTGTCTTATGTGGTGCATAAAACAAACTCTCAGCCAAATATCTGCATCAGTGCCTGCTCGACCGGATCAACATACAGCTGTGTAGTGTAGTCATGGCTAACCGTTCCCTTTACATATCTGTCTGCTCCATCAATACTCTGGACATATCAACAGACTATATAACAAGATGTCTGCAGCTGCGTAGGCTAGAAGTGAAATTATTAAACTAATAACCCCCCGAATGTCTTTCATCTTCTTCTATATCAGAATAATAACGTTACTGTAGGCACAGGCTGCAACACGTGCAACAGAAAGCTGCTGGTGGACGCGCTGACGTCACCTTTCCTTTGTTGATTTGCAGGAACAGCAGAGGTGCACATGAGTACATGCAGTATGACATGATGGTGAACAGGGCGGATATACTGTGTGTGTGTGTGAGAGAGAGAGTGAGAGAGAGCGTGTGTGTGTGTGTGTGTGTGTGTGTGTGTGTGTGTGTGTGTGTGTGTGTGTGTGTCAGACGATGAAGGAGAGAGAGTTAAGTTTTGGCTTAAACAATATCCATTGATGTTATTTGTGATACAAGGGCATTTTTGAGAATACTGCTGTACTAGGATTTTGTGATATTACTAACTGTACTTTATAAACTGTACATTTGTAATGAATTCTTTTTTAATTTATTGTTTGATAGAGGACACAAAAGCACCTCAGATATTGACGGTAGTCTCTGCACCACCAACATGACGGTAACTGTAATCACTTAATAACCTGCTTTTCACATTAATATCACTTGTCCCTGAAGTATAAATCAGTTCAATAAAGCGATGCTTCTTTTGGTTTGGTTGCTTGGTTTGTGTTTGTACAGTTGAGTGATGGAGGAGATGTGACTGCAGCTCAAAGCTTCACTCTGAGCATCATCAGTTACTGATACCCGGGTTTGTGTCAGGTGGAGCTGAGGTCCGTTATGCTCTCAGGATTAACTGTCTGCACCAACAACAGTTCAGTATCATGTTAATAACATTACACACTGACTCTGAGGAGGCTGCTAAGTCTTCATATGAATGTGTCTGTAGTTCTGCCTCTCGGCCACCAGGTGTCCTCTCTGAGTCACAGTAAAAGCTCAGTGATGGAAGTTACTGGAAGACGGGACGTTAAAGGCTCACAGAGCGGATTCAGACTCATCTTAAAATGGACTCAGCTCTTACTCTCTGTCATTGGTCTGCACACAATGACCGAGCAGAAACAGGTTTCTGGAGCGTTTTGTAAAGTTATTTAGTATTAATAACTGAAATATTCAGATGCTTTCCTCCTGTGGTCGAATTTGATCGGTCCGGGGCCAAGGTTTACATTTCAAAAACACAACCCGAAGCAGACCAAACTGTGAGAGGCCTGGAGTCCAGACCTGGACCCCGCTGAGCCAAGCTCAGAAGATCAGTTCCAAGAAGACCTGCGCTGTCACTGCTGCCAAAGCTGCTTCAATCAAGTAAAAAGTCTTTTTAAATTCCAGTCTCATGTTTAATAAACTTGGAAAACACTCCAAAAACCTGTTTTTGCTTCGAGGGAAGAAAAGTTTCCATGTGCCACCAGCATCGACAGCAACACTTCAGAGCCAAGCGTGAGCGGGTCTGGCTTTAATTTCCTGAGCTGGAAATGAATTTAAAGCTGCTGCTCAGAAACTGTTTGCAAAATTTTGGTCTCATCTGTCACACCAGGACCAGGACTGACCCCCCTGTGAACACTACTGGTTTAAAGGACATTTAACACCTGTCTCCTGAAATAGGGATCTTGCTTCAGTTTTATCCTGCTGTGGATTTGACAGCCATCACTAAGTCTCTGCTTCTCACCCATCAACAGCTTTTCCCTCAACATGAATCACTGCTGCAAGTATGCAGCCTAATATTTATAAGACAGAATCTACTTTTTAGTAGTATAAGAATGCATGTGATACTTGCGAACTTGAACGACGCATATTTTGTGTTAAATTTGGTCAAATGAGTCTTAAGTTTAAGACATTGTGCACAAGCGAAGCTAATTATCTGGCTGCTTGAGTCAACAGTGACCCCTGCTGGCCGCAGCGCTGTACTGCAATTTAGGAACGCATTCAATAACAACAGCATATTTTTTGTTGTGATGGTGAAGTTATTAAAGTAAGTGTGTGTGTGTGTGTGTGTGTGTGTGTGTGTGTGTGTGTGTGTGTGTGTGTGTGTGCTTCTGAGTGCGCGCGTGTGTGTGTGTGTGTGTGTGTGTGTTGAGCCTCTCAAACTGAGTGCATACACTGCAAACATTCCTCTCTGGAGGTTTAATATCTCTGTTTTCTGCATCATGAATCCAGAAAAACCCAAAGTCCAGGTTGAGGGTCGGGACTAAACTCATGTCTGCCTGCAGTCGGAGCAGCTGGTGCTTCCATGTGGATCTGATTTCAGTCTTTCCTCCTCAGCACAGACGCACAAATACCACTACTGACAAGTGATTAAAATAAATTTTATTTTGAAACATATTTGGTTAAACTCACTGTAGGTTGGCTTGTCGGTCCTCACACGTTTAATGCAATGAGACTAAATATACTTTGTGGTTGTAAATCATTTGGCGTAATATGTTATTACTTTATGGTAAGTTTCATATTTACAGTTCAAAAGGCCACTTAATACACTTTATGAGACTGCAATGAGGGACATTTAAAGACACCACGACACACTGACATTTATATTTGTCCACTCTTGTCAAAAATACCACAGAATTCAGAGCATTGGTCGTGGCGGCGCGCCAAAGGGACAGTTTAAACCTTTAAAATGTTCCCTTTCCTCTCGAGATCCTTCACATCTGATGGCAGAACAGATCGAAAAGCTTTCAATCTCATTTGGAAAGAAATATTTTAAAAAATCCTTTTTGGCGTGCCGCCACAGTAAAGGCGTTTTTATTTTCATGAAATGAAGGAAAGTGCCTGGTTTTCATCCTGATGTTGATTTTACAACCATCCCCTTGACGATCCCGCGACTGCTAATGAAGTTAGCACTTTAGTAACCGTCTTTAACTCCTTTGAACTCTGGCTCACAGAAAATCTTTAAGGGATACACTTTGATATGTTGAGCTTCAAACTTGCCATGTTTTGCCGGCGCCGTCACTGTGCCGGTTCTAACCTCCTCGCTGGCGACGTCACTTCCTTCTGTTCAAAGCCTGGACAGAGAGGCGACCGTGAGCTACCTCACAGCGTCAACGTGACACTCAGTGAAAGAAACCGAGAGACCTGCAAGCACAAACCTGAATCTGTGAGGGTCAGCTGATTCAGCTCTTCCTCCAGCTGCTCGGCGGTGATGTCCAGGCGGCCGGAGGGGGCGGCGGGCAGCGAGCTGAGCAGGTCGCTCGGCTCCCTGGAGGGTCGCAGAACGCTCGCTGGGACTTCAGGTAAACCAGAGATGGAGTCAGGCTTCGACTCGTTCAGCAGAGACTTCAGCTCATCCTCCAACTCATCCATGTCTTCATCTGCAGAAAGCACCACAGTCTTAGAGCTCCTTCATATTCATGCATGACATAAATTAAAAACATGTCTCCAACAGAATGACTCACCTGCGCCCGTCACGCCGCTGGAGAGAGTCTGGTTCACCTCATCCTGAGTGTCACACAGCTGGTTAAAGCAAAGAAAAGACACTTTAAGATGCTTCAGTGAAAGATTCCACTGGATTATCTGCATGAGTCTGAATGACAGCGACCCCTGCTGGTCATTCTGTCAAACATCAGTCAACAGTTCACTTCTATTCAAAGAATGAAACACACATTTCATGGTGTTGACACAAACCTCCTGGATTTGATCCACAAGATTTTCAGCTCGTTCCACAGTCACATCGTTCAGAGAGAGCCTCAGCGCCGCCACCCCGGCCTGATACGCCTGCATGACCTAAGGACGCGTTCAACACAGACTTACAAACACTGACGAGAAACCTGGAGACACACGAGAAAGAGAGCTGCTGCTGGTTCTGCCCTCACCATCTTGTCGGTCTGCGACTGGGCGATTCTGTCCAGGATCCCTCTGATGGACTCCAGTTTAGCAAACAAGTTGTCTGCTCTCCTTTCGACCCTTTTACGGCCTCTTAAACACCTCAGTGCCTGTGAGACAGACAGACAGCGTCTTCACTGAGCTCACTGCGTCTGGTCACGCACAATAAAACCTCTTTTTGCAGTCATCTGTTTTCAGCACCTGTGATTTCTTTCCTTCCCGGAGCAGCAGCCGCGCTTCCTCTTTGCATCTGCACTCAGACGATTCAGAGACAGTTTGAGGAAAAAATCATTAAATCTGACTTTCAGATCCACTTACATGCAATGCAGTCCGTCTGACTACTAGTGTTAAAAAAAAAGATGGCTAAAGCATCAAGTTACACTGATTATTACACAAATTGAAGAAGTTAATCTGGACTAAATCACAGCATAAACGTCATCATCTTAACTAAAATCACCACCTTCTTCTTTACAGACAGACTGCCTTTTTTTACAGTTTAATTCCACACATCATCCATTGGTACTATTATTCTAATTCTACTCAAAGTTCATATTTAAGTCGATGTACTTGTCAGCCTCAAGGCCCAGTTTCTCCACCCGTTCTCCCAGCAGCTTCTCACTGCGCTGCAGCTGGTAGATGCCCACATCCACATCGCTGACCGGGGACACCCGATCCTGCCCGGGCTGGCAGAACTTAACAATCTGGAAGGGAGACACACAGAGACAAAACATTAGAGCGGCAGTCAGAGGAGAGACCCTCCCCACAGGCTCTGTCCTGATTGGCTGAGAGTGAACTGTTGGTGGAGCTGTAGGTGACGCTTCACCTTCTCGCCTTCGTGTAAGGAAACGGTCACTTGCTTGTCCCTCTGCAGCTGCAGCAGCGCCATGCACAGCGTGCTCTCGTCAGCACAGACGTCAGAGGAGAGACTGCAGAGCTCGGAAAAGGACAGGACGGAGCTGCTGGCGAATTCGCTGCCGCGGTACACCCTGAGTAGCTCTGCCGCTTTCTCCTGCAAAACAACAGATGAGCAACTTCATACCCAGCAGCTGCCGTGATGATATCTACTGTGTGACTTCAATACCACACAGAGGCAAAGAGAAGCTGTCCAGCATGATTTCACCGAGTCCAGAACACCCGGCGTGGTGCAGCCGTCCACATATGATGTGTTTCAGCATGATCCATCCATTGTTATCAATTATTACATTCATCTGCAACTATTTTGACAATTGATTAACAGGTCCAGCTTCTGAAATGTGAATATTTTCTCCTTCTTTACTCCTTTCTGACGGTAAACTGAAATATGAAATGAGACATTTGATGATGAGACATCATCTTAAGCTTTGGGTAGCAATGACTGATGTTTTTCACCATTTTTTTGACATTTTATAGAGCAAACAGCTAATCAATTGATTGAGAAAATGATTGACAGACGAATCGACGGTGATAATAATCATTAGCTGCAGTCCTAAGGCACATTATATTTAATTAAGCTCAAAGTGGAGGGATGTTTATACATAAATAATTCAGATAAATGCACTAAATATAGCTGACTGGCTCCAGTATCAGGATAATAAACTATTACTGTGCCTCTGAATCACACCAAGAAACATTGAGTTTGACGAACCTTCACTAGTTCAATGACCACAAAGGACTCCTCCAGAGGCACCCTGCTGCTCCCCAGGAGGGTGGAGAAAGTCCACTTCAGAGGCTTCACCAGCAGCAGGCCCACACCCCAGGACAGCCAGCCACAGTCCACATTGGCAGCGAACTCGGACTCCCTCTGGATCTTCCCACATCTGACACAAGTTCACATGCAGGCAATGTGAGCAGACTGAGGGGACAGACAGGAGAGGCAGCAGCGCCACAGAGGACACGACAGCAGTTACCTGGCCATGGACTGGAGGACAGTCGCCAGGCCCAGCGGGGTTTTCTCTTTCCTCCTGAAGGTCTGGTTCAGCTCCTGCAGGCTGACGCACACGGCGCCGCGGTCCCTGCAGCTCTTCAGGATCAGAGCCGTCCAGAAGTCCATCTTGCTGTCCCAGTCCGTCGTGTTGACATCTCGGTTCTCCTTGAACTCGGAGAACATGAAATTCATCCGCTCGTCGTCGTCCCACTCGGGTGTCATTTCAGCCGAGTCAGACATTAGTAATAAAGTCTAAACTTCAGCTAAACCCGTTTGTCGACTTGCTAGTTAGTCCAAGCTCGGGCAGCTAACGTTAGCTAGCTAGCTAAGAACCGAGTTAACGTCAGGCTAGGTAACAACACCCACTACCTGTTTCCTCTCTTACCTGAAACAAATGTCACTACCTAAGTAACACGTACGGGAAAATAGAGTCTGTAGCGGGAATATTTAGCGCCGTATCTCGCATGTTGCTGACAGACAACAGAACAAACCCTCACTTCACCATGATGGACTGAAATCTGGCTAACACGAGCTAACGTTTCACATATCAACAACAGAATCTGGTCGCGCGCGGTGTAGAATTCTACACCGCGCGAAAAAGCGGGGATATGTATTCCAAAGGAGATGTGTTAACTCCACCCGCGCGGGCAGGCTAGAAAGTACAACGGAGACATCTCAAATTCTGCTCACGAATACTGTGTTTGCGCTCTTTATGCGCAACTCTGCGCAAAAGACTTGATCTTTTCTTCCCAGGATACTTTGATAAGAGTTTCTGCTCATTTTTCTGCTTTACATGTGTCTGATATAATTTGATATACAGTCAACAATTCAAATGGCATCCTACACCATCACCCACATTAAATACAGACTGATGTGGTCTCACTTCTTTAGGATTCATTTGCATTTCAGGAGAAACCGCTGGTGACTGCAAGACTTGCATTTTGGGGTTATTTTGGTTTTTGCAAAGCAACTGTAGCCACATAAGACAGGACACAGGACTTTTTAGGGGCCATAAACTGGATTTAATTATATCCCTTTCCCACCCATCCCTCCATGTGCAAATGTACACAACAATAATTAAAGACAGTTTGTGACTGTACATGAGAAACGGGACAGGATTAGAACATTTCATAACTTTAATATACATTCTCATACATGACCTTGTTATAGCTAGCACAAATTCCCAAATGGTTTATTAAATATAATCCCCAGATTTGCTGGGGGGGTTAAAAAACTTAACTTAACATTCAATTTTGGGGCCTTGTTGGCTCATGCCTCTGATCTAATGGTATTATTATTGCAGAATGAACATTAAATCCAAACAGATTCAAGGATATCTCATATATAAAGATAAAGAGAGTTTAAAGTATTGCAATGCTAAGTATTGCTTGGTTTACATACTGCAGTTATATCATGTGTACTGTATCATGCAAAATGCTATACAGACAAACTGCACTGTGTAATTTACAAAACCTTCATAGTTTTACAGTCAGTTACAGTATCCACGCTCATCCAGTGAGTAGTTCAGTAGATGCACATGCACATCATTTGCACATTAGTAAAGTACAGTATACAATATAACACTCCCAAAAATAACTGGCCTAAATACATGGTTGGCAGAGGAGAAGCAGTGATGCAGCACTGACGTGACACTAATGTTGGCATGTTACTGACGCTGTGTTTTACCTCATGATTTCATTCTGATGTTAAGAGATAGTGCATAAAAATAGATTAATCATTTAATTAGTTGCCTCGCTTAAAACATCTTGTGAAACAGCAGACCTTTAGTTACATGGCTTAAACGTTTTGCAGTCTTTCATTTATTTGGCACAGGTTGATAAATGCTCAGAAACGTCTCCTCTCGCTCGGGATGGAACATGTCTACTTGGCACTGAGATCCACCACCAGGTGCTGGTAGGCCAGGGTGTTGCCTTTGAAGCTGGCAGCCAGCAGAATGTCCTTGTTGTCGACAGATACCAAGCTGAACGCCCGTGGGGCTCTCATGTTGAGCTCCTGGAAGGGCTGAAAGCGCTGAGTGAGGTCATCCCACAGGTACACTCTGGAGAAGGAGAAATCACTTCCAAGGATGAGGTATTGGCGGAGGCCCACAGTGAAAGGATACACCGCCATGGAGCCCCGAGAGGGAAGAGTCTGGATCTCCACAAAACGCTGCCCTTCCCAGCGGAGGATCTTGGAGTCGCCAATGAAGCGCGTGAGGCAAAGGTAAAGAACTTTCCTCACCCAAAAGTGCTTCACCATCTGCACGTCTGCCAGCTCCGTGATCTGGGAGAAGAAAGCGAACTGCCTCTGGCTTCGGTTCCACTGGTAAACCACCGGCGGCTGAGAGGCGCTGGACAGGATAAGGTGAGGCTTTCCCCCAACATCCAGGAACTCCACGTGGGTGTCCCGATGCCAGGGATGGAGGGACTGGTGGGAGTAGAAACCGTTGCTGTTCCAGCGGTAAATGCTGGTGGAGCCTGCCTTGGAGCTGTCGGCTACCACGAAGTACCACTCTCCATCCAGCTGGAAGGTGTCCACGAAGTTGGGCTTCCTCACACGAGTGGTGTCGATGTCTTGGATCTTTACAAAGCGCTGTGGGTCCTCTTCCCACCTGTAACACAGAAGAGGTTGTCAAAGTGTTTCACATCTAAAGGAATATCCACTCCCACACCTGTGCAGTAAATATGAAGCTATGCTAACTAGCTTAGCTTAGCACAAACAGTGAGTACAGAGGAAATGGCTGGCCAGACTCCACCTATCACCATCTCTAACATGAGCTAATTAACACTTTGCTTCTCATTAGTTTAATGCATACAAGAAAGGAAGAGTAAAAACGTCAATCCATCATTTTCTGAAGAGGAAGTGCAGGATTGTTTCATGATGGCAACCTGAAGAGGACTCAGAGGAGTTACTGCTCCCTGCCAACAAACACTGAATCAGTTGATTTTTGCAGATTAAGCACACTCCATGTGTTAATCTGTGGGCCTTACACGTGCTGAGAGGCAGATTTTGTTACTTCTGGACAGAGCCAGGCTAACTATTCGTGTCAAGCTATTGTTTCTTTAATATTCTGCAGAAATTCAACAGGCCACTCGCTGTCTGCAGGAATTAAATCTCAGGACTCACTTGTAGATATGAGATCCACCGAATAGTTGAGCCACAACCATGTAAAGACTGTTGCTAATGACCACCGGTTTGCAGTACACAGCAGAGCGAGCTGCAAGAGAGATGCACAGAAGCTGAAAAGCCATGAAATTTTTAGACACAGAACGTTGCAAAATTCATGATCTCATGGCAGGAAACTTACAGGTGATGTTATGAAACCTCCTGAAGACCATCTCCACGTGATCCCAAATGTACAAGGTGCAGAACCCCGAATCGGGCTGAGCAAAGGCCACAAACTGATCCCCGTTGAACTCGTAGGACTCCACTGACACAGAGTGGAAAGGGAAGGTCTCATAAACAGCAAAATCTGCGGGAAGACAAGGCCGATTACAAAACTTATCAACCGAGAAGTTCCGCCATGACACCACCTTTGGCAAAATGTACGAGGTGAAACCTGCGCTGATGCAGTTGAAGTCTCGAGGCGCGAGATCATGGATCCTGCGTCCCTGGAATTCAAAGGGACTGGCGCAGTAGATGGCGGGAACAGACGTGTTGGTCTTCTCCATCCAGTCCACCAGCCACTTGATTTTACAGTCACAGCGGAAAGAGTTCCCCCGCAGGTCTCTGAGTAACAGACAGCGTGTCAGTTTACATCCCACATGCTCAAACATCGTCCAAACCCGACAGGAAGTGCACCAGCTTGAATCAGGGTCAAACCTCACACCCGAGCCACGCAGCGCTGCAGGCGTGCGTGCTGGATAAACCCTCAGAGGACGCCAGCAGTGCTTTGTAGAGACAGATCGCAGGGTCAAAGATGTCAAGACAGTTTTCAGACAAGCACACTTACAGATCTGTGAGGATGTCAAGATGTTTGAAGAGGTCTCTGGGCAGCTGCTGCAGGTTGTTGTTTGAGAGGGATCTGAAAAAATCCACAGGTTTATCATTATGTTTCACTCCTGTCGTCTGTCATTGCCAAAGAAACTGTGCCTCTGTGTTTTAGCCTCATCAGTGAAAAGTGGTTAACAGGGTTTATCCGCTTTATGAGCTGGATGAAACACTCACAGATGAGTCAGGGATTTGAGTCCTCTGAAGGTATACTTGGACAGAGCCTGGATGTCGTTGTTCTCGATGAACCTGAGAAGAGAATGAAGCACTCGTGTGTCACGCAGCAGTGACAAAGTCTGAAATCCAGCCAGCGTTACAGAATGTCGTCCTTGTTCGGAGACGGGGTCGTGTCGTCAGGACGGGTGCAACAGGACTGTGACTCCAGAGATAACAGCCTGAGCTCCAGTCACATGACACATGATGTGACAGGACGGACGAATGTTTTGTTATTTTCCTGTTGGATTTGATTGATCCTGTTGACAACCAGTGTATTAACAAAGAAAACATAAAAGACTCTTCTGATTAATGTGATAACAATGAGACTCAGACTGCAGCCTGTGCTGCAGACGTCTCTGCGTCAGCATCATTTGATGCTGTCTTTGTTTTGTCTATCGATAGCCGAGGACATGCAGCATGTGCAGTCTCTCTGGGGATTGCTGGATATTAAAATACGACTTTATTAGCATGCAGGGCGGGTAGCGACCGTTGTGGCAGTGATGCAGTGAGGCCTGATGGCTGGGCAGCAGCCAAAGCCACACAGCAAGCAGCCGGAGGCACGGCCATCACGCTAAGCTGCACGCTCCAAGCCATCAGCTAACTACTTTCTAAAGCCCATCAATTCACAGAATGGCATATTCAGCTTTATCACACTACAGAGGCAGCGTGCTCGCAGGCGTGGGAGGATTTATTTCCAGTTTTGCTTTTGGCATTCTTCACCACACTGCAGAGTCCAATCCTGAAATCTTACAGCACAGCCTTGAGTCAGGTTAATCAGTTAATAAAGCACCTCGACTTACTGTTACCACGCACAATAGTTAACACAGCATGACGGTGCAAAGCCAAACATCTGCAGAAAACTTGCATTTAAAGAGAGCTTGTGTAACTTTTCCAAAGCAGGTAGAGCATAAAGCAACATGCTAACATATAATGTAAGCTCAGAAGGTGAAGACAAGACAACTTTTTGTAATTGAAAATATGCTATTTCTCACTTTAAAACTGTTAAGCAAAAGGTTTTGGTCAGTACATCCTATCCTATCCTGATAAATACATCCTATCGTAGAGACGGTCACATCAATGAGACACTTACAGGTACTGCAGGTGAGACAGACCAGCAAAGGCATCATCAGCAATCATGGTGAATGTGTTGGAGTTCAAGAGGCTGCAAAGAGGAGGCAGAAAGGATCGAGTCATGTGGACGGTGCAGCGCAGAGGACAACATCTAAACCACTGACCGCCATTTTAACATCTGCAAAGAACCGTTTCCACCTGTCTCCAATTCAGAAATCAAATACATTCTTTAAAATACACAAACATTCCCTGTATGTATGTAAATGCATGAATGCTTTTGGAACATACGTAAACACACACACACACACACACACACACACACACGCACACACACACAGACATGAACACACACTCATGATTGCATCTGAGTAGATAAATGGCTCTTTGTCTGGCAGAGCAGAGCTGAAGGGAGTCAGTGATTGGTAATGACACTGATACAGAGCCACTTTACTCTTATTACTGCTATGTCACCACTGTTTTCTGTAACCATTCATTTCTAGTAGCTCAAGTCCTTCCATTGTCACCACCAAACAAAAGAAGTCTGCGTGTGCTTCAGAATCAGCTGTGTGGAAACACACGTGTGGCGTTCAGTGACCTGGCTGGATGTCTAACTGGCTGTGAGGCAGTTTGTGGTGTTTGAAAGGTGTGAAGGGGCTCTGCTGTCTCTCAGGACACTCACAGGAACTGCAGCAGGTGAAGGTGTGAGAACGCCCCCTCCGGGATGGTCGTGAAGGCCGCGTTCACCATCGTCCTGCTCAGACAAACAGCATCAGATATGGTTGATGAGAGAAAGCAGAGGACGCGGGCAAAGCTCAGAAAGCGTGGTGTCTTGTGTTTCAGGTCAAAGTGTGTCATTTGGCCGTCCTTGCAGTTGGACTATCAAGGAGGGCGAAATCTTTAAAAAACTGGGACAAACAAGTTCCTTCTTCACTTCTTCTCTGTTGTAAAACGAGGGCACCTCCACCAGCCCGTGCTCTGGAATTCCCTCGACTCCTCAAACTCAATATTCAATCCACGGGCCGTGGGGGTCAACATCAGAATAAATCTAAAGCATGACCTTCCCCCAGCCAGCGCTCAGCTTTCATTTCATTACATGTGCTCCATTTATCGAGTGCGTCTCTGTGCCCTCTTCAAGACGAAGCCTCTCAGAGGAGAAGCAGGTCTCCTGCAGTGACATGGGGAATCTATTGTTAGTGTTCCTCCCTGAAGCTCGACAGGACTGTACCGCTGTGCTCAAGTTCAGCATATGGTTCAGAGAAGGAACATTATTTTTATTATCGTTACGTAACGCCGCCTGGTGTCAACACACACTGTATGAAGACAACACAAGTAAGGAATCTACCTCTGTTCACTTTCTGATGATTGGAAGACAAGCAGGGATTCAAGCATCATTACATAATGCAGGGTGACATCAGTGGTGTAGCCATCTGTGCCAGCCTGCATTCATCCAGGTTATGAAAAAATACAATGTGAGTGAAAAAGAGAGAAATGCTGGACTCACAGGGAGATGATCCCGGGGGGGAAGCTCTTGGGGATAGCCTTGGTGTCCACACAGAAGGCACTGTCTTTGGTGCAGGAGCAGGTCGCAGGGCAGCGGGGGATCTTGGGGGCTCTCCTGGCGTTGGATTCCCTCGGCAGGCAGAGGCACAGACACAGAACCGACAAGCAGATCAGCCTCATCCATCTCTGTCCGAGCCCCGGCATCCTTGTGCAGGAGGAACGAGAAGCCGTGGGAACGAGCTTCTTGAAGTTTGTCCTCAGTGGAAAGTGGCTGGTTGAGAGGCGACGGTCAGCCTGCCGACAGCCCCAGCAGCTCTGCTAATGCTGCTGAGATGGGATGAGTGAGAGAGAGAGAGAGAGGGGAAGGCAGGGAGGGAGGAGGGGAGTCAGGGCAGTCCTGTGTGTCCTCGGTGGGTGTGGGTGCTCTGCAGCTTCCCTGGATCTGTGCAATCTTTCCCTGCGTCTCCCTGAGGAGCTGCTGCATGAGTGCACACTGCAGGAGTGATGAGCGAGGCTTTTCTCTGCTCTCCGACCTGTAGGCAGCGTCGCTGACAATGAATTATTTACTTCTGCACACGCAGAACAGCTTAAAACACCAGCAGGGGAGGTGAGGAGGCTGATGGGAGATTAAGCAGCCACATTCCTATTAGCTGAGGGGTCGCGTGAAGCTGCTGCAGCCATAAGGATGGAGGGAAAAGTGTGCGTGTGTGTGCGTGTGTGTGCGTGTGTGTGTGTGTGTGTGTGTGTGTGTGGGAGGGTGTTTATATTCTGGCATTTTCTAAAGAGCAACCAGTGCTGAGACTTACACACCCGTCCTCAGGAGGAGGACGTTAATGCTGAGCAGAATACATGAGAGCTGATACGTCCCTGAGAGTTCAGACGTACAGACAGACAGAAGATGAAAGACCCTAAAGGGACCTTCAGTGGTGTACTGTTGTGTTTCCTCAGGCTGGAGAGACACATTCACATCAAAGCAGCACAGACTGAACAATCCTGACTCTTTTGAATTTGAGTCAAGCTCCACTGAATCCTACAACTCCCACAATGCAACTCAATAGCTCATCTTGACCCTCCCTGCCTGGTAAAAAAAACCCACAAACCACCAACTTTTGCGTCCAGTTCTCTAATATCTAATAATCTCAGCCTGAGATAACCCTGATTACATCTTCAGGGTTACTGAACATCTCCTTCAGCGCTATGGTGTGAGTTTTTTGTAGATGAGCTGGTCATAAAATTTCAACAAATTGTTCCTTCTTGCAAGCAAAGCGTGAGATAAGAAACGAATGATTGACACAAATACTCCTGCGCACTGACTCGCACACCAGAGGGCGCTGTTGGCCGCAGAATAACGTCCATGCAGAGCTGTGCAAAGGGCGAGCACAGGCAGGGCTGCAGCCTCAGTGCCAGGCATCACCAGCCTCCCTCACAACAGCCCTGTTGTCACAAGCAAAGAGACCCTGCAGCAGAAGGTCTGTGCAGGTCTCAGCACATTGTCTCCAACAGCGAGACACAGCAGAGGTTTCCGGCGTCTGAGCCAGGCAGCAGTTACTCATCAAACCTGATGCATGCAGTATATCACCTATAAATCACATGCTGGAGTTTGTTTTCCCTTTAATGTTCTTTGTGTCCGTCAGTCACGGCCTCATGTTCTCTGCTGTGCGCCTAATGCGAGCTATGAAATGAAATAAAAGCATTATCTTGATGGACGGAGCAGGAAAAGGTCTTCGGGGGCTTCATTTGAACCCTGGAAGATGTTTTCTTTGCCTTGGGACAGTTTGATGTGTATCAGCTCCAGAGCTCCAGAGACGCTGTTTGTCTGTGCGTCCCTTCAGTCTGCGAGGCCTGGCTGTGCGAGGAGACGCTTTCAGAGCCATTTCTCATGTGAATCACAGAGTTATGGGTGGTGTCTCTGTGTGTCTATCTATCCAGTTAAGGAATGCCATTTCCTGAACAGAAGCTATTTTGATGCTTTCTTTTCTTTTGTGCGTCTGTGCAGTGTGTTTGCGTGCGTCTTAGCTTTTTTTGTTCTAGCTGTATTTGTGGATTTATGTAAGTCATGCTCAGCGAGGAGCACTTAATGCCCGAGCTTACTCCTTGCTGAGCTCCACCCAATCCAAACCTCCGGTGGGAACCAGCATAATTGCATGGCATAGAGAAGGGAGCATGAAACAGCAGCTGGAGAGCCTAACGTGCCCTGTGTGAGGCGAGGAATCTGAAATGCTGCTGAGATTAATCCACAAGATTCTCTCCATGCAAGTGTGCGCACTAAATCACAGGTTTCAGGCTAAAATACTGTTTTGGAAAAGGTGCTGTGTGAAATAAACAAGTTAGCACATTAAATAACGGTTTAGTCTGGAGAAGCGACTATTTTGTGTTTGATTGGCAGCAACTCTTTAAAGAATCGTTGGACATTTTGGGAAACGTGCTCATTTACTTTCTCACAGAGAGTTCGATGGTGCCAGCGGCCGGTTAGCTTAACTTAGCTTAGCTTAGTTTAGCAAGTAACTGGACAAAAGATAAGTGTAATGAGCTTTAGCACCGGTCGGTAGCTTTTTTAACCTTTGGAAACTGGAAAACGTTTAAGTGGTGATGGTGAGCTTATCAGCAAACACATTCAGCGGTCTGTTTGGATGTCAGAGCAGTGTTCAAGCTCTTTTAGCTCCATTTTTGGTCTCCACCAGCTCCTGAGGGAAACATCTGACTACACAGCAGGTGGTGCACAGAGGCTTTTCACAGCTTTTTGTCTGAAACAGCCTAAAACGACACTGAGTGCAGTTAAGGCAGATTAACACCCTCATTTGCATGTTTAATACGTGTGACAGAATATGAATTGCATGAGTCTGTCAGTCAAAGGCCTTTTCATTGAAACATCAGATTCTCCAGCAGCAGTGAGGACAGAAACAGTGCGTTTCTACCAGCAGTGCAGCCTCAGCACATCCCTCGGTCCGGTTCTGTGCAGCATTAACAGCTGCGTCTCCAGAGCTGCCTCGTCTCATATCAACTTTTCAAGTAATAAAGGCGAGTTCAGCCAAGCTACCACTCACGCTGAGAGGCCAGCGTCAGAAGGAGCTCTTGGCCCTGCTGAGTTTGGCAAAAATTAGTCATCAAACATCACAAAGTGTTTCCGTCTCCTGTGCCAGACTCTCACCATCTCGCTCTATCCTCCTCCGGCTGGCATGTATGCCTTCTAAAATCAGAGCTTTTCACCTCTTCATCGTCCAGCTCTGCTTCACCAAGAGCTGTTTGGACAACTCCACGTCACAGCCGTGTTTAACACTGACTGTTTCAGTTCAGACTCAAACCCACATCCCCTTCTGATTATGGGCCAAGGAGCCTGAAAAGACCTCTCTGTCTGTCCTCCTGTTTCCATTTCTGCTTGGTTTTCACAGTTTAGCCTCCTGGCTGCACAGGAAGCAGGAAAAACAAAACAGGAAGACAGACAAAATTTGCTTCACCTCATTTCTTTCCAGGGAAAAACCCGGCGGCTCCAGGCAACGTGCTCCACGCAGGAGTCACAAAGGTGCTGAGCCTTCAGTCAGACGTGTACGCACACGTTACGGTGGGTCTATACTGTGCTGCTGAATGCAATACGTCTGCACATCCTCTGCAGCTCTGCACAACAGGTGATTAACAGAGGCGGACGGGGGCAAAAATAAACAGGCGATTCTGAGGCATTAAATCGTTAACTTAATCTTCATGTGTCTTCATAAGGCTGATAGATGCCAGTAATTCAGTTGGCCAGGAGGACAAGCTGACGTCAGACGTCCTCCTCGGAGAGTCAGGAGCAAATAATGCATTCACATGTGAGCGAGAAATTCAATAAGGTAAGTGTTTGTCACAGCCGGCCCGCTGAGCGCAAATCTGTCACGTTTGATGAGTCGGCCTGTAAAAAACATGGCAGGGCTGCAAACATGCCAGTAAAAATCACAATTATTTCATATCAGACAGTCAAGGCAGAGGCCTTGGACGAGTCCGGACAGCATTGGAGCTGCAGGATACCTGCAGGGTTTCACACCAAAGTGTGCCAAGAAAACTCCTGTCACACTGCTCTTACTGCTGCTCTCTGAGTGGCTCAGTCACGGGAAGGAATGTCAGCCAATCTCATCCCGCCTCAATTCAATTAAAGAGAGTACAAAGACATATGGCTCAGGGGCAGTGATATGATTAGAGTCCTGTGCTTTGATTCATCCCTCTCTCATCTGCTCACTGGGGCTCAAACACTGAGCCAAGCAGCTCCCTCAGGTGAGCTCACCGTCCTCTGGGGCCGATTAAAGCCTCCTGAACTTCACAATCAACAGGTCACATCACCGCTCTCTCTGCAGTGAAGACATCCACCACAGGAACACTAAATCTGCGTCCTGACATCCTGAGGCTCAGGGGATCAGGACCATCCTCCAAACCGAAGCGCATCTTGGTTTTCAGTGAGGACAATGCAGAGGAGCAACTGTACCTCAGCCCCGCCCGGATCCTTGAGCCTAGCTGCCATAAAAGACAGGTGATACGCCTCCTGGGACAGGGATGTGTCGGAGGAATGCGTGTGCAGGTATCCTGCAGCCTGTGGGGACTGCGGAGAAAGGCCCGGCGCACCCGTTGATCCGGTTTGATAAAGGCCCTGACAGGCCCAGATTATATGTCTGGGCCTGGAGGAGGTGTCCGCGTCTCATTCCTGCGCTGAGGAAAGTCGATCTGGTGGGAAAGAGGCGGGGCCGCACCTGCAGGCGTCAGTTTCTGTACGGACGCCAACACACACCTTGTCGGGCAGACACCGTTACCCCCCTCCACCCGCTGCTCGCTCACACCAAACAAACACCCTCATCCATCTCATTTACCTGACCACACCTGTGCCTCCAGACGCCATAAACACTCTTTCCACAGGGCATGTCAGACGTTTGCTTTGCCGCCACAAACTTCAGCCTCGATGTGATTTCCTCGCTCACTTTTTCACATTTTATTTTGAAAGTCTTCAGATTTTGTGCGCACAGGAACCAAAAACACGGAGTGGACGCAAGTCCGCAGTCACAGGAGAAGAGTCTTACGTTCAACACACATTTAAATACCTTTTAAATGAATCAGAATCCAGTGAATGATCACAGGTGTGTACAGAGGTCTGAAGTCCTTTCACAATAGCTTTTTTATTTTTCTATATAACAGGATGCGTCATGTTAGAGCCTGCGCGCGCTGCACCCCAACATAACAATCCTACTTTATTTTACTTTCTAAGTGTCCACAGTCAATGTTTATCATGTTAATGTTGGACTAAATCTGTCTTTTTGTTTCTTGGTGAATATTTGGTTTATGTGCAGGTTTGTTTATGGGAACAAAACCAAACCAACTCCACTGTGATTATAGTCAAATCATAAAATAATATTAATTCATAGAACTTTTCAAACATGGCACTTGTTGAATGAGTGAACACGTCCTCTCAGCAGTCCTCTCAAACCTGAATGAAGTTTGTCAAACTGTATTTTCAGCAGAGTAATCCCTCAGTGATGATGCTGTAATCTGAAGCCTTGAATCCGTCCTGCAGCTGAGGGATCGGATCCTTCCCCACAGACTTATTTGCTTCTGGTTTTTGTGACGCGGAGAAAAGAAGCAAAAGGGCAGCGACACAGAGACAATAGTGAGACACGCAGTGAGTGACGGGCCGTGGCCCTGGATCACCCCCACTGTTCTGTCTGTCCCTCAGAGCGGCCGGGGCCCCCGGGGGCCCGTCATCCAGACAGCCAGCTGACAAACAGGGGCCCCGGCCCTCTGCGGAGACAGAAGCATCAACAAGCAAAGAGCACAGAGGAGAGGGGACGGCGGCTGCTGCGTCTGTCATCTCTGCTGCAGGACGGTTCAGAGCCAGACTGTGACGTCCGGAGACAGAATATTCATAAATAATCATTAGACGTGTTTCACATCCTCTGCTGCTGCTAAAAGTGTCCCCACCAGCGAGCTACACCCAAAACCACCGCGGCCACATGCAGACACAAAACAGCTGTTCATCATCTTAACTATTGTTAGCGAGGGAGGGGGGGTCTGTCCCAGCGAGCAAACAACAGAAAATTAAAATTCCTCCTCTGTTTGGAAATCAGCAGTCTGCGGTGCAGCGGAGCTCAGGGCGTCTGAGGGGGGACGCCAGGACAGGAGACATGTCTCCTTCCTCCGCCTTGCATGTGGACACTGGCCAGAGGGGCAATCATGAGCTCCAGCGGTGGACAGCCCCCTCTCCCACCCCCCAAGTGCAGATTCCCCTCCATCACTCCCATAAATAACCAGTTCATTTGTGAGGAGACAGAGGTGCACAACAGCAGGCTGATGTCACCGCTCCAAGTTTCCTGGAGGCGCGCGCGCGCGCGCACACACACACACACACACACACACACACACACACACACACACACACACACACACACACACACAGTCACCGGTATCATCAGCACCCTCCAGGACCTCCTCTCTAACGGCGGCGGAGAAACGTCCTGATTGACGACGTGTCTCCTCTGCAGGGTGGCACAGAGTTGAAGGGCAGGTCATCTGTCACCGCTGACAGGAAACACACGTGCGGGAGATTAATGCTGAGGCTCAGGCGTTTCTGTAGGCCTGCAGATGATGATCCCAAACCGGAATAAATCAAACCCTCTCCGGTAAACAAGAACACAGAGCAATCCATCCCACAGGCCACCGGGGAAACAGGCGGGAGCCTCATCTCGCTCGTATCAATGACTTCTAGAACAGATGTACGGCTCGCAGATGATGCGTTCAATTTTGGGAATTTACAACTTCAAGATGCTATGATGCATTCACGCTGGCAGGAAACCAGAACTTCTAACTGTTAAATTAACTTTAATTGTGCAGATACAGGAGATGCATTCACCCGAGGAGGAGATGACAGCGACACGTAAACCCGAACAAGCCAGAGAGTCTGCTCCAAAATACACTAAAAATGTTGTAAAACATTTAAAGGGCTCCTCCTCCAACCTTTTACCATCACCTGAGTCTTCGGTCATGCTAGCTGCTCTCTCTCGGTGAGCTAAATGCTAGCCTCAGCATGCTAACACGCTCCCAACATGCTGCTCAGCAAGTGTAATGATTAGCATGTTAGCTTAGCATGTTAGCACGATAATGTTAGCTAATTGGCGCCATGATTAGCACAGCTGAGGCTGATGGGAATGTTTGTAGTTGTGAAGGCCATGTTCCAGTAATGATGCTTCACCTGATTAACATAATTACAAATTTATACTATCAATCTATTATCACCTTCATCATCAGTAGTAATAATATGAAATAAGGTGTTTTACTGTTAGAAAATCATGAGATAGAAGTCAAGCTCTTCATAATAAGAGTTCAGGTTGAAAGATAAATATATTTTTTATTATTTGTCTGTTTTGCTTCCATTTCTTTGAGTTTGCCCCCACAGGAGGAGTCAGGGTCAATACATGTTAAACACATGAACGTAAAGGCCTGTCTCAGTCGTCTCATGTGCGGGACATGTCTAGCTGCTGGTATGATGGGACACATTGTGTCAGGCTGACCGGAGCGGAGCAGGGTGTTCCTGGAGCTCAACGTACTAATTACGCTCGCATGGCTGAAATTCCAGTATTCCCAAATCAATTTACGTCCTCCAATCAGCCATCAGATAGACATTTCTCCAGAAACAGGACATAGCAGTCGCGTCTTCTTTCATCTCAGTGATGAGAAAACTTGATTCTTCGATCATAACGCAGCTTCCTGTTTGTGCTCGTGAATCACAGCCCTCAGCAGAGGACGGACGGACGGTCTCACCGTCCCTGTCCTGAACTGGACTCTTCTCGTGCCATCTGTCAGAGGCGATAACAGCCTCCACCTAATGGCACATCTGCTGCTCGCTGTGCACCATTAGCAGGTTATAAAGCCGGTCCTCTCCTGTCCTTTCTGCCCTTAAACAGAGCTCTTCATCGTCACCTCAGCCACGGAGCAGATGATGCTTTTTATTACCGCCTGTTTCCAGGAGTGGATGATATGTCTCCAAAAACAACACTTGACTCCTAAACATCTGGAGGTGACCCTGAGTCCTCGAAGGCCCTGACGTGTCGAGCACACAGCTGCAGCTCAGAGACACTAACTGTCCTCCCTCTGCTAACTGCACTGACTCCAGCCGGCTTTTAAAAAGGTCGAGCGGCGGTTTTAGCCTGTTGCATGGAGACTGCAATCCAGCTGATGCATCAGCCGGTGGCAGGAAGCCAGAGCCAGACACGGGCATCAAGGTTGGTGTGGCTGATGGATGGAAGCGAAGCACCAGCGCTTGCCAAGCCATTCCCACGGCCATAAATCACATGTTTACTGCCGGCTGTGGCTCTCTGCGCTGGCCAGCATTTCTTCTGATGTCAGCAGCACATTATCATATCTAATCAGCCCCCAGCAACCCGTGTTAAACTGGCAGGGGACTCGAGCAGCCATCGTTCCATCTCTGTAAACATGATTTACACCACAAACATGAAATCTGGATATTTATAGAGCCTTTATGGAGCCGAGTTCAAACGCTGAAAGCTTGGGCGGTTTGTTTTTCCATAGCATTTTATTTAATGTAATCCTTTTACGATGACATACGTGTTCTGCAACCCTTCGTCAGAAGTTATACGGCGGCGAATGTAACTCCCGTTAAAGCATTTACAGTAGAAGAGAAGCTCATCACATGAGGGCATGCACAGTGGAAGTGCACGACGTCGACTGAAGCGAACGACTGAGGAGCGTCACAAACATGGCGAACAACCAGGGGTATTTACAGCTGACCATCCTCCAAGGAAACGAACAATCTTCAATCAGATAAAAATTTCCACACACACACACACACACACACACACACACACACACACACACACACACACACACACACACACACACACACACACAGAAAGACAGCCGCACTCACACTCAACATTTCCCAGAATTCATTTCTTCTGATGGAGAGAACCCAAACTGTACTGCAGGTTGTGTGAGGAAAAGCACTTACAGTAAAATAAAAAAAATAGAAAACTCAATATATATATATTTTTTTTTTTTCACTGACGATTATGCAGTAAATTTAGGGGAAAAAAAAAAAGCCATGTAATTCTCAGCAATCTTAGATATTCTCATGTAACAACTGCCCCTACAGACTATATTAAAAAGGATTAAACCAAAGCATCCTGGTACAAAAGAAGACAAATCAATGATGGTAATAAAAATAAGAGTACAATGTAAATATATATTCATATTTATAATTTTCTAACTGTATTTACAGGAGGATGGCGAAGGATCGCGTGCCGCTCGTCCCTCGTGTCTCTGGATTTGGTCTGAAACGTCTCTACTGACGAGCGAAAAACAACAAAACAAAACCCGACGTCGCCCACGTCCGTCCTTCCCGTCCTCCTGACCAGAGGAATGCCCAAAGAGGAGAGAGGAGTGGGAGACCGCCCGCTTTTATGACGCCGTGACAAACTGCCACTCCCGTTAATACAAAGTGCCCCATAAAAACCGTCACCGCCGAGAACCGGGAACGGGCTGCGCTCGTCAGTCCGCGTGACCCGCCGAGTCCTGCGAGGCGTCCTCGAGCTCCTTTCTCACAGAGCACCAGTGTTTTTTAGCTTCATCTCTGGGAATGTGGGGACGAGTCCAACCCCATGAGGCAGGGAGCGGAGGAAATGTCAATGTCTGAATGGAGATGAGGTATCAGCGTTTCTTAATGGCTGCCCCGTTGGGGTGGGGAGGGAACTTTGGCAGGCAGGGCTCCTCGGCTCCGGCGTCGTGGGAGAAGACCGAGTCCTCGCCCGAGGAGCAGGTGGAGCTGCGGGTGTCCGGGTAGCTGGGCGAATATTGGTCCAGAGGCACGGACAGCTCCAGATACTCCTGAGGACACAGAGGGAGGACAAAATGAACACCTCGCCTCCGCAGAGACATTTCTGCTTCCTCCCTGAACCAGGGAGACGAGGACTGACCTGGTTGGACGTCATTGCCAGACAGCGGTCCAGATCCTCCACCAGCTGTTTGAATGTGGGCCTCTGAGACGGGACGGCATGCCAGCAGTCCCTCATCATCATATACCTGCAGAGAGGAAGAGAGAATTATCAGAGATCATTTTAACCTCATCTGAGAGGAGGTCTAAAGCAAAGCTGAGCAGCTCCCTCATTTCATCGGCTGTCACACAAACAATGGCGTGGATCATCATTCTTCATCTTTCAGGTGTCGTGTGCACAGGTTACACACACCTTCACACACTGAGGACAGCTTTGGTAACGGTGGCCATATTGAAAAGAGGTTTCAACAGCACAGCACACACACAAACACACAGAGCATTTTGCTACTGATGTCAGCAACATCTGGTTCAGGGTACGCGAGGTTGTAACGAAGCAAACTCAAAAACAGAAAACCACAGACTTTAATTCAGTTAATGTGGCAGAATATCTGCATTAAAGTGGGACACACACTGAGACACGGCGTCACTCGCTGGGACATCAATCCTGAAGACGTCTCCAATGTGGTGACAACAACTGGCTTCATGCATAATCAATCCTTTCAAACACTTAATTAGCTCAGAATGACACATTACAGTCTCAGCGCCGTCGGTTTGCAGCTCGGAGGAGGAGGATTGTGATTCGTTAATATCAGACAATCATGGGGTCATTTGCTGAAGATGATCTGAGATTGCTGCTTAATCAAAGAGCAAAATGTTCCATCACTCCTCGAGCAAGAAGCTTAAATTTGACTCCACAACTAAACTTATTTCATAATTAAACATCTAACAAAAAGAGACCATGCTGACTTTTTAATGTCCTCGTTAGCTTTAGCTCATCACATAAGGACAGGCTGGACAGACAGAAGTGTCTGAGGGACGTTTGACTGAAGTGTTTCCTTACAGCTCGTGAGTGCACGTTGAGGGCTTGTCCATACGGTGACCTTCCTTCAGCAGCTTGAACAGCTCCTCCACGGGGACGCCGGGGTACGGAGAACCTCCCAGGGTGAAGATCTCCCACAGCAGAACCCCGAAAGACCATCTGCAGACAGAAAGAGACATCAGCGTCCAGATAGTCCGCACCACTGAACCATTTCATCACATTCCAGCTGGACACGTGATACTCACACATCACTTTGGTGTGTGTATATCCGGTCGAACAGAGCCTCGGGAGCCATCCACTTGACTGGCAAACGACCCTGCGGAGAAGGAATGCGTGTTAGGGATATTTGGGCTTTTCCACTTTAGCTGCATCGCTCTGCAGGGAGGAAGAGCAGGAAGAGCCGCGCTGAGCTGAAGGGCCGCAGCTCTCTCTACGGTTTGTGACTGCAGCACCTCGAGCATGTTTCAACCTGACTGTACGAGCTGCTCGACGCAGCTCAGAGGTGAATACTCACATTTGTCGTCTTCTTATAGTAATCGATGTGGTGGATATCTCTTGCCAGGCCAAAGTCCGCTATTTTCATCACGTTGTCCTCCGTTACCAAAACATTACGAGCGGCAAGGTCTCTGTGGATGCACTGAACAAAAACAAAAGACATTACCAGAACTGAGCCAAAGTCCTGGGAATCATGTCTCAAATAAAGGCCCTAATCTGTCAAGACGGAGAGCTGCTGCTCCGGCTGATCCTGCAAATGTAATAGAGACGGCAGAGAATGGCCGGCTGAACTCTGCGGTTACCTTTTTGGAGGCCAAGTACTCCATGCCTCGGGCCACCTGGTAAGCACAGGACACCAGGTCTTTGATGGACATGTTCTCCACAGGAACCTGGTCTGGGTTGTAGCAGTACTCCATGCCTGGTGGGCGCCGGGCTCGCAAGTACTCCCGCAAGTTGCCCTTGGATGCATATTCTACGATCACGTACAGAGGACCTGCAGAGGATCAGCAGAAATACAGGAAGAAGTCATCGTCACCACAAAGGGAGGCCAGCAGCATAAAGGTTTAAAGGGAAACATCAGGATGGTTTGGTAGAAGAGAAATGATGCAGCACTAAGTGTCACGATGGGAGTATTTACAGAACATCATCAAATACTTCAAATCTAAGAGGCTCAAGGTCATTAAAGTGGACTGGATTCCTTCTTTGTGCACTTTTACCTGCACACGCCGGCAGGCAGAGCCCACACGCTTTGAGATGAACAGATAAATGCAGATTAGCTGGAAAGCTGGTGGATAAAGCGGAGCGAACAAAGCGCTTTGTGTTTCGGCGTGGAAGCGGCAGAGCGGCGTGCCCTGCGGGGTCATCAGAGGTGAGCTTCCTTCAGTTTTTCGTCAGGGATGATCGGACAGAAATGGTCAATTCAAACTGCGAGCTGGGAAGCTGCTGTCAGAGCTGTTTACTCACGCTGAGGTTCACGCTGTCTGAGCGTGTGTGTGTGTGTGTGTGTGTGTGTGTGTGTGTGTGTGTGCAGGTCAGCAGCAGACCCCTCTCTGTCTGCTCTTACCATCCTGTGTGCAGGCTCCCAGCAGATTAATGATGTTCTTGTGCTTCCCGATGATCTTCATCATCTCCATCTCTGAAATCAGGTCTGACAGGTCTTTCTCTGTGGCGTCAGCTGGAGGGGAAGGGAAGTTAATCACATTAGGGTAATTAGTCCACGTTCTGTTGGTGAAAAGGCCCAAAAAGGCCTCACAATAATAACCACCTTGCGGAGCACATAGAGTACACTAACTCTGCGGAGCCAGGCCGGCGTTTGTCTTGACGAATGCTCCCTGAGGAGAAGCACTTAAAATACTGGACAATAAACGCTTCTTTCCCTGCGTCCTCGCTGCTCGGCGCAGTTTAATGAACACCGTTTTATATGGGATGTCAAGGGCTCTCATAAATTTTTACTCTAGTCTCCCTTCTGCACAGTGGCTCGGATCCAGTGGCAGATGTCTCTGAGTATCTGCTCATCACAGTTTGGTGTTAAAAGTTTTCTCGTTCCTGGAGCCTCAAATGGAGGCTTCTGCGAGACCACATCCAGCAGATCTGCTCGCTGACTTCAGATGACTTACATTTCAACATTTTGACGGCGACCTTGGTGACACGGTTTGGCTTCTCTTTGTCGAGACCCAGCGCCTCTCCCATCACCACCTGACCGAAGCAGCCTTCACCCAGCGGCTTCCCGAGAACAAGTCTGCGAGGGGGGAGAAGATCACCAGTCAGCAGAGTCTGTGGTTTGTTTCAAACCAGTGACTTTCCTTCCAGCCTCTAGGCTCTTGGTGCCTGCAGGTCTGAGGACTTACCTGTCCCGGGGAAGCTCCCAGCGGGGATCCTGGGGCAGCTCGTACTCAGACACCCCTGACAGCATTGGAGATCCACTGGAGGAGAGGCGGGAGGGACGAACCAGCATCACTCCAGAGTGGATGGAGGAGCTGGAGTCCACAGAGACCTGCGGTGAAGAACACTGACATTACTCCCCTCAGAGTGGAGCAGACACCAGCCAGCAGCGACTCAAAGACTGGAAAACTAACCGTTGTTCAAACTCCAACGAAGAACCATGTAAAAAAACACTCAGGTGCCACAGTGGAGACGAAACGCTCCTCCAAGACTCGCACTTACCTGATGAACGAGACCTCGAGGAGCTACAACAACCCTGAAAGCTCTTTGAATGCATGCTTTTAGTTTTCTGCCAGCACAAACCAACAGATTAAAGGCGCTGTGAAGGGAACAAACGGCGTGCAGAGACAGAGAGGAGGTGAAAAGGTAGAAATGTTCCAAACCCCCTATCTACTTTCTGTTACCTGTCTGCGCAGAGGGATGCTCTTGGCCAGCTTGTGGACGGCCAGCTGACTGTTGAAGTCGCTCTTCTTCGACGACGTGCGAATCTTGACAATGATCGCGATGGCGATCATGACGGCGATGAAGAAGAAGCCCACGCAGTAGATGACCACCTCCAGGTAGGTGTGGTTGGCTGGAGGATAGTGCGGGACGGCTAGATGGGGAGGGGGGGGCGCAGGGCGGTCAGCTGACATCAATCAAATCAAACGACCACAGAGGGTCTGAACTTAAATGCAGCAACACAAAACATGCTGACCACACAAACACACACACACACACAGACAAACACACACACTCAGCTGCCCTGTCTGAAAACCAGAGCCTCTGACATGGACACATGTGGCGCAGCAGAGCTAACGATTATGTCCTTAATTGATTAATCTGCCGATGATTTTCACCATTAATCAATTAATCATTTAGGCTGTAAAACTCACAGTCCAAAACCTAAAAACTCTTCACTGATGTCATAAATGACAAAGAGGAGCAGCAAACGCTTCACTTAAGAAGCTGGAACCAACAAATGTTTGACATTTCTACTCCAACAATGACTGAGATGATTCATTATCAGAATAATTGGGAATTAATTTTCTTTCAGTCTTTAATAATTTTCATTTCTTTGAAGCAGAAGGTCTCTTAAGTGACAGAAACAGTTGGAACAAATGACCCAAATTTTGTGCCACACCAGCTAACACACAGTTTAATACTCTGCTAAAGTAGCAGCTAATGATCTGTAAGAGTGTAACAGTGTGCAAAGGGTCTGACTTTCATACAGGGCATGGACACTTGACTTCACACACACTGTTTGACCTCTGCACATCATGTCTACCTCATCCAGAAGTCTAACTCACATGTGACTACATGTAGGACTAAAAGCAGAGCCACGAAGCATGAGCTCATTACAGTCGTTTAGCTGCTTGACGTGATCAATAAAATATCAAACTCTGACTCCAGCTGTAAAAGAGTTGTGTGTTGGTGCTGGTAATATATTTTTTTAACATATTTGTGTGCTTTTATAAAGAAATTATCAATTCAGATCTTGTTTTTTTCCTCCCAGTCAGAGAAAACACCAACGTTTATTCATACCAGTTCTGGGGGTGTAATGGGTTCCACGCTGGAGCGTTCGGTGGTTACCTTGGCTTGGGATGTGGCCTCGTGGTCCAGAGCTAGACTCACAGATCAGATCTGAAGGAGGGTCTGTTCATAGAGGCGTCTACCTGAGGCCTTTAATCCTGCATCAGTTATGAAATCTATTTTAAATCCATAAAACTGCCGCCATTCCTCTGATTGCTGAATGAGCACTTTGTGCCTTATGAACACAATTTCAAAGATTTTTTTTTCCAGTGCATCATTTTATTTGCTGTACTTGTTCAGGAGTTGCTGCCTGTTTACTAAAATGCTGTTTTTTTTTTTAAATTTTAGGTGCACCTTTACCACTGAAAAGTATTAGATATGGTATTGTTACACTGCGTTACTGTGAGATTATCACATACAACAAATCTGTGCTGGAAGGACTACACGCAGAATAAATGCATCCCAAACCAAGGGGGCCACACGGACCGAGGTGCACCGTTACACCCCTCACCAACACCAGCAACACAAGTGAGCTGCACTTGTGTGAAGAGGCTGACTGACAAGCGGCTTGATAATTGGACAAATGCTCATTCCGACCTTCAGGAATGAGACACGTCCACTACAGCGAGCCAATTATCAAAGCCAGCCGCTGCGCTCACAGCAGGAAATGACATCAGGAATACATGTCATTTGTGGTGCTTGTCAAGGAAAATCAGCTTCACACCAAATCAAATGCAAACAGCAGTTAAAGAGCAGAGAGGCAGGGACAGTTCAAAGTGAAATCTGATCAGAGCTGCCAAACAACCCGGCTGTAAATGTGAGGGTCTACCTGGCTGAGACCATTAAATATACCTCTGTGTGATCTGGTTTGTAAAATACTTCTGGCCCGTTTCCACATGTTGATGTCTGTGTCGTGGTGGACCAGGCAGCAGACAGCTCGTGGGCTGTTTGGCATTTGCTGATTTCATGTGAGAGACAGCAGAGCATGGCCCGCGCTCTCCCATCCACAGAGTTTAGATGGAGCAGGAGCCATGCTGAGGACAGGGACAGCCTGCCCTGGCTTCCTCTCACATTTGTCAGCAGAACAAGAGTCCGACAAGACCCTCTTCTGGCAAATGTGAGGGTGGACAGCCAGGCTGGGGTTGGAAAAGTGGGAAAACAGGGAATGTAGGAGAGAGACAGAACCACTGATACCTTCAAAAACGGTCAACCATGCAGAGTGATGAGAGAACCCGATAGAATTGCCCGCCAAGCAGGTATACTCCCCAGCGTCATCAAAAGACACATTTCTCAGTTGGAGGACTTCCATTTCCTTGTCCGTGGTGTTAAGGCCAGCGGTCTAGAAAATGACAAAGGAAGCAGACCCAACAAGAGGCCCAAGAGGGGAAAGGGAACCATGAGTAAAGGATTCTGAAAGAGAGAGGGGATGGAGGAGCGTTCTCCTCCGCCATCCAACACCACCTGCCCAAAAAGTACTAACGAGAGCCCCCGCAGAGGACTCAGAAAGAGCCCTCCAGTATCTGTTAGTGGAGGAGCTGGTTAGGTCGAGTCTGCGCTGCCGAAGCCCACCCCGGGCCACCCATCACCACGTCAAATACCTCAGTCTCATCTCTACATGCAAGAGATGGGCAACATGGAGAACTCCACAGCAGAACAGGACGCACTCAAACTCACATTCACACTTCTGCCAACTGTGAGAGCGTTAGACAGACAGCAGGAGGCCTGAGGAGCATAGGTAAGCAGAGGAGGACGGCTGGAAAAAACAAAGGGGAGAGAGAGTCCGTGAGCTGCGCTCGGAGGACTTTGAAGGGCAAAAGAGCGAGAGTAATGGAAGAGGATGGCAAGAGAGGCCCTTATTAGGAGGGCAGAGCGCAGGCATGGGGCAGGAACGAGAACGGGTCCAACATAAACCTGAGACTAAACGCTTTCAACTGTTCTGCTGGGAATTTTCCATAGCGTCATTTACAGTCAGGAGCACTGAGGCAGGAGAGAGGGAGGGACAAACGGAGGGAGGGAGGAGAGAAACAGCTGAGGTTGTCTCCGTTTATACGGCCCTAGTTTCCCCCAGTGGTCCCAGAAGCGCCTCCAGTGTGTCGTCCCGGTGCTGCTGCGTGGTGGTTACCTGTGGACTGTGGGTATCTGGTGACAGTCAGCCAGGCCGACTGATTGGCCTGTCCTATATAATTGGACACTTTACATATATACTCTCCGCTCTCCTCCTCAGTCACATTGTAGAGGGTCAGCACCTGAGCGTCCGAGCTATTGACCCCAGAATGCTGGAAATAAAAACATGTCATTTGCAGCACAGAAAAAAGCAGCAGGATCAAAGCAGAGCAAAGAATTCAAAAGATGTTTTTGAATCATGTTCAGAGTTAAAACAGCAAAATAAAGTTCATATTTTGACTCAGGATGCACTTTTACAGACAGTGGTGGATATCTAGGAGGTGATTCCTCCATTTTCCTATTTAGCTTCACAAAAAAAGGCTTGATCTGGCTTGTTGCAGCAGGATCGGTCACAGTGAGCTCCTACCTTGAGGACGCGGACATACGGTAAACCATCCGGACCGACTCGGCTCCCGTTGAGCTCAATGTGCTTCAGCCACTGGATGTGAGGCTGGGGGTCGCTGAACACCTTGCACTCAAACTCCACATCGCTGCCAACCACCGCGGTGCGATTCGCCGGCAGACCGGCCTGCAGGATCGGCCTGTGGGGCGAGCGCTCTGTAACACAACAAAAACATACAGCTTCAGCCAAGCAAACAGGCAATATCAAAGACAAACACACGTGCAGTCATTCCAAAGTACACACGGCTGACAAATAAAACCCGCCGCAAGTCAAGGTTTTGTCACTGCAAAGGACGGGACAGATGGCAAATAAGGTCGCCCGTATCATCTGATCTGACGCTGTGTAATTTCACAGTCACAGCCTCTAATTCCTCATATGGAGAATTAAAGCTGCTATTTCTCAGCTCTATTCTGCCGCTGCGATTATTAAGAGTTGGCCACAATAGACTGGAAGGCAAGCGGAGTGTTTGATGTGGAGCCGTCACTGTGAAACAGAATGTTCCTGCGGCTCCATTTCGATGACTGATAACTCTCTAAAGTAAACTTACAAGCCAAGCATCTGGCAGGATGTCAACTGTCCATGCTTCTCTAACCAAGATGTCCGTGGGGACGGGGGTGGACGGGGGGGCACTTGCGACAAAGCTCTGCCTTCACTGAAGCAATCTCGCTGCTCATCAGGGTCTAGACTGAGGTCAGGCGAAGCTCAGGGGACGACGGTGACGGAGGGACTGCGATTTATAGAGCCGCCGGTGTGGCAGGGCAGGTCCCTCAGGACCAATCACGTCTCTGCTGTACATGGATCCAACACTCAACCCACAAATAAACCGGCTTAATCTATCAAATGACGGACTAACAGACCCGCTTCAACCAGGTCTGTGCTTTTGGGATGAGGATCACATTCGATTGGTGCACTGAAGGCTTTGTGAAACTGACTGAACGAGAACAATCATGAATATTCAACATGTCATTAAACCGATCAAGACTGCCTTCCAAGCTCCACGCCGACGACGACAAGAGCTGACACTTACCGACGACATCCAGCTGGTAGGTGTGATTGATGCTGCCGTGCTGGTTCTCCACCACACAGGTGTAGTTTCCCTTGTCAGAGGGTACCACAGACTCCATGATGATGGTCCACACGTGGTCACGGACCTAAAACAAACAAAGTGACAGTGGTCGGCGTACAGGACAGACTTGATAACCTAAAGCAAAAATCAGACAGTCTAGAAAGAACTTGAAGGTCATTAAGGGTAGAAATGCTAAGTATAAGCAGTACAGCACTGAACAGCTCCTATGAATTATTTGTTGGACGAAAGGCAAAATATTTTCAATCAAGTGTGATGAAGAGAGATGAGGGCAGCAGGGGGCCAGCCACAGCAGCAGAGTCTGCATTTAACGCACAAACCTGAAACAACTGGTGACTTTTTCTGCCTTCTGCTCATATGAATCGTCATAAATCAAGTTTAGCTAACAAGCTCAATGATGTGTCATGTGATGATAACAAGATAACACACTACTCCCTCTTCCTGTGACACCAGCCGACGCTTCACTCAGCAGATCTTTGTCCTACCGAACAGGCGGCAGGAAAACGGGTACAAATTTTATATACATCTGCCCCAACCTGTCTTATTAGAACCAACTGACGTCTGGCTCTTTTTTCCAAGACATATTACAGTTTAACTTCCATAAATCTGCCAGGACCGGCAGTGTGTGATTAGCCAACAGACCTCTAAGGCAATGGCAACATCAAACATGCACACACACACACACACACACACACACACACACACACACACACACACACACACACACACACACACACACACACACACACACACACACACACACACACACACACACACACACACACACACACACACACACACACACACACACACACACACACACACACACACACACACACACACACACTGAGCCATACGGTTTCCCTCATTTAGCTAAAAACGTGATGAGGGAGTCCAGCTGCCTGCTGCCAGATGTGCTGTGCTTGGCTTCATATACATGTGGTCCACATTATTCCCTCCCTCCCGCACGTCTCGATGCAGACGATATGAACAATAGAAGCCGGGCCATAAAAGCAAGAGTGTGGGAGGGATGAGAGACGTCCCCGGCCGCCGATGCAGACCTTTGCACCTTGACTGAAAAAACAGCAGCCAGATGGTTAAGTACGCTGCCTGGCTGGGTGGGGGTCTCGGGGACGAGGGGAGCAGGCAGCTGAGAGGAAACGCCTAAATGTGTCCCAGCTGGGGAGGGAGATGGGCTGGGGAAGCACGAGACGAGGCCGGACTAGAACGCACCTTGATGGGAAGAGCAGATGCAGGGAAGCAGGAACAACAGAGCCCACACCTGTGAGGCGACCGCCACTGAAGGCAGCCGTTCAGAGAGTCAGAGTAAAGGTGCACATTTACTGCCTCCCAACACGTAATCCTGTCTTATATGTCCATTGATAAGGTTGCGTATTAATAAAATGGCTTTCTTCCTTGCACCCAACAGGAAATGACTGATGGCACAAATTCACCTTCATTATGATCATCTCTGAGGGCCATGATGCCGTTAACAGTAAATGGAGCCGGTATACACCAGATACGGGCTGCACCCCTCACCTGCCTCACCTCTGCTGAGTAAACCCAGAGGCTGCAGTAAACCGTCTTATCAACGGTTATAACCTCGCAGTTTATCAGCAGCCTGCCTGGAAATGGGAAGCAATCACACCACACGGCAGTCAAGTAGCACAGATACTGCAGGTATCACAGTAAATGTACTGCTGCGTGGATGTAATTACAGTACAGGCTGATACTCAGAATGAGGACAGCCAGCGTCAGCCGTCATCCACACGCATGGGTTGGATTGCCCACCTGGAGGTATCACTGCTAAGGAACAGCGTTCCTTTTTGTGGCATGCGGTGTCATCTTGCATCGTTTCTCAGGTCAAATGTGAAACACGCCTCTGTTTCACTTGCAGGAAGTGTTTCTCACTCCTCAGGGAAGGGGGGGGGTGATCTAATGCGAAGATGAGATCACTGACACATCTCCCCCCTCGTAGTGAATGAGTTTGGAGTGATTCGATAAGAAATGCTAAGGAGGGTGGAGTGTGACGAGGAAGATGGAGATGGTTCTCATTGTTCACCTTGAAGCCTCCGATGCGATGGTCTCTCTTGAACTCCTTTCCATTCTTGTACCATTTCAGAGTGGGAGTCGGGTTGCCACTGGCCTGGCAGCGAAACTTCACGGTCTTACTGGCCGGAACAGCGTGAAGCTTTTTCTCCATTTTCTCCGGATGCGCCCACTGTGGTGCCATCGCTGAAGAATAAGACAGACAAAGATCATTAGCACATGAGCAGCAGGTACAATCAGGTGTGTTTTCTAAAACTAAACACATTAAACTACAGCTCAAAGCTCTTTAAAGGACCCTGAAGCTGCTTTTCCAGAGGACGGGTCCTGGTAGGGTCCCAGGTAAGGGAACAGAGCACTGGGGGACTTGGCCTGCCCAGTCTGAACCTGAGTGGTGTTGTCATGGATTGGCCGTGTTTGAAAACAGGGCGATTCATAGGTGAACCAGAACACCTTCTTCTGGAGGTTTTACAGGCATGTCCAACAGGAAGGAGCCCCTGGGGGAGAACCGGAACATGCTGGAGAGCGGGACATCTGGACTACCCAGCCTCAGATCAGAGGCAGAAAACAGATTACATGATACAAGTTCACCCAAAATAAGATTTTAAATTACAGTCACAGGGCTTGATGACACTGGATGGGCGCAGACTTCATGCTTCTTCAAATAGAAGGAAAAATCACTTTTTTAAGCTGTGGCTTTAAGATGTTATGTCATGATGTGGAGGTTTGAGGGGGGGTAAGCTCTGGAGTCTGAGGCTTGAGGTCGGCCTGTTTGCCACACTTGGCGGCCCCTGGATGCTTTGTGGGCAGAGTGGGCAGCAGAAGCCAGATGATGAGTGTCTTAATTACTCCAGAGACAAATTGGAAGACATCGAAGGTTAACCACGGTGAGTCACCGCAGTGACATTCCTCATGTAAGAGCTGTCACCGAGGTAGCGAAAACTCTGATTCAGAGTGAAATCATTCACACAAACGTGACCCACCCACACACCCACCCACACACACGCGCGGCGGGCCCGTAACTGAATCAAAACACTCTCAAATCACCGACCGCGACCGTTACTCATAACCCCGTGACTCGGGCCCAGCGAGCGATGACCGCTTGTTGCAGCAACATTAGTAATGTGAAGAGATCAGCACACTCACGCAGCAGTTTTTGACTTCCCAGCAGCTTGGCTTCCTCCGACGAAGACTCTTCATCTTCATCATCATCCTCAGATGAGGCCAGGGTATCAACTAGTGAAAGAGAAAGCAACACGAGAGAAAAGCAGTGAGCCAAGTGGCCACTTTTCAGCGTCACTGAAGGGTCGGCGTGCACATTTAATGACGCACAGACTGAAGCTGGAGACATGATTTACACTTTCTGATGATTACAGGTTAATCTGTCAAACGAAACAGTCTATAATCTATCTAATCTATAACGTCTCTGCACCTTTTCTAAGACTTTACCTGTGACGTTGAAGTAGACGCTGTGGTTGCCGAAGGTGGTGCAGGCGTACAGACCGGAGTCCGTCAGCTCCACAGTCTCGATCTCCAGCTGGCCATTGCGGATGCGCGTGTGTTCTCCATCCACGACTGCCACGTGGTCTTTGGTCCAGTTGACGGTGTGGACGGGGTCCCTGGTGGGGCAGCTCAGATCCAGACGATCCCCAAGACAGAGCGTGAACAGCTCTGGTTGCGTTTCTACAGAGACTACAGAGGAAAACAGGAGAATGGCGCTGTGAATGCACAAAAGACTTAATATCTTTGCTAGAGTATGGGGCTGCAGACACATCGAAAAGCACTTCAATCATTAAACAAGACAAAACAAAGAGACGGCAGAAAAGTCCGTCTTTGGTTTCCTCTTCGCGAACCACCGGCCGAATCTCTCCCCCAAATTAAATCACATCCCAAATTAGTTAAGGCCCTTTTGTCAGGCAGGGAAGGAGCTACTTTGGAAGGGAAGGTGAAATTCAATTAGAGGATTGAAGAGAGGGGAGGTGTCACGGAGCGAGACACCTGAGCCCCCCTGTTCTAAATGACTACATATTCTGCGAGGGGGAGGGGGTAACCCAATTATGCTGACACGCTGTCCATCACAATGGTGTTGTTTGTCCAGTTACAAAAGGTAAGCTCATCACTGGACGGCTTGACATTCTTGCTCTCGGGTCACGTTCATGCCAAAAAGGCGCTCACAGTCCACTGATCCAATCAGCATCCTGATCCCGTCGCGCCTGACGATGAACGCCAGCTATCGATTCATCAGCTGATCAGCTTGATGTGAGGAAATTGTGAATATGCAAAACAATTTCCCAGACATGAATGAATACAGAAGGCAAGTGGAGACAAGCAGAAAATGCTCCACCTGAGAAGCTCTGAGTCTCAGAAATGACCCACATGCATCATCAATGATTCAAACAGCTGTCCACTGTCTTTTTGTTGACTGTCCGATTGATTGATTGCCTAATTTTTTCAGCCTGAGTTGACAGATTTCTGTCGTCACCACAAAATAACCCCCCGTGGCAGCACCATAACCTAAGATCTAACTCACTTTTCTCATCCTCCTTTCCCATTTCCCACAGTCCCTTCGGCATAACAAGAAAAACTGAACTAGATGATCAAATGCTGTGGACATAAGCAATCCTACGTGATGAGATTATTCTGCAGTGTTCCCAAAGCAACACGGTGTGTTTGTACGTGCACTTCCTCACAACAGGAGGCACGTCTATAGAGCACAACCTCGGGACAACATCGGCCGATCCCTCCCACCGTCATAACAAAAGCCTCCAAACAATAAAGGGGAAGAGGGAGCCAGCGAGCATGTGCACGGGAGCGAGCCGGCGAGGGCCTGCAGCGGCAGGTTCGAGTGCCAGTTGCTATGGTGACCCCACTTGGGCCTAGTAAAGGTATTTCCTGGATCACATATGTCTGACAGGCCCTTAATCCCAGCAGGAAAGGGGGCCAGGGGGTAGGATCAACTTTCTCCTCAAAAACAAAACCAAAGCAGAGGAGGCATTCAGTGATGGGCTGCAGCCATCCAACCTGGACACAGCATTTAAAGCAAGGTGTCCTCACCGTGTGTGTGTTTCTGGGGGGGGGGGGGGGGGGGGGCGCCAGCATGTTTTTCTGTCCCCCCCCTGTAAATGGAGATGCCACTGATAAGACCGTGTCAACATCCCAGCTGTTAATCTAGCTGCAGACATCATAAAGACGGCCGTAAAAGCTGTAAAATGTGCTGGTTGCTTTACTGTCAGCCACCGTTGGGACCATTTGTGCTTCTGTGACAACCCTCTTCAAACTGGAGGGACGGAAATCGACCCCGCCTACATCCAGCAGCAACACGGGGCGGGTGCAGAAACATTAAGCTAACAGTAGCATCGCTCACAGTGAATGTGTTTCCAGCTCTTCACGCTGATCTGACTGCCAAGTTTCCAGCATTTCCTTTAAATCTAAGGATGTTTCATCTCAATTAATCCTCCTGCCGCCGTGATTGGATTAAAATGGATTAAGGAACATATTTTCAGAGAGCGGCCCATCTGGAACGCTCTCTCGCGTGTTCTTCCGACCGTTTGGAAAAATTGATTGACATCGTTTAAAATCAGCCTAATTACACAAACCATGAAAGGAATTTTGCTCAGAAGAAAGCAGGAGAGGTTTTAAACTGGAGGAGGGGGGTGGGGGGCTCACTAGTCTGTAAATACAAGGCCAACTAAAAGGAAGAGTTGGCGCCAGTCTATGGAACCTTCTCCGGCTACAAGATAGGAAGCAATATGCCGCGTGAATGACTTGTGGGATTTCCTGGCCTCGCTGCAGTGATGGTTGAATGCAGTGAAGTCAGGCTGGTTGAGGCGCTGTGGTGGCACATGCAGGAAAATGACTGTGGCAAGTTTCTACTGCTGATTTGATGGGGTGGGGGGTGGGGGGGCCTGGAGAGGAGGCTGATAAGAGACAAAAGGCAGGACTCGCAGGAAGCAAAGAGAATGGGACAATGCCTATTAGCAAGCCCCCAAAAAGTCCAGTGAGCGAGTGTCCCTCCTGAAAGCCCTCCAGTGGAGGAGCTTTTCAATCCTAAATGAGCCGCTGACAATCAGCATGGATTAACACTTGGGAGCTACAAGGATTGCTGTGCTCTGCAGAGCCGCTCCAGTGTCATTCAAATGAGCTCAGCCACATTTAGCTTCACATTATGGCTTTAATGGACAAACAGGAAAAGCAGGAGCCTGAAAAGCATCACGCTTCACATGTTGATCTAGTTCTATTACTACTGTCTGCTCTGCTGCAGGTTTGTTAGGAGCCAGAGTCTGAAAACATCTTTAAATGGTCTGCAGAGACCCTGCTGCCACGCAGACTGAAGTAATCCTCAAACGTCATGTGTGCCTCCTCACCTCATTTCTCCTCAGTAATAATCAGGATAACTGATGAAGCTAAGCTACTGAGATGTAATAGTTATTTTTATAGCACATTATTGTTCCTCTATCTTCAGCTCATCATGGGAGGACTTTTATTGTCATACACACCTTTTATTCATCAGACACCATTTTAAGTTTAAATTTAAGCCGTTTTGGGCACTGGTGTTGAATTTCTGAACACATTTTCCACCATTATTTCTTTTTTATTTTATTTTTTTTTAATCAGGGAGGAACATACAAAATCCTTTCAGTATATTTACACACACAAAAAAACATGTACAATAACATGTGGCACACACACCACTATTACTCTCCCTTTCATTTTACAATGTGCAAAATAAGAACATCTGAACAACGGATGTCACACTTCCTCATTCTTCCATGAAGATCTACTCACAGTGATTTTCAGTCATCCCAATATTTAGCAGTCTGGTACTTCAAACCTTGTAACAAACATACTCAAAGTAGTTCAGGTCTCCTTTGTCTTATACATCTAATCCATTTCGACCACCATTTCTTAAATTTCTCCGACTGTAGTTTTAAAGCGAATGTCAGTCTCTCCATAATATAGATTTCATGAACAGTTCTTTGCCAGTGTTGGTGCATTGGGTTGTAGCCACCTCCTTGTTACAGCTTCCACCATTATTTCTTAGACTTCTTCACTTCTGTGTTGCTAGCACCATGCTAACGCACCATCACGATATAATTTCACAGACAGATGATGAAGAATAAAATGTGGAAACGAATGCGAGCAGGGAAACAGTGAAATGAAGCTGGCGTTATCTTTGAAGGCAGTTCACTCTCAGTGTCAGCAGAGCCGAGCTCCTCCGGGCCCCGTCACTGTCTGAGGAGCCGCTGGCCCTCCACTGAAGGGTCAGCGGCTCGTCTGCTTTGACTGACAGCAGGGCATCAAGTCAAAGAAATCCTCCAGAAGCACCAAAAATACTTTCACTGACGCAACCACAAAATATGTACCAGCGTCGACAAAAAGCCCAGCAGAGATCCTGTGAAGGACCACGCTGAGGAAACGTTAAAGCCCTGTAATCGTCTGAATGTCTGTCCGAGAGGCCCTCGATGAAACTCAATGACATGAATTTGTTGGCTGAATATTCTTTTCTCATGTGAACAACCCACAACGGAAAGCCGCAAGACAAACAAAGGAGCACGCATAAAACATGAGCGCTTCCATATAACTATTTTGTTTCCCAACAAGGACAAAAGGAATGCAACCAAATGCTTCTGCTGTGATTGTTTGTCGACAGCTGAAGCCATCCGTCACCCAGCGGGGAAGCGGGGGGGAAAGTGAAGCATTCCCAAGCAGGAGTCAGCGGGGGAGCAGCAGGCGAAGCACAGAGGCGCATAGATAGTACCTGGCCATTTGGTGATTAAGAGCTGGGTGGAGCGCAAATGCATCAGACACCCCCCACCCCAGCCCTCCCCACCCCGCTGGAAATTTATGGCTCACCTTAGAAGACAAACACGCTGCTCAGAAACTCTATCCTTCAGGAAAAAGGAGGGCTCACAGAAGCATCTTTGCTGGCTTTTTTAGAAAAAACAGGCTAATTTATAGCTTCCCTGGCAGTTAACTCCTCTCTCAGTGACAACAAATACCTTTTCATTACAAAGGAGGAGAGGAGCAGGGACTGCGAGGTAGAGGGCTGCCCTCGGGCTACACATGGGAGTCATTTACTCCTCCCTGTCCCACTGTTGGCTCAAACACAGCCACACCAAGTTTATTTTAGGGCTTACAGCCCAAGAGAGACCCTCTTGCTTAATTACTCTAATTATAATGCTGAGCTTTATCATATTCTTTAGCCGCTCTCCACTTCCGACTGCAGAGTGTAAACATCCAAACCCATCTACCCACAAGTCCAGGCAGCTATTACACTGCTGGACCGTTTCCAAGAGACACATTTTTAAGGATTCGATTTCAGTGCCTCTTTCCCCTTTGCAGAGCTTGTGTAACAGCCAGACGGGATAACTTCTTTATGGGAAATCTTTACGTTGAACTAACCGGTTTAAGAACCAAATGAAACCTAAAGTTCAGTCGGTGTTAAGCTCAGAGGATGAGTTGGTTTAGCGAGGGAGCACAGAAAAGGTTTTCCCGATCGTCAGAAACACTCTGAAGTTACATCTGACGCAGTAAAATGCCCTCAAACAACAGCAGACTCAAACGGGGGTGGTGGAGGAAACACTGACGCTACAAAGGACAGACTTCACCAAAGCCTGGAGTCTGTTACTCTTACATTCCTGCACTCAGAACAAAGCTTTGATTATCAAGATAAAACAGACTTAAGATGTTTGGGACTTCAAACAGTTGCATGATATTTAATAAAGCTGCACCCAGAACGAGCAGCGGCAGAATAAAGCCAGAGCAGCTTTAAGTTATCAAGCCGTCTTACCTTCACCAGTGTTGGCGGGCTGGCACTGGGTCCTTAAAACTTGGGCGAATAAAGCCAGAAACAGAAGCACGCTTGGCCTCATCAGCATCCTGCTGAGGGAGCTACAACCGCTGACGTCTCTGCGACTGGAACTCCATTCAGACCTTTGGGGCATCGGCGGCGGGTCATTCACAGTGCTCAGCTAAAAACACAGAAAATAATAGGAGACAAATGAATGCACGACCACGTCAGCGAGCTTCAACGGTCTGAGTAAGAAAAGCAGTGAGTCAGAATCGATTCAGGGACCAGTTTGTGAGGCAGAAGCACACGTTCACTTGGAGGACGTTGGTGGAAAATAAACTTTGATATGCAAGAACGAAAGTGGGCCACTTCAAATCTTCCGTTCCTGGAACAAAGCAGCTGAATAAACTCATTAAAACTGGATTTTCTTTTTACAAACAGCACTTTTATTGACATGGAATTTCCTCACAGTTCAGAAAAGAAGAGAATATTCTGTGTCTGAAGGTTCAAGGTGGTGCTTCAGCTTTAAGGCCTGCTTGTACAAAAACACTGATAAGCAGCAGGAACGCCGCGATAGCTCGGGCTAACGGACACGTCTTCGTCGCGGCTGAGCTCGTACCACCGATCCTGCGTGAGGAGCTTTGCTTTTGCCTCTGGACCAAAGTGGAAGGACGTGCAGCCCCCTCAGTGCAGCGGGTGACCGTCACATGAACATCTGCTCGCATCATCACCTCTGCAGCATCTGGCCCCAGAGATTAACACTTGCCCCTAACCCCCAGAGCCCCCCTTGAGGAATTTGTTTAAGACCAGAAAAAAAACAGTCTGTTACGTGACACCCTTGAAGGGAGAGACCGCCGGCCCATCATTTCCACGCTGAGAGATCTATCACCTAACAGTTGGTTTTGGTCCCCAAGCCCAAAGTGACCCCCCTGCAACCATTTGCTCCCGAAAAGGGTCAAACAAATGCTGGTTTTTAAACAATGACGACTCTAAAAATCAATAGTGAGGCAGCAGCGGCGTCACATCCGGATCAGAGAGACCCCGACTCGCTTTAGGTTCTCACTCAAAGTCACGTTCAGATGCAGCTGCGGTTTCCTTTAAGAGGTGAAGGCTCGTGTGAGTGTTCGTGGCTCAAACGCTCGCTGTGTTCTCCTCAAAACCAATTTCACTTTCCAAGAATGGTCCAGTGTTCCAGCAGCGGAGCCGGGTCAGGGGGGTCCGGGGGGGATAAAGAAGCTTGGTCATCGCGGCTCTGTAAGCAGTGAGTCAGTGTTTGGGAAAGCTCCAAGAAAAGTGCTTCTGCTGCCAGACAGAAGGAAGCGGCCACGCTCCCCCGGCCCTCGTCACCAAGAGGACCGTCCATAATCGAGAGGAGGAAGCAGCTTCTTCAAAGCGTGACACAACGCGGTGTCATCGGCCGCTCCCGTGGGAGCACGAGCTAAACGCAGAGCGCCTTACGATGCTACGAGCCGTGAGCAGGTCTGAGCACAGACCGGACGATATCATTGGCCGATACTACAACCGGCGAGAGAAACTGCAGTACATAAAGTATTTGACCCCACTTTGCCCGATTGATTTACTCACAATCCAGCTTTTACTTACAGTCACTAATAGAGCCAGAGCCATAAATCAGCCTGGCTAATATTAGCTAACTGCAGATATATCAGACTGTCAGTAACACAATGAAAAGAAATGTGAGTTTATATCAACAGTAAAATGTCCCATTCAGCGTGAATTTAACACAAAAAACAGGACTGTTGTTCATATACTGTGCTTTCTGTGTTTATCATCGTTTCTATATTCTGTTTTCAGATATTTTAAACCTCCAGGTATCAATACACTTACAATAATTCAATTTTCACTGACTGTTTTTGTACCTACTGTCATTTTCATTAGTTTATTGTCTAACAGTAAAATACACTGCCTCAGGACACAGTAACTAAACTCCCACATCACCTTTCTCACACCTGTGAGTTGACAGGCCTCTACTGCGACCAGTAAGCAACGAACACCCCATCTGGTATTAAACTGGGAGACATTTCACAGATAATAAATGAGCTGGTCTCGCCTTCGTGCTTCCACCTGGTATTTTTATGTGTTATCCTCGCTGAGATTAGATCTCTGTCCTCCGGAGCAAAGAGCAAAATCAGCCCCAGTCTTCCTTAAGAAATCACAGAGTTTGGGGAATTGTTGAGGTTTGTGAAACTTTAAGGACTTTGTGAAATGCTGCCCACGACTAATTCTTCATTATTTGTCCCCTCTTTTAAATTGGCACATTTAATACATCAAATTACTAATCTGTTGGTACAAAACCTGTTTGATCTGGTGCGCTGCAGCACTGTGACTGTCTGCCTTCTCTAAATATGAAGTTCGCTAGTGTTAAATTCAGTGTGGATGTCAGCATGTTGTGTGGATTATGTTCACGCCTCAGATCCAAACACAGTGCGAACCAAACATTTGATCACACTTTGATCAGGACGCGTTCACACCTTATATTAACACATCTACTGGTTCTGTTCACCTCAAACTTAACCAAACTGGTGCAGTGACACACTGACTGACAGGTAAATCTAAACCACGTCGCAGCATTAGACTCAAACTGAAACACATCCACAGATTCACTGTTTCATTCCTCATTTCAGCGCACACACACACATCTTCCACCTTCATTTTGAGACCTTTCATTAACACTCGTACCTGCTGAACTGCTGCCGTGGCATGAAAACACAGCAGCTCACATTTTCCAGGAAGCAAATTTGCTTGTAAACATATGAAGTAAGAAGATGGAGGTAAAATCCATCAGCTAATTAACACGTTCTGCTCGGAAAATAACAGATAACAATAAAAAAACTTTCATTAGAAAAGCCAAACATCACCCTTTTAACACAACCTCTCCTGTTTTTGAAAAGGAGATGTGAACACATGACTGAAAATCTGGCCACTGAAAGAGGTTAAACTAAACAGATTAGAACACGCAAGACGCATTGAGCTTCTCTCATTATACAAAGACAAAGGTTAGAGGCCTAACCCACAACACGGCCCGCACCGTAATTACTGTTCGCTGCCATCCATGCATAAAATTCCTCCGCTCCCAAATTCTGGAGCCCCCCGGCCGGAAAGGGCTGCAGCCCCAGCCAGCAGCAGCAGGCCGGTGTGCACACGGCTGCAGTTCACGGGAGCATCAGACCATTTCCCCGAGGCTGCTGTTTTCACAAAAACACACACTTGTGGGTTTTTCTCTGCAGCCTCTCAATCTGAAGCGCTGGCTTTCCACCGGAGGGAGATCAGGTGTCATGAGATTACGCTCGAACGTAAAGACAGCTAATGTAAAGCCGCCTGCCTTTTGGCTGGTGCGTAGATCTGAAGCTCTAGGTCCTCCACAGTGTGCATGAATGTGTGTTTTCCCCGATCCAGACACAGGATTTGAGTTGCATAAAACATCCAAATGTGAAGGATGAGTGGCTGTAATTTCCCTCCTGCGAGGAGGAATATAACTCCACACCACATTTCTTGGTGGATCCAGTTATAATAAATACAATCATACAGTCCAAGTGACAATAATTCGGTGCCATGGGAGCAGCCAAGTAAATTAAAGGGCAGGGCTGCTCCTCACTTCCCATTATATGGTTGAGGAGAAAACTTTTTTCCTCCTGGCTAACTAACTCCCTGTGGGGATGCTGCTTTCCTAAACCACCCATCTTCTCCTTCCCTTTCTATCATAACATTCAGATCTTTACAGAAAGCACTTCACTGTGGATGTGGCGGAGACGTCCGTCCTCTGGGTTTAAAAATGAAAAAGTGATTTGTCTCTGGATTCGATGGACAAAAAGCTGGACTTTGAGGGTTGTGTTGGACAGTTTGCTCTGTGTTTTAAATGCTGCAGACAAAACTCAGGACGGACGAGGGGACGAGGACCATTTCTGAGGAGATGCAGCACAATTTATAACACAACAAAAACATGTATAGAGATAATACAGAAGGTTGGAGAGGAGTTGTGGATGCATGAAGGCCAACTAAAGCTATGATGTGCAGTTTTTTTATAGATGATTTAATGTGATTTAAGGCCAAAGCAGGTTTCTGCAGGCAACATTTGGGCCTTCAGTTTGAAGCGTGGAGGAGATGGAGGAGGTTTGACTGCACATGAAGCAAACTGAGCTGCTGAAGACAGAAAATTATGGACAGGTTTCCCTTTTTACTGCTAACAAACTAACATTTTCCAACATAGAAAACAGGTGGTTGAATGCCAGAAATGAATGAACTGCTGGTCTTTGAACGTGTCCCGTTCAGGAGATGTTCTTCAGTAAAATCCGCTCGATTCAAAGAACCCGAGCACGTAAACACACCACGAAGTGACGCTAAATCAAAGTGAAATCTCACCTTTGCTGGCGGCTGTTGGTCTGATGAGGAACCGACGAGCTGAGGCTGGATGCAGGAAAACTTCCCGAGAAACAGACCCGATAGATCCAGATTTCACGAGCGGTCCGTGAACGAAGCTCACTGACTCCGAGCTATCGGCGTTCGGCTAACAGGTTTGCGCATATTTTTGCCAAACTTGTGCGGCAGAAGAAAAGAATGTGCGTCCCCCACTCCGAGAAAAAACCCAGATAACCACCGGAGCGGAAAAAACTTCCGACGCGGTCTTAACTTCGCTTTTTTAGTTTAATTTTAAAGTATTTCCTTCGCGACAACCTTCTTTTATCCCACCTAGCTAACCTTAACAGATCCGAAGAAACTGCGCGAGTGTGCGGGAGTTTTCTGCTCGTCCCTTTATCCCAAAACGTTTCTCCTCACCTCCGAAAACTGAGTCCTAAAGTTCTTCAACTCACTCGAACGAAATATCCGAAGAACAAACGGTGTTCGCGGTTAAATTCATACAAAAGAGCGATTCTGAAAGGAATCCTGGAAAGTATTTGGTCCGTTCCTGGCGGAGAAATGCTGTTAAACAACGAGAGTCCGGGCCGCTCCAAACCTCCCCCCTTAAATCCGAGAATATGCGCATCCTCCGGACCAGCGTCAAGACAGCGAGAGTCACACCAAGCTTCCGGTCCCTGCTCACAAATTAAAAGCCAATATGACCAACATCCGGCGAACTCGAGAACAGTTAGCTGGCTAATTAGATCTTCCTTGTGAGACAGATCACAGGCTAGCTTATTATTTCATGATTTTTATTTATTTTTGTCCTCTTTTTGAAGCGTCTTTGTGTGTCCTGAAAAGCACTATATAAGTATAATGTAGTAATATTAGTATTATATTTTTATTCTAATCATCTTTAGAGTTAGCACAATGAAGTGTTTCAGAATGGGGTTTAAAGGGAAAATACTTGAAGAGAAGATGGAGCAGGAAATTGCTGAGGAATGTTAATGTGGAGAGGATGCATTTATTGAGGATGTGCTTTCTTTGATAAGACTTTATTGATCCCAAACCAAGGAAATTTACTTGTTAGAGCCATCAAGTATTACAAAAAGCAGAAAAACAGTGGCACAACAGGACCAAGATAAAAAAAAGTGTACAGGATACAGAATAGAAAAACTACTATGCATATATACATTATGTACAGTTTCTAAAAATACTGAACGCCATAAAAATCCTACAGCCATAAAAAGTACTATTGTCAATATTCTAATGGAAAAAAAAACAACTGCTAATGTCATATGTTGTATTGCACTTGAGAAATACTGTTGCATTGAAATGACATTGAATTTCATGAATCTATGTATATGCAAAACATATACATTTATAAATACTGTTGCCAACATGGATAAAAAATAGTGTTTTGCACAGTTGAGATGGTTACTGATTAGAGTTAAAACAGAGAAGCACATTCAATCAAAAAACACTAAAGTGTTGTCACTTTAAAATGTTTTGTTAAGGTTTTACTCTCTTTGTCTAACTTGAGATTTTCTGGAATTCATTTGTTGCTTGTTAAAGTTTCTTTATCGTGTGTTTTGCTTGTTAAGCTCACCTTTCATAAGAGGGAAATTCACCTGGAAATACTGCGCATGTTCAAATGTGACTCATTTTTGCACAATATGTTCACTCCACGTTGTTGTTTTTTCGTGTAAGTGTTATTTTGAACGTCACCTAGCCGGACGTTATTCATGTTGTTGCTTTCCAGCTTGACGCAGGTTTGGGAGAAACCTGGCTCCCCCTGGCTCCCCCTGGCATCCACAGCACCTCTCCAGCAGAGCTCCACAGTCTCACCGCGCTCTTTGCATTGTGGGACGTACACAGCTCAAGCTATTACTGTGATTATGAATAATTATAGTACTCCTGCCTTAAATTTCAAATACCATATAATTTTCAGAAACTCACAACAAACTCAGTCCCGATCACAACAAAACACTAACAGAAATGTGCAGATGAACATATAAGAAACATCAAATAAATGTAAAACTATAGAGTTCAGTAAGATCCCTGTGAGATGTTTGAATTCAACACACTTTTATTTTGGAGGGACACTTTAGGATCACTGAGAAAAGTTCCGTGTAGACACAAAAGAACAATGCTAAAAATGTTTGCTGCATTTTACAGAGAAACTGAGCTCTTATTGAAAACTTTCATGACAAATTAAAAGTGCATCATTCTTTAAAAAGTGGAAGCTGAGCGCAGATCATCAGCAGATGTGGAGACATGCTCGCTGAACGCCTCTGAGGTTGTTTTCTTTGCAGGATTCCAACTGACATGAACGCAAACGCACAAAAAATAAAGCACCTCCATCAACTTCCCGTTGGAGGCAACGATAAAGCCGCCCCATTGTGCTGGCGTAAAGATCATATGCTTTGGCAGCATTTCAAAGAGCATCAGAATTTCAAATGTATCTGCCAACTCAGCACAAACACCAGTTTGCTCTGCCTGATCAAACACATAGCTCATATCTGCAGAGCTCATATGGTCTTTGATTTCGCGACACGGTTGACAAATGATTGACGACTGAAGCTGCAGACACATGAATCCCAGCTTGGTATTTAGATTAAAGAATGGGACGACAAAGAAACAGACTGGTGTTTCAACATGTGTTTGCCTTTCATCTTCCATGCAGCGTGAACCGTGTGTGAAGACGAGGACGTTTGGAAATGAGGCGACCTTATTATTTGCTTTATTGGAGATCCAAATTTGAAGAGCGTCGCACATAAACACTGAGGCTCCAACAAAGATGCTTCTGCTTTGAGTCTGTAGAAGCTGAACTTCTCTGCTACCTGCAGAAAACAACGTGACCTTCCTGCTGTTACACTGACCCTAACAAAAGCCCCAAACTGAGCTCCCATCAGCAGACGCAGGATAATCTTGGTGTGACAGTACAGGATGTGTCTGCTTTGACTCATCTTGATTAGATTAAGTGTCACTGATCTGCTTAAAATTTGAAATTTATTTGTGAAAGTAGAGAACAATATGCTGCACGAACAGACGTAAGCCAAACCTCCTGCAGCCGGACGCAAACGCTGCACACAGAGGAGTTTAGAGGAGGATTTACACACTTGTTTTGTTCACTTTGACACTCGTGTTATTAGTTTAAAACCTCTGTTCAGTGTCAGAAGCTGCACTGACTTCCTGGAGTTGTGTCATTGCCGTCAGATGGTCAGGCAACGAGCAAAGAAAGAAGAAATAGTTTGGCAGATGACCCCATAACCTCTGTCTGCAGTGCTAAGCTAAGCTAAGCTAACCGGCTGCATGTAACACCCAGCAGCACGTCTGCCGGCACACTTCAGTGTTTGTGTGGATTAAAAAACGAGACATGGAGCTTTAGAGATGCTGGTTGGTGGATTTTGTTTTCTTTGGACAGTCAGGGTAGCAAAGGAAGCTCTTTGTGCTAAGCTAAGCTAAGCTAAGCTAACCAGCTGCATGTAACACCCAGCAGCACGTCCGCCTTCACACTTCAGTCAGGACAGCAACAAAAGCTCTTCGTGCTAAGCTAAGCTAGCGGACGGCACCTTATAAAACAGACACGAACATGGTTTACATCTTCTCTTCAACCTTTTGGCAAGAAGGCAAATACGTGAATTTCCCAGAATGCCGAGCGTGATTCCAGAGGACAAACTTCATGTCGTCATGTTTCAGATCGGCGTGTTTTGGTCAGACACCTGTGGATTTTGGGCTGAAGTTGACTTCAGAGGAGCTGCTGACTTCGGAGCAGATGGAGTGTGAATCTGACAACCGCACACATACCAGAGAGCGAGCAAGCGTGTTTATTAGAGTAACGAACAGTGAGAGTTAACGCGCCATCGGCCACATCTGACGAGCTCAGAGCATCAAAACGCGGCTGAAGATCTTTAATGCAGCAGCAGTTTGGAAGCAGACATTTTATGGACGTTTCTTCTTCTTTCTGTGTCACTGATAAAGAGCCGTCTGCAGACGTGAGCTCTTAATGACGAGCTCCGAACGGGACGCCAACGCCCGGGCCCAATCCAAAACACATGGTGCCTGTTTGTTCCTCTGGATGCTTATTGTGTCGCTGTGATGACAGGAGGTGAGCGATGCGTCTCAAACTCTGTAAATCTCCACCGCAGTCTGAGCAGCGGCAGCTTTGGGTGGTAAAATTTGTGCAAAACAGATCAGGCAAAATTAAAAAACGGCAATCGCAGACCAATAAAAGATGGTCTCTGGTTGTTTATAGCAGCATGGGGGAGACGTGCTGTCTGTTGTTCTGTCCTGGCACACTGAAGGGAATGAAAGCAGAACTTTAATCATTAACTCTGCCTGTGATGTGTGCATGCCGCGGTCGCTCCAGAAACATACACACAGGTCGGCTGAAAGGCTCCAAAGTGAAGGCCTGAGTTTAGGATTTTTCTCAAAATGACACTTTCTACCTGTGAGGAAAGGTCGTCTGCAGGGGGCGAGCTCAGCCCCGGAGTCAGTGAGCTGAGCTGGGACCTGGCCTGCGAAGGCTTTAAAGTCAGTTGAACGTGGACGCGGTCTGTTTTAAGATGAGCTCGGGCGTTTCTGATCACTCCTCGCTTCCTTTCAGCGTAAGGAAATGTGCCGGACACCATTAAAGCCAGGGAGACCTTATGCAAAGCAAAGCGAAGGCAGGCTAAGCCACACATCAGCATGCGGACAAACAGGGAGTCATGCAATCCTCAGAGTGAACAATGTCTCCCCCAGGGACGCTTTGCATGATCATTTCCCTAGCAGCTTCTTCATCATCCCAAAGTGGCGTTTTATTGTCCTCGCTCTCCGTGTTTGCATTCCATTGTTACTGGGCGAGTACAAATATCCTCCTTTATGCACTAAAAACCTCAGATGGGCCCTCCACTCGAGCCCGGCCCTCATCCATCCATCAGCGAGGCCCCTGTTCTACACGGGGCCCCCCAAGCCGGGCCCACCGCCCCCAGCCTGCTCTTTGACATAACGCTGTTGTGGCTTTCCGGGCCTTTATGCTGGCTGTTGTCTGAGGCAGATTGAAGACCCTTTGTGTGCGTCCTGAGTGGCCGGGAGGAACCTGCTGGGCTGCGAGCGGAGAGACAGGAATGCGCGTATGAATGGGCCAGTGTGCGCCGGGCACCTGCTGACAGAGGGCCGGCGAGAGCGCCTCCCCGAGCGCTGCTTCATCAGCGTAACCATCTTGTTCGATTACACGTGCGGCGCGGTGTGGCGTTCCCTCGTCACGCTGAATGGGAGTGTTGTCACCGAATATTTTGGGGAATTCTTAACAAACATGGCGTCAGCTGCTTTGTTAGCTGTGAGCATTTATCACCAGCTCAGCTCTGCCTTTCTGTTGTTCTGTATTCCAGTGATATCTGACTGCCGTGAAGAATCTGATTGGCCTGCTCTGATTTCTACAAACCAGGGCTCGTTTTTACAGGAAATCTGCCTCCATTTCCATCAAAGAATGAGTATGACATCACTCTTTGACCACTTATTACTACCTGAAACACACTTTCCTTTAACTTGAGCAGTGGTGGAGGAAGTATTCTTAACGATCCCACTACAAAATACTCCAAGTCCTGCATTTAAGACGTTAATGAAGTAAAAGTCTGGTCAGAAACCATAAAAGTCTGTGTGAGTGTCATAGTCATATTATAATACTGGATTAATATCATGAACACATTAATGTGGATGAAGTGGAACTAATTTTAATATCTTTATGTATTCTCAGACAGTTTAACTCTACGATGACATCCAAGCTCATCATATACATCATGTGTCCAAACTAAACAGAGAGGACGTATAAAATAGGTTAAATACTCAGTAAAGTGAGCTCAGTTTGTCCTTCACACAGCGATCCTGCACACACAGAAACACACTGATGTCGTGAAAAAGGAAACTAAGGTTCAGTAATGTGCTTGAAATAGTTGCTCAGTTTTATGTGACTCAGTGTGTTTGTGTCACTTTGAAGTCAAATGACATTTAAACTTGTTGGATAGCTGCTGCGCATCAACATATTTATACACTAAATATTTTCTTTCTTGAGGAGCAACGTCAGCACTGAAGGAAGTCATGTTTGTGTCCTCCTGATGAGTCAACGTTCACGCTCCTCTCAGCGGCTTCTGGCATCCACTGCTGAGGGGAACGTCTGCTAACTGCTCACCAGCTCGCTGCTCCGCTTTCTGTTGTCTGATGGAGTCTTTAAACGCTCATGTAAAGCCAACCTTTCTGACGGTTTCATCTGTGAGTATTCACTGTGTAAAACAGCAGACTGAGAGTGAAACCTGCTGAATTCACAGAGCTGAAAATGTGAGTTTAAGCTCCGCAGTGGACGACATGCACAGCAGGCTGGAGCTCCACTGCAGCGACCAGCAGGAGATTTACTGAGTTCCTCTGCACATTTGGCAGATGATACATAATAATTTGATTTCTAAAAACAGTCTGCTATGATGGGACTGGGATATATGATCCCAAAAGGTTCATTAATTGTCCTCTGACTCATATGGTACAGCTTATGGGTTGTTTGTCTGGCTCTGCTTTTGAGAAGATTGCATCTCCATAATCAATAAAAAGAAGCTTAACCATCCACCACAGAGTCTGGAAAAAATACATCTGGGAAAATAAACTTTCCTCCTCAAATATAACCACAATAACACAAAAATCACGGCATGTTCACTGAGCACAATTTCCTGAGGAAACTTTTACATGATTATGGTTGCTGGTAGGGACGTTTTGACACTGTCCAGATGTGTGAGCTGCGTTTCTGTCCAAGTGTCGCTGCTTGAATCCAAATTCCACTGACATGGCGTCCACATCCAGCATCCAGAAGACGAAGCTTTCAGATCAAAATACAAAGACAACAGGTCTGCTGGTGAAAGGCGGGTATCACATGGTGCTGGATCAGTGCTGAGGCCGACGTGTCCGCAGTCACGGTGCTGATGTCAGGACGGGCTGAGCCGCGGAGCCTCAGATCTGCAGCATCTCTGCGACCAGCAGACAACACGCCGCTTTGAAGTGGGAGTGGACCTAAATTGGATTATGCAGCATCTCTGAGGAGCAGCTCCAGCAGATTTGATTACACCCCCCCCCCCCCATGCAGATGAGGTGACGTGGGGCGGCCCCCCATGCCAGAGTCTGGTACTCCACTTCTTAATGTGTGCCCATCTGCCAGCCATTTACCTGATTACTCCGGGATAACTCAGACAGGTCGGGCTCTGCCAGGACAGCTGGGGGGCCGGAGAGTGGCATTAATTTTACACAGGTGGACGCAGGAAAGACAAGGACCAGACGAGCCTTTAATCTGTGACAACAAGCATCCAGACAGCACCAAAATGGAGGAAGCTGACATCTGGTCAAATGGAAAACGATTGTGAATTAGGCCAGTTTTTGTCGCCACTGAACTGCTAATTTTGCAGCTTAAACATAATTGTCAAACTGGAGGGAAACACGCAGAGAGCAAGCTGCTCTCATCATCCACTCTGAGGCTAAAGTGCTGTTTAAAATAAAATCCAAGCACTGACTTCAAGTCCTCCACGCAGGCATGGCACACAGACCACCTTCTATTTCTGAGGAAAATAACATCCAGTCCTGGTTTAACTCGGGCTCATTATGGTGGAAGTGGGTTCCAGGGCCAGGAAGTTTCATTGCTTTCCAAATAAATCTCACTAAACAGAGCTGTAATCCAAATTCCTCATCTTGCTGAGTCCTCCCCAAGTCCTCACGTTACGAGAAAGCTCTCGAAAGCTGGGCTTAGAAATCACACCTTATCCCTCTAGATATCACTTGTTGGGACATTTCTTCAGACAGACCTGAGCTAAGAAACAGTTCACTGGAAGAAACGTCTTTTTTTAAAGTGTGGAAAAAGTCAGACTGCTCATTTTCACCCAACAGTTTGTGATGGTTTCCACATAAAGGAGCAGAGCAGCTCATGAAAAGTTATGAAAAAGAAGGAGGCCCTTTAATATTCCTCTGGTTTGAGCCGTGACACAGAGGGTTTGCATTACCTCGCTCACTGCTGGCAAATTCAAGACATCAGCTTTGATTATGTGACACAGGAGCTGGCAGGGGATCAATCAGGAGGTGCTGTGGGCGGGGGCGACGGCCAGGATGACCGGCCTGACTCCAGCAGCATAATGCTCTTTGTTTTGAAAACAAACAGGGATCTTCTGACCAATCACCTGAGAGAAAAAAGGCCGGGCGAACCCCTGCCATCCCCGACATGTGGCGCTCAGAGCGGGCGATCCCAGCTCGTCTCCTCAGCTGTGGAAGGAGGAACTCGTCACTGAGCGTAAACAGCTCTCTTGGCTCAGTTCTCCGAGCTAAAACACCCCCATCCCACCCCATCTACCCCTCGACACCCCGTCTCCTTGTGCCGTGTGGCGTCAGCTGCAATGAGCTCCAGATGTGGCCTGGCACCCCTCCAGTCACGGCACTGGATGTGGTTTGAAGGTAGTTTGGAAACACCGCCCACCAGTGGACCCAATGAAAGTTCCTCAGACTGCAGCCAGAGGTTTCTGTCGCGGGCTCGGACGCTTCTGGACGGCTGAGGGGCGACGGCGTCGGCCTCCTGCGTGTGCATGTGTTACTTATCGAACATGCTTTGAATAAGTAAGTATATGAGACAACAGCTGAAAGCATTTCCATGTGTTTCAGTAGATATGGAAATATCAACATCCTTTATTCACCCCCGGGCCTCCATCCTTTGTTCTCTTTGCATATAAATACTGGTTCAGAAAGCACTCAGTAATGAGTCCAGCCTTTGATAAAGAGTCATCTGAGTGAGAGCTAATCCTTTAAAGAAGGTCTGAATGTTTCCTTTAAAAAGACACACAAACAATATGCGACATAGAAGCTTTCCTTTAATTCTGCTTATTTTTCCATCACAGTAACAACAATTCACAAGAAGCACGAGGCGTGACTAATGAGCAGCCGGGCTGTGTGGTCTGAGGTTATTGCTTCACCAAAAATACAAAGAGATCAACCATGAACATCTGCAGGAGCTCCGAGTGTTCACCATGAGACGTGAGTGTCCAGCAGAAGCAGCTCAGACGTGTTGCAGCAGCAGAAACAGGCCGAGTTTAAAAGATGTCTGCCAACACAAACGTATGGAAAGACCTGTAAATCATGTCATCTCCTGCCGCGATGGACTGATAGCTTCATTAATTCACAGGAAACAAGTGAGCAGGATGGCACAAACAGAACTTGGCTGAACATCCATGATGTCTTACTATCAGCTGTAACAGCTGCACTGATGCTGTTCGAACAGTTACCCGTGTAGTTTTCCAACAGTGTGGAAGGATCGAATGAGGTCACTGTGTGAGCTGCCAGCTCAATCATGTGGGGTATTTCTTAGACTACAGCGCCCCCTGCTGCCACACACTGGAAGCCCAGCAGGGCTCACTTCACATGCACTCGCTGGGCGGCCTGGGGAAGATGCCGGCCTCCAGTCTGAGAACAAACTGCTGTCAAACGTGTTCAAAGCAAACCATGAGAGCAAACGCTGCTCGAGTCGTCCCTGAGTCACTTTCAACGAGCTTTCTGACTCAGAATGCTGCACTTTGTGTAGTTTTTATGTCATTATAGCATCTTTCAAAACATTCTGATGGCATTAGTATTTATTTGTTGTTTTCTTTGCTTTTAAAGTCCAACAATTTCACAGCCCAAACAAAAACTCAGCTCTGAGCTGTTCTTCTTAACACAGACACAGCTGATGTGCTGTTTCAGACAGGAAACAGGGAGAAAGAGAAATTTGACATGTGGCAAAGGTTCCTGTCGTGACCGTGTGACCATTCATCCACCAACATGTTCCAGACGCTGGTGAGACAGATGCAATCCAATGAAGTTGAATGAGTGTCATCCTGACGAAAGTGGACCTCACCTAGTGTGTGTTCATCTGTCTGCAGTAACTCATGCCCAGAGGCAGAGCGTCTGATGTCAGCAAGGTGGTTTTAGGAGCTCCTGCAGGTCTCCCTGCGGTGCCAGCTGGTAGGGAAGCTGCAGCCTCTTGTTCATCTGGCTGCAGAGTGCTGGACGCTGCTCCACAAGCAGCTCACACACCTCCTGATGACCCTGTTCTGCAGCCTGCTCCAGCATTGAACACAACAAACACAGGCACAGATTAAACGACCGTCAAACTCTGGAATGGTTTCATGATCTTACTGCGGGCATTTCTGTACCTTATGTAAAGGTGATGCACCGTCATCATCACAGAGCATTGGGTCCGCTCTGTGCTGCAGCAGGAGTCTGACCACATCCAGATGACCACAGTAAGCTGATCGATGGAGTGGCGTGGCTCCACCTGGTGTCCGCGGAGACGCACAAGCACCATTCTCAAGAAGAAACCTGCAGACGGCCTGATGACCGCTGCGACTTGCATAGTGCTGCAACAAAACACAGCAAAAGGACTCAGGAGTTTAGACACATGAGAGCAGAGGACACTGAAGTACGCACAGCCAAACACCTTCACAGCACGCCCACCAGAGCTGTGTATCCAGCCGAGTCTCTCAGGTTAGGGTCTGTGCCCTTCTGGACCAACGATGAGACCCTCTGCAGGTCCCCATCCATGGCAGCAGACCAGATACCTGCACAGAACACACACACACACACACACACACACACACACACACACACACACACACACACACACACACACACACACACACACTCACTCAGCATCTTAATGTACTCCACCGAAAGCTCAGTCAAATCAGGAATGGATTAATGTTAGCTCGAGTTATTTAATGGAAGCTTAAACATGAAACACTTCGAATTTATTGAAAGGTTGCTCTATTAGAACCAGTTTAACCACATTACTGACACATGGACGCAAACCTCGTTCAAAATCCATTTCATTCAGCGTCTGGTAAACACTGGGAGAGGAGACCGGATGGGAGCAACACGCACAGTGGAGGCTGTCAGACGCCATTATGTTAACGGGCACAAACAGGATAAAAACACGTTCAAACCTCAGCTGAACGCGACTTTCCGAGTTTATTTATAGCGTATTTTCATTATGCTGCTTGACACTTCCGGGTTTCTTCTTCTTCTGTTAGTGGTTGCCACCAGTGACAGGACGAGTTTCTAAACACACAAGCCGAAAAATAAAGTTAAGAAGTCAATGAATGTTTAACCAAATGACCGTGAGTGGCCTTTCACGTTACTTTTTGTTCGACGACACATAAAACAGTCAACATAGCTATACGTTTACGCCAGACCACCAGACATAAACGTGCTTACGTAAACCCGATCTGACCAATTGCAGAGCCACCGTCAGAAGGCCTCCTTCAGGGACTTATTGTAGATCAGAACTTCTATGGGGGAAAAAAGCAGCAGCACGTAAATTTGTGTTTTGGCTGCACCGTGAACGTGAAGAGCTAAACATTGCGCCGTTACAACGGATCATTTCAACATTTTATATAAGATCAAAAACCTACTCATCCCTTTTTTTAATTAATTGATATTATCACAAATATTATCCATTCTCTTTAATGTCCTACAATACTACTTGTACAATTTGTGTATGCGATGCGCTGATAATAAATATAATAACTGAAGTATAGTATAAAAGGACAGAGAGGGTGAGATATTAATCTTTTAGTCATAGCTGAGTTTGAGAATAACTTAATGTATAGACGAGCAGCAATAAAATGGTTGTTTCTCCGATAACTCATGAAGGCATCTTCGTTCTCATGCTGCAGAGCAGGTATTGGCTGCAACCTGCTTGGAGGCGGGGTTGGGCGTACCGGCCTCACCCATAATACCTTATTTGTCGGTTTAAAGTAGCATACAATGTAAATACTCAATTAAAGTACCTCAAACTTGTACTGAAACGCAGTACTTGAGTAAATGTACTTAGTTACTTTCCACCTGCGTCTATAGCTTATTTTGTCACATTAATGTCAGCATTTCTTGTTTGTTGTTTCAGATTTTCAGATTGATAAAAAGCAATATTATATTTATCATAACGATAAAAGATTTGGTAAAAAGTGAACTTTGAAATTCAATTAGTAACATGTTCATCATCATATTTAGATTTCTTTTCTCCAACACATTTACATCAGAGGGGGGCAAAACTGAGTTGTATGAAGGTACAGTGTCAACCACAACCAGTAAACTGACAGAACCAATGTAAACATCAGAATGTGCAAAGGCTTTGAGCCTCCTCCTCATTGGTGGAGTGATGTTTGCGATGGCAGTCAAGCTTCTTAGCGTATGAATACATGACATATAAAACAATAGAAGAACATCTTTTGACTGATTCAAGGGAAGCAACATTAACAAAAAGACAAAGTTGGATAAATCAATTCTTGAGTTTATTAAGCAAACAAAAGAAAAGGATGAAGATGTGGATGAGAGAGGGACATCTAAACCCTGCAGAACATCTGTCATCAGCACTGAGGGCTGGTCAGCCACAGCTGCACCTCTGGTTAACCTGCAGCCCAGCAAACAGAGAAAACAATGTCCAGCATGTCCATTCGTCCTGGGACTCATCTGACGAGCCAATCTGTTCTACATGAGCCTCCTTTATGAACGGGTTTTCTTCTTGACTATCTGAGAAACAGTCAGCTCATTATTGATACAGACATAAATATACGAGGTAAGCTTTTTGACATATCCTAAATGATAATGTCTACCTGAATGACTGTAAAGAGTGTCATTAAATAAGACCTGCACAGCAATGAAATGTGACAATAAATACCGATTGGTAGCATTGTATTAAATGTCTTCAAGGTGTCCTTGAGGAGGCTTTGTCCGTTGGAACTGAGCAACATACTGAACAGCTGAAAGTAGTAATTAAGATTAAAAAATGGAAATATAGAAGAGAGACAGAACCACTGATACCTTCAACAACAGTCAACCATGCAAAGTGATGAGACAACCCCATGGAATTGCCCGCCAAGCAGGCGTACATCCCAGAATCATCCAGAGACACATTTCTCAGTTGGAGGACTTCCATTTCCTTGACCGTGGTGTTAAGGTCAGAGGTCTAGAAAATGACAAAGGAAGCAGACCCAACAAGAGGCCCAAGAGAGGAAAGGGAACCACGAGTAAAGGATTCTGGAGGGAAGGGCAAAGGGGATGGAAGAGTGAATGAATGCTTTATAAAAAAGACTTGATCTGGCTTGTTGCAGCAGGATTGGTCACAGTGAGCTCTTACCTTGAGGACGCGGACATACGGTAAACCATCAGGACCGACTGGGCTCCCGTCGACCTCAAAGTGTTTCAGCCACTGGATGTGAGTCCGGGGATCGCTGATCACCTTGCACTCAAACTCCACGTCACTGCCGACCACCACGGTGCGATTCTGGATCGGCCTGTGGAACGAGGGCTCTGCAACACAACAAAATCAAAATGAACATGATCCTGTAGATTTCTGTAAATTGTCTCTTTATTGCCAAAGGGGTCAAGGGACACCAGTGTTACCACTAAAGAAACTTAGTCTGAGCTCTGGACTGTGATTCATAGAACTAATGGTGTACAAGTGAGACTCAGGGCAGGTCCCAGAGGAGTGATCACTGCCCTCGGATCCACCGTTGAAATAGGCTTAATCTATCAAATGGTTGACAACAGAGGCATCCCGGTGTCTTACCTGCTGAAGTGTGTTGAGGCTTTTTCCTCACTCGGGTTCGATTCCGGCCCGGGGCTGTTTTCTGCGTGGTATCGTCCCCCGTCTCTCCATTCTGCCTTTCCTGTTTCTCTCCGTCTGACACAAACATAAAAAATAAAACTAAACAAAAACAAAGCTGATGAAAAGACCCAGTTCACCTGCATGAAGACTGTTTTTTAGGGTAGGGTCACATTTGACTGGTTCATCAGGTGGGAGATATTTGTGAAACTGATCCAATGTGACACAAGAGCTGCATGGATATACATGATATATGACCTGTGGACGGTAAATAGTTTAGTCACGTGGTCAATCCCTCAAATGCATCGTGATTCACCACATGTTTACTTTCACCACAGACCTCAGACCCTCCTGAGGACCTTTTACTCCATCAGTTTCAGCAGAACAAGAAAAGCCCCTTTTCTGGCAAATGTGAGGGTGGACAGCCAGGCTGGGGTTGGGAAAGTGGGAAAATAGGGAATATAGGGTTAGGTTGTCAGGGTTAGGAGGGTTAGAGAGACAGAACCACTGATACCTTCAACAACAGTCAACCATGCAGCGTGATAAGAGAACCCGACAGAATTGCCCGCCAAGCAGATGTACACCCCAGCATCATCCAGAGACACGTTTCTCAGTTGGAGGACTTCGATGTCCTTGTTGGTGGCGGTAGCATCAGCGGTCTAGAAAATGACAAAGGAAGCAGACCCAACAAGAGGCCCAAGAGGGGAAAGGAAACCATGAGTAAAGGATTCTGGAAGAGAGAGGGGATGGAGGAGCAAATGAATGCTTTATGAAAAAGACTTGATCTGGCTTGTTGCAGCAGGATCGGTCACAGTGAGCTCTTACCTTGAGGACATGGACATACGGTAAACCATCAGGACCGACTGGGCTCCCGTCGACCTCAAAGTGTTTCAGCCACTGGATGTAAGTCTGGGGGTCACTGAATACCTTGCACTCAAACTCCACGTCACTGCCGACCACCGCGGTGCGATTCGCCGGCAGACCGGCCTGCAGGATCGGCCTGTGGAGCGAGCGCTCTGCAACACAACAAAAACATACACAAGAAGAAGTTTGGTGAGCAGTGAAGCAAACACACAATATCAAAGACAAACACATGTGCAATCATTCCAAAGTACACACGGCCGACAAATAAAACCAACAACTCATCAAGGCTTCTCTATTGGAAACATTGGGGGCGGACGGCAAATAAAGCCGCCTGTGTCATTTCACTGATCTAATCACCTAATTTCCAGCATTTCCTTTGAATATGAGAATTAAACCTCCTGCTGCTTTGACTGCATTAAAACAGATTAAGGGCCATATTTTAAGAAAGCAGCTCACAATAAAGTGGTCTGTCTTGGGTTGTATGACTACTGTTCCTGGTAGTCAGCTCGACTCTAAGTTTGTTGTATCCAGTCACAGACTCACACATCTGAAAAACATCATTTCAAATGGTTTACAGAGACATTAAGTCACTTAGACTGAAGTAATCCAGTGCACTCAAACATCACGTGTGCTTTCTGATCTTCCCTCATAGGTAATAATCAGGGGATCAGGAGTTCTTCTGAACTATTCAAACACAATTCTGCTCATTTACTTATTCTCATTGTTAATATCCATCATGAAAAAAGGTTTGTCAGTTGCGTTCAGGGACCACCCAGAAGGATGTGTGAGTGTATTGTTTGATGTTATTTGTTTTATTGCATAAAAAAGTAACTGTTGTTTACAGATTTCTTTGTATTTCCAGGCTGCTTTTTTCGGTATCAATGAATCGCCTCATGGGCCGGATCAGACGATGTTTGATCGTACCTGCAGTGTTGGCGGGCCTGCACTGGGTCCTGAACACTTGGCCGAATAAAGCCAGAAACAGAAGCACACTTGGTCTCATCAGCATCCTGCCGAGGGAGCTACAACCACCAACGTCTCTGCGACTGGAACTCCATTCAGACCTTTGGGGCATCAGCAGCGGGTCATTCACGGTGCTCAGAGAAAAGCGACGGAGTGTAACACACACAACTGTTATGACCCTGCATGAGTTTATCTACCAGAGTCTATGTTGATCTGTCAGGGGGTGAGCAGAGGACACAAACAGTTAAAGTCCAAGCGGGACTGAATGAAGACAAGCTGAGACAAACAGCCAGTGCTGCTGGCTGCTGGACACCAGGATGAAGTGACTGACATCATTTCAGGAAGTGAGACAAACACAAACAGCTGTTTACGATGATTGACAGCGTGATCGTTCATCCAATCAACATGCTGAGACTCATTATCTCCCAAAACAAGGAAGCAAACTAAAGCCTTGTGGAGAATGCGGGCATCGATCCCGCTACCTCTCGCATGCTAAGCGAGCGCTCTACCATTTGAGCTAATTCCCCTGTGACCCAAAGACAACTTTACTTGTGATGTTAACGTCATGAAAATCAAAAGTCAGAGATTTTAGAGATTACAGTGATGGACTGAATCCAATCCTCGTTGTAATGGAGGAGCTGTCATATTTCATAATAATATTTTATTTTATTTTTCATCACTCCTCTCAGTTTGTAGATTCTTTCCAGACCTCCCTGCTTGAATCTTTCATCTTTAACTCCTTGTTGGCAGATGGGAAACGTACCGTTCAGGTGTTCTCTGACGTCACCTGCACAGGCGTCATTTTTATACTTTCATGACAGCTGTTACTGCAGCTTTCAAGCAGTTCCTGTCAGACGTCCACATATCTACCGTACAACGCCTCCACATTCAAGTTTCCAGTGTGAGATTAAACCCTTCGGTCACAGACACTTTGATTCAGGCAGCGTTACTTCACCACCTCACAGCTCTTGTTGAAGAAATCTTTGCCTGTGTCCGTTTCCAACTTTTCTGGCCGTCTTTTAAAAGACCTGGACACGTGTTTTTTTCTCTCAGGGTTTCACATAAGTCTTCTTGAAAATATATTGATAACCGATAAACAAGCCATTATGTTTGCTCCAGGCCTGTAAATCACAAAGATCTGCCTGAAACTGATTTAACTGTGTGAAATGTAGAAAAACTCTGCCAGGACGTCTCCTGGCAGGTCTGTGAATCTGTGCATTCATCCTGTTTTAATCACCTGATCCAAAGCATCAGTTTACAAACTACCTGACGGTTCCTCTATAGTCAAGCTTTCTAAGGTAAACACTAATTTTCAGTCACTGATGACTTCCCTTCCAGTCCACAGCTTCTTCCAGCACCTTTTCTTTGTAAAGGTCTTCTCCCATCATGTCTCATTAATCCTTCTGATTTTCTCTCTGATGCATCTCGTCATTTTGAGATTGTGGAGAAAGGCCTGGCAGCACCGTGAGCCCTGTGTTCAGACACGACATGACAGAAGCCTTGATTGAAAGGCAGGAACCAAACGACCCACCCTAAGTCTTTTGGTCATCTCATCATAGCCTTTGGAAGAAATATCCTGGAATCTCAAACAGCTGTGGCACATTACAATCTTTTTTTTATTGCAATCTCAATCACAATCTCAATTTCTCTGTGGTATCAGTATTCTTATTCTGAAGTCAGCTCACTCAATATTTTCAAAAGAGAGCTAAAAACGTGTCTCTTCACTTTAGCCTTTAACTAATATAACTTCGCTCATACAGGAGTGAATCTGTTACACTCATGCACTGCAGCGCTTCTTTTAAAATGTTGTATTTCCTTTGACTTTATGCATTTCATAAATGTTTTTTCTGGGGAAGTTATGGCAACAAATTATGAACAAATTATTTATTTGAGAACTACCTGATAAGAGCAGTAGCAGCAGTAACAGATGCTGGTCACTGGTGATATTGAACAGCTTTTACAGGTTTTCTGCAGCTTAGTGTCATTATCACACAGGCAGTAAATTAGAGATCAAAAAAATGATGTTTATGGTATGAAGCTGGAAAATGACGTCCTGTTCACAGAAGCAGTCAAATGAAGTGGAATGAGTGTCATCCTGACGAAAGTGGACCTCACCTAGTGTGTGTTCATCTGTCTGCAGTAACTCATGCCCAGAGGCAGAGCGTCTGATGTCAGCGAGGTGGTTTTAGGAGCTCCTGCAGGTCTCCCTGCGGTGCCAGCTGGTGGGGAAGCTGCAGCCTCCTGTTCACCTGGCTGTAGAGTGCTGGACGCTGCTCCACAAGCAGCTCACACACCTCCTGATGACCTTGTTCTGCAGCCTGCTCGAGGACTTCAAGCAGTCGTCCACATAAAAATTGTGCCTGATGGTATCAATGATGTGCTGGAAATGCTGCCTTGTTGTCCTCAGCAGCCTTTCTTAAAGCAAAGCTAGCACAGCTGGGTGATGATATTGCGCCATACAGGTGAACTGTCATTCTGCACTCAGTGAGATGTTGTTTCAGATCCCCATTCGGCCATCAGAGGAAGCAGAGGAAATCCATGTCCTGTTTTGCAACATTGACTTGGTGATACATTGCCTGTATATCTGCCATCACTGCAATAGGTTCTTGACGAAACCTTGTGAGCACTCCAAGTAGAGAATTTGTCAAGTCCGGTCCTTGCAGTAACTGACTGTTGAGTGAGGTTCCCTTTTTTGGATGGTGCACACCATGATGTGGGATGTACCAGACTTTGCCTGCTTTTCCTTCAAACTGGCGTTCTGGTACCCTCTCTGCATAACCTTTATTTATGACATCACTGAGAAACTGCGTGTATTCTTCGTTAAATGTAACATCATTCTCCAATTTCCTTTTCAGACGGCGAACCCTCCACTCAGAGACGTGACGGTTATTGGGCGTAACAACATCATCAAATCTGAAAGGTAATCTCAAACAATTACGCCCATTGTTAAGTTCAGCCGAGCTGTTTGTAATGTCCATGAATTTTAGATCTTCTCTGGACATTTCTGGCTTTTCATCTGTTGATTTTTCATTGAAATCATGGTTGTATTGCTTCACCAACAGTTCCTCTATGTGAGCAATGGTTATTCGGTTGGCAGTAATGGTGCGACAGCTGCTGTCAGTCTCACTGCCTCCTCTCAGTGGTCCATTGATAACCCAGCCCAATAGGGTTCTGATGGCACATGGTCCTTCACCATTACTATTTATCACCTCCCATGGCTCCATTACCTTTGGAACATTGGTTCCGATTAACGGTTCCACATCAGCATCAATGGTTGGAATTTTGACAGAGTTCAGGTGAGCAGGTTCTTCCTGCTGTGGGATGTTATCGCGGGTCACAGGTATCTTGCACTGTGTGTACACAACAGGTAATTTTTAGTAGGTGTTACTGTTGAGTGCAGCTATCTCCAGTCCTGAGACGATGTGACTGTCGACAAACCTTTTTTGGTTCATTGTTTTCAATAGAAATTTAGCACTTCTTCCTCTGACATTTAGCTCCCTCACAAGTCGCTCAGAGCAGAAAGTGGCTGTGCTGCCGGGGTCTAAGAATGCATACGTGGTCAGTATCTTGCTGCCTTTGTTGGCCTTGATCTGTACAGGTACGACTACCAAGACACAGTCCTCTGCTCCGGCCCCCGTGTGGCCACATGTCTTAGGAGAAACTACATGACTGTTCTCCGTTGTTTCCTGCTGGGTGTCCTCTGATTTGATCTCTTTCTTTGAATAAATGTGGAGGATGGTAGGATGCTTCAGGTTACACAATTTGCAAGACAGACGCCTATGACAGTCTTTGCTCATGTGTCCAACAGTTAAACCCCCAAAACAAACACCTTTCTTTCATAAGAAGTCGATTTTTTCTCGGCGCAACTTCTTCTCCGTTATGGGACAGGACTCCAGTTTGTGACCCTCTTCACACAGCAGAGACACCTTTGTTGATTCATCAGGTAAGTTTTTTCCTTTTGCATTTCAGTCATAGTTTTAGAATTGACAGCCGTCACAGAAGTTGCAAGACAACTTCCTTTTCCATTGATTCGAGCCTGTGAGACTTTGTTTCCATTTTTACGATTTGGTGATGAAATGGCTGTGTCCTGAATGTTTCCAAAAAGTGGATTAGAAACAATAGACACTTGTCTCTCAATGAATTTGACAATGTCACTGAAGCCTGCTTGACGTTGATGCCTCTCCTGCAGCTCACAAGCAGCGTTCCTCCATTTTCCCTTCAATTCATAAGGTAGTTTCAGGATAATAGCACACATATTAGATGCCATGTTCATCTCCGACATGTAACTGACATCCTCCATAGCATTACTACAGACACGGAGAAACAATGAAAAAGCTTGCAAAGCCTTCATGTCCTCTGATTTCACTGGTGGCCATCCCAGAGCTTTCTCCACATATGCACTAGCTATTTTTACTCCTGTACGAGTTCTTTGCTCTTTGGTATCCCCTGTCGGGTGGCATGTGTTGACAGCTCTTAACCAGCTCTCTTGGTTGTCCTTTTGTATATTGTTCTAGGAAATACAGGCAGTCTATACTGCTGCCTGCCTTTCCTTCCACCCTGTGCTGAAATGCTCTTAAATGCACTATATTTAAGTGGGTCTCCATCAAAGGTTGGTGTATCTCTTGGAGGGAGTGACAATGAGGACTGTTGCTGTATCAGAAGAGCTGTAATGTCATTTTGCCATTGCATGATGGTTAACAGATTGCATTGATCCACATCAGTTTGCATTAGGTCAGTGTGTTGAATGGGTTCCTGCATAAATTTCATGGTGGGCTCCTGTGTGTGATCCACATGAAATGTCTCCTGAGATCCTTGAAGCATGCTTGGCTTTGGATTCAGAACATAAGGCCTTGGTCCACCATGTGCAAAATTTTCCTTGGGTCATGCACCCATTGAGATGGCAGCTTTGCTGCCTCATAGTGGTGGATGATGGAACTGTTGGTTTAACTTTGTGGGCTGTGCATCCATTGGCATTGCAGCCTTGCTTCCCCCCCGATGGTGGAAGATGGACCTGATGGTTTGAACTTTGTGGAACAAATTCTATTCAATGTTCAACAGGATTTTGTTGCTACATTTCAGGGTGCTTAAATATTTAAACATTCAGACAGAAGGAGCAGTTCATTAAGGGAAGGCTGAACTGTTTGTAGGTGTGTTTCAAGGTGCGAGCATCCCAGAAAGCATTTCCAAAGCCCTTCATCTCTTCATACCGCCGCCTCCATGATGGTGCACACAAGACCTGCGAGCCAGTTTAGCTTCTAGCTGCAGCTGCAATCACAGTTTTCTCTGGATTATCTTTGTTTAAACTGCCAGGACCTGCAGTCACGAGAAGCATCCTCTCCTCATCTGTCTTTCCACAGAACATGTCCCAGACAGGATCAGGAGTGAACAGAGGAAACATCAGCCAGTGGGAGGAATTCAAGGTTGTTATTGTAGGAGACAAGCGTTGTGGGAAAACGTCGCTATTCGCAGTTTACACGACAGGAGTCTTTCCAGAGGTACGTGGTACACAGTTGTCAGTGGATCTGCAGTATTTTCTGTATCCCAAAGAATGCTGCCTGAGATCCATTTCAGATGAAACATGATGAAATAACTCAAATAAACAGTCAAGTAGTGAGAGACAAAAAACAATCATTTTCTTTCAGGAATACGTCCCAACTGTGTTTGACGAAAGTGTTGTAAATTTGAGGTATGAAGGGCAACACTGCCGGCTCCATGTCTTCGACACCACAGGTGAGCGCTCTCACTTCAAATCACCTTGAACAGGTAGTCCGAGTCTGTGGAAGGCGTGTCCCATCGTTCCTCAACAGGACCAAAGAAACACAATCACATGCCTGTTTGTTTTCAGCCTAGAGCGGCCGAAACAATACATTTATCCTGAGTAAAAGGACTTGAGAGGGTTTTTTTTATTATTCTATTATAATAGTGCTGAATTTGATCATTTCAAGTGCAGGTTTTGATGTTGTCCACATCAGGTCAAGAAGACTACGCCCGCCTGCAGCCTCTGTCCTACCACGACGCTAACGTGGTGCTGATCTGCTACGACGTCATAAGTCCTTCAAGCTTTGAGAACATCTTCATGAAGGTATTTCTAAGTGCTGTCTTCACTGTCGTCTTCTTCATTGTCGATGTAAAATGAGTCTGGGAATCACACTTTGAGGCGACCTCTCATCTTGAGCCTTTCATTACAAACATCTTGCAGTTTGTGCTTTGCAGAAATAGTGTTCAGTGTCTTGTAGTGGTTCCCTGAGGTGCAACACTTCTGTAACGGGGTGCCCATCATCCTCGTTGGGTGCAAAGCAGACCTACGGAAAGATAAAGACCTGATGAAGAAGATGCGGTCATCGGGCCAGAAAACAGTCACATACATCCAGGTATTGAGCTGAACTAAAGGACGAGGCGTGCACGGTTACCTACTGGTGGAGTTTTATTACCTTAGGTCATTTGTGGGAATTCACCTCTGTTCTGACAGGGAGAAGAGGCCAGAAGGAACCTCGGCGCTGTGCTGCACTTAGAGTGCTCGGCCAAATACAGAGAAAATGTGGATGACTTATTCAGAGAAGCGACAAAGCAGGCGCTCATGGAGAAAAGAGCGAGAGAGCGAGGGAGTGTGTGCGCTCTGCTCTGATCGCTCATGGCTCTGACTGACTGACGTCCGGACACATTTCCTGTGTGGTTTTCCTTTGACTTCATCGTCTATTTCTAAACAGATGTAGTGTAAGATTAAACTGGTTCCCTGTTTTGTTTTCATGGCATTTTTTATGCATTCAAGTGCTAAAAAACACACTGATAAAAAACGTACACAAAACTCACAAATCATCTCGGATGTGTTTTATTCTCAAACAACAACAACAACGACAAAAAGACCCGGTGACTCTTAGCAGCTGAAGAAGCTGCAGCATCATGAGCTGCTGACACCACACATGAGCAAAACTTAACAATTACAGAGTTAGCTAAAAATCCACTGCTAAGCTGTGCACTGACGCAAGCAGAGGGAGCTCTCTATATACAGTAACATAAATAAATAAACCACAAAATGAACCTCAGAAAACGCCTTTTGTTTGCATTGATCTGTTTTTAAAGAAGGCACATGGTGATTCCTATCAGAGGTGTGTGTGTGCAGCTGACCTTAACACACTGGATTTCCCTCCTGTAAAAAGTCTTTCAGAAACATGATCAGCAGTGCTTTGCAGAATAACGACCAACAGTCTGTAAGTGATTAACCGTTAGTGGCTCCTTGTTCTCTGCTTCACAGCACAGAGATATCATCATCCAGCAATTTGAATGCAAACTATGGGAGCTTGTGGTCTGCGGAGGCTGAGACATTACCATGACTCAGCAAACACCAGATCTGAGTGACAATAATGACCATGGCGTTGACTTGATATACATGCTGCAGGTTACAACAGTCACATGATGAAAAGCCAAACTCATGTTCATCATTTAGATTAAAATGGCTGCACTGTGTGTTTGTTGACCAAAAGCCTAAATATAAAAAAGTAAATACTATTATCTTTACTTATTTAGTGGAGAATAAAATACACTGATGACATGAGAGAATAAGTGATAATAAAGAATTGTCCTTCAGCTCTAACTATGTGCACGTTTCCTACTCTGAGCTCTTTGTACCACTGCTACAGTACAGACGGTAAAGTGAAGAAAATGATCAAACCAAGATAAAACATTTCCAAAATGTGCCACAGGACAAAAAGAACACACACTCAAACGATCTACGACCTGAAATCACCGTGTGACCAGGCTCCAGCTTGTAAACTACAGTACAAAACAACAGTTCCAACACGTGCATGCTGTGTAACACTACATTCAACAATACTTCTCTTTTTAGATTACACCAGATTTCAACTGCAAAAGTGACGTGAAATCGAGCAGATTTTTACTCGAGACTGACTCTGATGACTCCTCTGAAAGAAGGAAAATGAGTTTCCGGCATGCTGTGTAACACTACATTCAACAATACTTCTCTTTTTAGATTACACCAGATTTCAACTGCAAAAGTGACGTGAAATCGAGCAGATTTTTACTCGAGACTGACTCTGATGACTCCTCTGAAAGAAGGAAAATGAGTTTCTGGACACAGTTTCCACCATTGGGCTCATTTTGAGTCTCTCCTGCTGTAAAAACGTGTGCATTAAAGTCACACACTTTGGCTAAAAACAGTCCCTGACTATCGTTCATTTTAAGAGATTCAGGGTGCAAATACTGCTGCTGATGTGACATGAACAGATCCAGATCACATCGTGAGTTTCAGATGCATACAGACGTTTGGTGCTCTGCAAATAACACAAAGTAAAACTATTGAGACGACTGAAAAACCTCACAACCTGACATAACCTAAACTAAGTGGTAACTCAAATAAAAAGTTCCTACGAGCAAACGTTGAGTCCAGTGAGCGATGACCTGTGAGTGTTAAGCAAACCAAAGCACAGTACTGACTTTCTGTATCTCTTGTTTGCATGATTCTTGCAGGTTTGAGTTGATTCTGCATTGAATGCGCTTATTTCAAGTGGCTTTGGATAAAAGCATCAGATAAATAAATGTAACTCCTTCTATAACTTTGGTTTTAAGCAGGCAGACGGGGATCATTATATATCTGATGTGAGACATCAGACACTCTGAATAAAGGCTCATTTAAAGCCGGCAAACATGAGAAGAGGGGAAATCAATGCAACCCACCGTGGGACATCAGGTGGATGCTGCTGAGGAGGTGAGCTATACATACGCCTCCATCAGCAGCACAGACACACTGTGAGGTAACTGTGAGTTCATTAATTTGACCCAAGTTTTCCCAGCGTGGCTGACACTGAGCACTGTTTTCTATAGTTATTAACAACTTAATGACATATTTTTCATCACAGCGCAGCACAGTTCTGTGTCATAGTTTGCAGCGGGGTATTTAACTTCATAAAAATGAGAAAAGGGGGTATCCCAAGTACAGATGTGAAGTCCTTCAGTGGCTTCAGCCCTAAAATAAGTAATGTTCAATATGATGAAACACGTCATGTAAGAAGCCACTGAGACGTTTGTGTCTGACAGCCAAAGATTTACCTTCAAATTAAAGGAAAAGCTGTTTTCCTAATATGTAACGTGCAGACATTTGTGAACATGCATTGTCCAAAAAGAAGCTAGCAACTTCAAAAAAAAGCATCATATATATATAAACATAAAAAATAAAAGCTTTGAGAAGACATTTCACAATAAAAGCACTGTTTAATGTCCACAGCTGATGCATGCTAACTCAGGGGAAATGGACCGTGGCCTTCAGGTCGTCGTTCTCGGCTCTGTGGTCCAGCTGGTTCTGGAGCCGAATGACCTGCTCCAGCTCCCGGATCTGCCGGTCCGTTTTGTGACTGACGAGTGTGCGGTAAAAGTGGACGGCGAACACGATGAAAACGATTCCGAACGGCACCATGATGCAGGTGGAAGCGATGGCTGCGGCCTCGCCGGAACTTATGGTGCTTTTGCCTTCTTCAGATTTGCTTTTGAGGGGTAAGAACTTCACCCAGCACAGCAGCATCACCTCCGTCAGGAAGAGCAGAGTGCCGATGACTGTGGAGAAGGCCCAGGCCAGTTCTATGTGGCGGTGCATGCGCTCGTGGGGGGACTCGTTGACAGAGTTGAGGTTGTGGACGTTGCTCACGGCCTCGAGGTTAGGGAGGATGCAGGTGCTGATCATGAGGGCGAAGAGGTGCACTGCAACCAGGACCGTGGTGCAGGCGCTGAAGGCGATCAGCAGCCCTGGAGGGTAGCTAAAATCCCGCTCCAGCTGCACCTCCACCATGGCAACCTGGGAAAAACATGCAAGACAAATGTCAAGACTTGCAGCACAGAGGAAGCGTCTGTGTTCATCTTCATATGCAACTGGGGAATTTTATCATGATTACTTCACGCACTTTCAGAGCAGTCATTCTTGTATCGGTTCTTTGTGTTTGTCAAAAATCAGGAAGCTTTGGAGTTAAAGCTGATCAGACTGCTGTCACTGAGAGTCAGAGTAAACTATCATATCACAGCACCTACCAGAAGCCCCTTTAAACCAAACTGCACCAGTAAACAACACCATAAACATGGCTGTCATATTTATATTACTGCATGTTTGTACATAAAAACATCTTAGTATTTTAATCAAATGTAATATAAATATTCTCTGATGTGATCTCTTCCTCCAAATCAAACAGCTTGTGGACAAAAATGTAACTTAAGGCCTCGTTATTAAAAGGTCTGCATTGCTTATGTTGAGATCTGCACACAAATTACATTTGGATGAACAAATAAAAGCCGAATGTGCCAAAACAGAAAACAGAACAGACATTTTCACAAATATCTGTCACTCCTGACTATCAATAAGTCGTTAACATGCCAGAAAAATGTCTCCAGCGTTTCTCAAAAGTTTGCTGTCATGCAGAAGAGGTCAGATAGTTTTTACATTTATATTTAAGAAGCTTTATTTTCTTAATAAATTACTCAAACCCATTAATCCATTAGCAAAAGAGTTTGTTAATTTAACAGCTGACCTCTAATCGATTAATCGCCGCAGCTCTAATCATAATTAGTAGAAGTGTTTCACATTTCAGAAATGAAACAGATGTTGATTTTCATGTTAAAAACTTCAAAGCAAAACAAAAATCGAAGTAAACAGGATGATGTTGACGCTCCAGCGGTGACCGCGCGGTCTACTTCTTACGGCGGAAGATTAACCGGGACTTGAGGGTGTGTAGGCGAGCCCTGAAGTTTGCATAATCGGTTTTCTCCTGTCGATCCGTTATTACCGCACCGATTTTACGTCTCGCACAAAGTCACACGTAACAACCTGTGACCTTTTCGTTCTCACGCGCCGGGGTCACTGCGCTGTCCTCGGGGACACAAAGGGACCATTAATGGACAGTATCGGCGCACAGGAGCCGTCACAAGGCCTGCGAAGAATCACGATCGCCGCGGCCCTTGAAAACAATAATCTGCGTCACATCTGCGGTTCCTGCCGACGGGCCGCGCGGAGCCCGCACGCACGCGGAGAACACCGCGAGCGCCGAACCGGAACCAGCGAGGCTTCACTTACCATCGCGAATCCCGACAGCAGAGCCGAAGTGCGGCTGGTGGCTTTTAACTTGGCTCGACTCAGGTAGAGTTTTCTCCATGACAGAGCCTGCATGGAGTGCTCGTTCAAACTCATTCCGAAAGTTGCTCCAAACTTTTAGAGAGTATAAATGTTCCGGGTGGAGGATGAGGATTCACAGGACGGCGCTCGGCGAGGTCGACGGAAGGAAAGCGCTCGCAGAGAAAGTAGTTCCGATGAGGAGCGACATCTAATAAACACTAGACTGAGAGAGACATCAAACTATGTCAAAACTTTCCTGCAACAGCTGACCTGCTGTCAGAGTCTACGAGGAAGCTCAAGATACCCACAATCCAACGCTGCGCACGGACGATGCAGCGCGCCGCCGCACGGTGACGCACTGAGTCTGTGCAGCGCGTCGTCCGTCCAACACGCAGGCAAAGCTGCAGTCCATGTTTCTGAATAAAGCAAAAACATGCATGAATCTAACTGAAGTTTGGTGCTGTCCTTTATTTCAAACAGCCATTAAAGTTTCTTACAGCTGTCACGACCATCTACAAAGACATGGTTAGAAAACTACTTTTATTTCTACTACAGTAGTGACATGATTCATCATCTTTTATGGCTATATCTACTTTTCCCTTTGTGCGTTAATAAAGAAATATTAGCTAAATACACTTTCATATTATCTGTCTCAACAGTGGACAACAAGGACATTTACTCAAGCAGAACTTAAATACAAGTGTGAGCTACTTGTATTTTACTTGTACTCAACACTTCTAATCCACTGCAGTTTGCAGGCAAATCATGTGTATTTGACACCTTGTGTGCTTTAGCACTTTCTTACCAGTTGATAACAGCTAATAACAGTTAATAAACTATCATATGATATACGTTAAGATACACAGCACACCTTTACCACCTGCACCACCAGTGATGCTCACACATTAATGCATCACTAATTCTAATCTTAAAATCGGTCATTCTGCATAATTTATACTTTTACATTTGGGACTGAATATTTTGTTGCTAATGTTTAGGTTGTTAGTATTTCTTCCACCATGAACTTAACGGCTTATTTCTGTCGTGGTGCTGCGGCTACAGCAGCACAGGATAAAGTCTGAATAATCTGAAGTGTGTGGACACAGAAACAGTAACAGCAGGTCCTGATATGACCTGGAGGATTTGCACTTCTGACCACTAGATACAAGAGAATGAAGAAAGCAATCGCTGCTTAATGCTACAGATCAGCTGCAGAAACACATGCACATGTTTGTGTTACTAAGAATCTGTAATCTGGCTCAGTTCAGTTGTGGACATTTGCTGGATGATACAGTAGTTTCTGGTGTGGCTTTGGCGTCAGCAAACAGGATTTAGATTTATAAGGGACACTTATTAATGTGTCCCTGCACACCTGGAAATTTTAATTTGAAGTCTTCACCAGATGTAATTCCACAGTCTGAAGGAGTCGTAGGCATGAAAATTAAAAGATCTTTCACCCTATTCTCTGACTTGTTTGTCATACATCTGAATTATGTTATTAAATTAAGTTTTACAGCACAGACTTCTTTCTCAGACTGTCTGCCAGAGACTGATTCCTGATATTACCACTGGATGACGCTAAAGTAAGACCCTAAACACAATGACATTACATGGTCCAGTATAATATCATCATCTTTATATCATGCAGTCCTGATTAAACCACTGACACATTCCTTGTTGTGTTGGCTCTGCACACAAGCACACTGAGTCTAAAAGGAAGCAGTAAATTAAATGTGAAAGTGCTGTCTCTCTCTCCTTTAATTTGATTGTCAACATCAGATCAACAGTACAAGCGTGGGAACAGTAAACATTTAATGCCTTAATAATCCCCCAGGATCAGAGGAACAAAATGTATCTGACAAATGAACAAAGTCATCATTTTTCACATGTGCTAACACATCTTGTGCAATCAGCCAAGATGTCTGTGACTCATAGACATATGTGGATACTTGAAATATTAGTGACATTATTGTCAGGTGCTCAGCAGGTAAAACACCTGCTCAGGTGAACTGAGATCAGGTGACTTAGCCAGTCAAAAATCAACGGTTGAGCCATTAAGGTATATATATTACAGTACAGTACAATGTGTAAAAATATGAGTAATTGACAGTGACACCAAACCCATTATATACACCGTTAAATAAACTAATTCAAATATACTTTATTGACCCCGGGGGAAATTCAAAGGCGTGCCAGGGTAGTGTAGGAACATTCATAAATTAATACGCCCTTGAGGATTAAGCTGTTGAATAAATCAAATGAGCCTTCAGAGTATTTAACCCGTGCTCAATGACTCACAAAAATATCCCACAAAAACAAGCAGAAGCGAAGCCGGACGTGTGTAGGAGTGAACCCTCTTGTCTTGGCTGCTTCTCTTCTTTTCCTGTTGGCATCGATGCTGCTGTCAAGTCGTTCGTTAACAAGCTCATCGCATACATCTTACTACGCAGTGCAGCGCTATTTTTTTTATTTATACTCAACTTTTACCTTACTTTACTGATTTACTTACTGTTTCGTATTTAAAACATACAAAGCAAATGTTTATCTCGGCATATTTTTTTATTATTTTTTTTTTTGCTAATCTCAATGCTGTGAGTGCACGGAGTTTGTGTTTCCCGTGTTTCCTGAACGCCGCACAATGAACAGCGCTAGCAGCTGCCTTCAATGTGAAGGAGGGGGGAGGTGAGCCGAACTGGAGGTTCGTTCAGCCATGTTAGTTTTCTCTGCCGTTCACGAACGATGAGAGAGAGGAGCCATGGCCTTGTCATTGAGCGGAGACGATGAGGAATATGATTCAGAGTCCGAGCAGGTCAGAGCTCCTTCATTTCCTTATGTGTTTCTGTCAAAGTGTGCCGTCGGAAAGAAAAGCCTGCTCCTAGCGGAACCGTGTTTTTCTTCAGTTGCCCGGGTTAACGTTCGGTTTTCACCCGCTCTTATTCTCTGCTTCTGCCCAGGTTGAAAGGAGAAAGATGTCTTTTAAACCTTCCGCTGCGCTTAAACAGGTTACAGGCACGAATACTAAGCTAACTTAGCTAACTTTACGTGTAAGCTAACGTAGACAAGCTGAACTCACTTTGGCTGCTATCAGTCTTGATACCTTGACCGTCCCGAACACACCGTGTCCTCTCCACCTTGGACACCATCCATCATGTTAGCCACAACCGACTCATTTTTCACAGACCTCTCGATACAGAGCAGGTTCATCCAGAGATATATCAAATTATTGGCTGTGACCAGAAACTGTTCTCCATTAATTAGCTGTAAGATAATCCAGCTCCATGCTAGCACACCGTACATTTACACATGTACGCTTGCTAACATCCCCTGCGTCCTCTTACAAAATGCTTTTCCTGTGATTTATTTCCTGTCACTTCCTTAGCTTGCTCTCACCAGACTTTAGGCAAAGTGTTGTTTGGGCAGGGACCCAGGAGGGGGATGGGGAGAGGAACAATGAAGTAGCTCTGCTTCTGTTGCTTGCAAGTCCAGTGCTTCCCAAACTGGGGTCCAGTGACCCTCTTAAACCGCCCAGAAAATGATGATCTAGCTGGATTTCAACAGATTTTTCTCCACTTGTTTTGCACCAGGAGGAGGAAAATTCAGCCCTGCTGGTTTTCGTCAGACGTTGCACTCAGTATGTTGTCTTGTAAGGGTTATTTGTGGTATGAAGTGGGGTCCACTGCATGAATGCTTTCTGTGAGAGAGGTTGCACAAGTCCCCTTTAGACATTTGGCCCCTACAGCTCAGAGGAAATATGAGAAGTGCTGACATAAGAGCCAGCTCCTTGTGCTTCTTACACAATGTGTGTGTACATACAACACCCACTAACAGATCATCAGAGAGGTTATTTTTGACCTCCTCTGCTTTAACACACTGCTGAAGACAGTCACACACTCGTATGTATGCCGAGGACCTCTGTGCTGGAGCAGCAAACGACGAGCCTTGTGACTTCCTCCCACTGAAATCCACGCTGAGGCTGAGTCAGACGACCGCGCTCGGAATATAGGCCATGTTTTTGTTCGCAGACCTCAGGAACCAATCCCAAATTCCTGACATATTACTGCACAGAGTTACTGTAAAGGCGGGTCAGCTGATAGTGGCTGTGCTGCTGTGATTTGTTTGTAGCCACAGTTTTCTGCCATTTCTTGAATGCAGAGGGCCATTCTGGAGCTGCACATCTAAGAGTTTCGCCATTATACTGTGTATGATTGTGAAACAAGATGAAATATCGAGAACGGAAGAGACATGAAGTGTTTGTTGTGGTCAAACGTTGCATGGACTCTTTGACTTTGTGCAGAATCTGCAAACCACACTTCAGATGTGTGATATTAGAGAAACGGTTGTGTCACAGCGGTCAGGAAAAAAATGAACCAAGCTAAAAAGTGTGTTGTTGACAGCCGCCCCCCCCCGCAGCGTCAGCAGCAGCCCCTCTGTGATGTCCCACTCCCGTATTTCCATGCTCCTCAGATGGATTTATGCAAAGCTGTCAGACGGATTATCCCCCATCTCCACCACGTTCTCCATCAGTAACACACAAACTAAAAGAAAACGCATCTCAAAATCCTCTCAGATCAGAGCGCTGATAATCGCAGTCAACAGATTCAGACTTTTTCGTCTTCTCTCTCCACGTAATATCACTCAGAGAGTTGTCAGCCTGGAAGGTCTGGCTCCATTTTCTTCCAGTTTGACCTGTTTGACCAGTTCACATCGCTCCAGCACTGCTGTGCAGATTAAAATCAACATGTGCTGAAATGCTGTGCAGCAACAGAGGAAGACTAGATGACATCAGAAGAGTCCTCACAGCCTTGCGGTACATCACATCCTCCCCCGTGAGCTTATTTTTATCCATCTCTCGCAGCCTTCAAACGTTTGCCACCAGCGATGCAGCCGTGTTGCTGAGGTAACCTCTCCGGCTGGAACGAGAATCGCTGCGATGGTTTCTGATTTGTCTCGTTTTCATCGAGCGTTACGGTCCTGCTCCTGCAGCAGGACTCAAAATAAATGTGAGGAATTCACAAAAGTGAGTTCAGGATAATAGATTCAAGAGTGGCTGTGTGTGCGTGTGTGTGTGCTCGCTGTATTTTCCCTCACACACGTGTGTAATCATCAGGTCAGCTTGCCTTCGTTTACACCCTCAGTCACACAAAGATTACATGTTCACTTTCCTCCAGAAAGGTCAGAGCTGCAGTGAAGGTCACGCTCTGAGCAAACATTTGTTTTTGATCTTTTAACTTCCAATGTTTCACTTGATGCCAATCCAGATTCTCACATCGAGGCCTGTAACAGTTCATTGATTAGCAGATCAGCAGGAGATCAATCGGCAACTATTTATGATCTATTGATCATCTCGGCATTTGCTGAAATGTGAAGATTTGCTGGTATTCTCTTATTTATATCAGTGCACAATGAAAATTTGAGTGTTTTTGAGACTGTTGATCCAACAAAAACTGTAATTTGCAGGCATCGCCTCGGGCTGTGGGACATTTTACAGACTAACCAATCACTTATCATTAAAATATAATTCTTTATGTCAGTTTGAATGAATAAATGCAACCAACAGATGAACAGATAATGAAAGCAATCACTTGTTGGAGCGCTACAGATATCATTTGTTTCTCTTAAATAAAAGCACGTCTATGCTGTTCCCATAATGCTTTGTGCAGATGTCTAGAGACATGTCTTTATGAGTGCCTGTTTCCACGTACCTGCATTTGATGAATAACATTTAAAAACCCTTTTAAAACCAGTTCTTCAGTTCATTAAAGCCTCCCTTTGTTTCAACCATCACAACAAAGAAATAAACAGTTAGAAAATAATTACAACTAGAAGTTGGCTTGTAACTGTCAGAAAGAGCGGGAGCAGCTTGTTATGACAAACGATCAGATTAATCATCTGCGTGTCATGTTGATGCTTGTATCAGGCGTCATTTTCATACCTGTCCTGATCCTCAGCTTCAGCACTGATGAGCTGGTTAATCTGCAGTTTCAGTTTCACCCATTATCTTCCACAAAGACACTTCTGTTATTTCCAGGCGTAAACTTGTCCACCTCCACTGACAGAAAGTGTCCAACCCCTCTCACCGTTTGTCTTCCAGCAGCGGGCGGCCAACCGGCCGAAGCCAAAGGTCGGGACGTCATCAGCCGTTAAGCTGCCGTCCAACCGCAGCTCATCTGGAGCCCGACGCAGGAGGACGCGCTGCCGAAAATGTGAGGCGTGCCTCCGGACCGAGTGTGGAGAGTGTCACTTCTGCAAAGACATGAAGAAGTTTGGAGGGCCGGGACGCATGAAGCAGTCATGCATTATGAGACAGTGCATCGCGGTAAGTTAGTTAAAGCAGCGCTCTCGCTTTGGAATTTGCCGTTTCAGAAGAAAAATCTAATTATTCTGTGTTTTAATACAACGTTGAACTAAATCTATTTATTCCTGCTCGTTCGTGACGTTTTGTTCTCAATCCGTGCAGCCGGTTCTGCCTCACACGGCGGTATGTGTGGTGTGCAAAGAGGCCGGAAAAGAGGACACGCTGGAGGAGGAGGAGGACAAGTTCAACTTCATGCTGATGGAGTGCTCCATCTGCAACGAGATCGTCCACCCCAACTGTCTCAAGGTACAGAGGGCCGGGCTGGGAACAGCTGGGCGACTCCACCTCAGTCCAGTCATTCGCACGCTGACTCATTTCTGTTAGTGTGCCAGGAATCCCAGAGATCCTAACTCAGTGTGAGTGACTCAGACGGCTGGACTGAAGGTAATTGGACGTGGAGTCGCTGTTGTTTATGTAACACTGAACAAACTCAGCGTTTTCATGCGGTTCAAGAAGAAGTTTTTGTGGCTCAAGTGTGACAGCGTCACGTTTGAGGGTTTGACTCCCATCACATGCTGAAGAGCACAAGGGACAGGGGAAGAAACATGGGCTGAATGACAAAAAATGATTTGAGTGCATTGAAGGGACGCGAGAACGTGGACGTCACAAGTCGCAGTGCTAAAAGCATCTGTGAGATGGAGGCAAAAATAAACTCCAGTCGCACACACCCTGTGTGCAACTGTTAAAACTCAGCAGGCTGTTGCTAGCAAAGGCTCCGTCAAACCAGTTTTTCAGACGAGCGCTGGTTGTTTGGCAGCGTGCACCAGCTGAGCTATTCTGTGTCTTCAGTTTGATGCAGAACATGTCTCAGTTCAGCCATTACAGCAATTTATAGGCGCATATTTAAGCTCTTTAAGTCCACTTCCCTCTTCTGTTTCACACATGAAGCAACAGTCTGCATGTTGACTGTGGCTGAGGTTAGACTGTGCTGACCTGCCAAACGGGCACACGTCACAGCAGCCACTTTCACTTCCCTCGTCCTGTTTGTGTTAAACAAACTGTACATCGGCTCCGTTGCCGCCCGCTCTTGTTCTCGCTGAAGTTTGCCTCATTCTCTCGTCAACCCGTCAGGTGAGCGACGCCTCAGGAGTGGTGAACGATGAGCTCCCCAACTGCTGGGAGTGTCCCAAGTGCAACCACGCTGGGAAAAGTGGAAAAGTGAGTACAAATATGTGTGAGTCACAGGATTTAGATTACGTAACTGCTTACTAAGAGTGTTTTGGAAGTGTTTTCACAATTAGATTTGTGGCCTCTGCTGACTTCGAGCGTCGCTCATCGATATCTGTCGCTTTTTAAAGCCTGCGCTGCTCTCTGTGTTTCACTTTATGTGTGTTGATCAGTTTGCCACTTCCTGTTTATGCTTTCCTAGTTTGTGAAAGCCATTCACATGTGACTGTGTCGCAGAAGCAGGAAACCACTGGCACCATTGTGTTTCAGTCACACTTTATTAAACCCTGGCTATGCTATGCATGCAGAACATTTGGTGTTCCGCCTCACGATAGGCTGAAGGTATAAAGTTGTCTCGCACTTTTTTCCCCCTTTGGTATTGAAGCAAAAAAGGGGTCCAGGGTTCAAGTACGCCTCCAACCTCCCTGGCTCTCTGCTGAGGGAACAGAAGCCTGTGAAGGAGGAGGGGGACGTTTCTTCTGCAGCCAAGAGGAGACCAGACCGAGAGGAGACCCCCCGGTTCAGACCCGACGAGTCTCTGCACCGCCAGCCGCCGCTGCTCTCCCCCTGCAGCCTGCCCCGGCCCAGGCCCGAGGACAAGCTGAGGAAGAAGAGGAAGCTGTTTGATGATGACGAGGACGAGGATCTTGGTGTGAGGAAGAAGGTTTGTACCGTTCACAGCGACTGGTGACTCAGATTTAAGTGTCCGAGGAGTAAAAATCCCAAAGCAAAGTCATGTAAACTGTTTTTTTCCTGCAGGAAAAGTCAGATGATCCTTATTTTTCCAAACTTCTGCACCAAATCAAGACAGAAGAGGAGGACGAAGACGCGTACGAGGAGGAGAATGAAGAAGGACGGGAGCCTCACTTCCGGACTGGTTTAGACAGGAAAGGGCGTTTTGGAGACGCTGAAGAAGAAGGCGATGAGAAAGACTCCCACAAAGAGCTTTTGAATCCCTTCATTAAAACGACGCCTCTCGGAGACAGCGATCAGTCTCTCTGCAGCTCCCCGCAGGCCGGCCCCAGCAGCGAGGGCGGGAGTGAGACCCAGGAGAAGGGCCCGCGTCCAAAAGCTCGCCGAAAGCGCCGTTTACCTAACAGAGAGCTGAGCCGAGAGCTGAGCAAAGCACTGAACCAGGAAATCCAGAAGACGGAGGACTGCCTGGCCAACGAGAACCGCCAACCCCTCAAGGTGGAGCCAGAGACGGAAAACGAGGAACCCAAGAGGTTGTTCCGCAACGGCAGTGAACTGGGGGATCAGAGGCCCCACCTCAAGACCAAAGAGATGAACGGGACCCCCTGGGAGCTGCGCCACTTCTACCCCAGTCAGATCACTCCGCTGGGCTTCAACAGGAGCACCCCAACCAACCGGCCCGCGCCCCCACACTCCCCACCCAAGTGTGTTCAAATGGAGCGGCACGTCATCCGGCCCCCTCCGATAAGCCCGCCCCCTGACAGGCTACCTCTGAAAGACGGTAAAACACACATCCTGCAGCGAGAGGTCTGGATGAAGATCTTCGGTTATCTCACACACCAGGAGCTGTGTGTCTGCATGAGGGTCTGCAAGACCTGGAACAGATGGTAAGTCCACGTTTAGAGCTGGAATATTCCAGTCAGAGCTTCTTTTTGTCTGCTTTGCTAACGCGCAGACGTAACACTGACCCCAGATTTCTCCTCCTGACGTGCAGGTGTTGCGATAAGAGACTCTGGACGCGGATCAATCTGAACCGCTGCACCTCCATCACCCCTCTCATGCTCAGCGGGATCATCCGCCGACAGCCAGTTTCTCTGGACCTCAGCTGGACCAACATTTCCAAGAAACAGTTAAGCTGGCTGATTAACAGACTGCCAGGTACGTGAAGGATGAGCGATCCTCGTCTCTGGGCGAAGTTTCTTCGTCCTCCGTCCGTGTTTTAACGTGCTGCGGTGTCTCCAGGTCTGCGAGTGTTGAAGCTGTCGGGGTGTTCTTGGGCTGCTGTGTCTGCGCTCTGCACCTCCAGCTGCCCTCTGCTGCGCACCCTGGATGTCCAGTGGGTGGAGGGGCTCAAAGACGCTCAGATGAGGGACCTCCTGTCTCCCCCCACAGACAACAGGCCAGGTAAGTCCGTAGGCGGGGCTTATTCACACCTCACATGCTTAAATGCATGAACGCACTGGACTCTCTGCTGTGTGACTCTATTGACAAAACACAAGAATTGATCGGTGGTCTTCTCCACGTGTCCGTCTCACAGGTCAGCTGGATAATCGCTGCAAGTTGCGGAACGTGGAGGACCTGCGGCTGGCGGGGCTGGACATCACTGACACGTCTTTACGTCTCATCAGTCGGCAGATGCCTCTGCTGTCCAATCTGGACCTGAGCTACTGCAACCACATCAACGACCAGTCGGTCAACCTGCTGACAGCGGCGGGGACCACGACCAGGGACTCCCTCACAGAAATCAACCTGTCAGGTGAGAACTGAGGGGGGTCCTGTACGTTACGGGGGCCGAAACAAGAAGTTAGATGCTTCAACTTTAAGTCTGCTTCACTTTGTTCTGTTTTAATAAACCACGACGCTGACAGCGAGCCAGCAGGTCAGGACACCAGCACCTTTAAACCACAGCACACACTTACAATTAAATCCCACCGTCCTGCTGTGTTTTTCCCACTGTGACGAGCCCAAAGGTCGTCTGTCTGAGCGGCTTCATGCTGCTTCACAGACTGCACTGCAGTTGCACACAGGTAACCAATTAACTGTCTGGATGCACCTGGATAGGCGGGAAGAAGAGGCTGTGAGGCTGCTTTATTCATGCTGGGTGTGACTGATTTTCGTTCTGTTTCCCTTCAGTTTGTAACCGGGTTACAGACCATTCCCTAAACTTCTTCAAGCGCTGCGGGAGCATCTGTCAGATCGACCTTCGCTTCTGCAAGCAGGTGACCAAGACGGCCTGCGAGAGGTTCATCGCAGAGATGTCAGTGAGCGTGCCGTTTAGACTGAGGGAGGACAAGCTGCTGCAGAAGTCCAGCTAGTCCCCAACAGGACAGAAATTACGAGAGACTCTTTGCACTTAAAGGAACAATTTTCTTCTTTTTAAACTCTGAATCGGCGTCACAGTGGATGGAGATCAAAGATGAAGTCTTCATGTAAGCAGGCGATAAACCGTCACCGGACATGCAGAGCAGAACAGCATGCATGCATCTGTCGAGACTGCTTTTATAAAGACGAGCTTGTAATTGGCTGTCGGGTTGTTTATTTTTATCCTTTAAATACCTGAAAACAGTATTTTTCTACGAGCATCATTTCAGAGTTTACAGTGTGTCAGGAGAGGCTGCCCCTTCCTCACTCTGCCTTCGTACAGGTGTCCTCCATGTGCCAAAACCTGTGTTTGACCTTAACGTAACTTCAGTATCAGACAGAAAATAACTTAAACATCTGACGAAATGATCAGAAATACTTTCCCAAACTGCTTTAGAAAGCATCTGAAGGACAATAAATTTCAGATTCCTGTTCCACCCTCATGTCTTCACTTACCTTAATACTTTCAGGAATCGTTGAGTGTTGTGTTTGACGGGGTTTCTGCAAACATTTCAACATTAATTTATTAATTTTTTTATTGCAGTTTGTATTTATTCCTTCATTCAGTAACGTGACGTCTTGAGCTGGGTCAAATAATGCTTACAGATAATTTATCGTGGGTGGTTTGAGCCTGTTGCAGCATCCAGTTGGTGGGTTTAACACCTAAAAAAAGCCGGTGGCAGGAAGCTGATGGTCATAGCGAACGTGTGACTGACAGCTGCTCTGACGCCGACTCTCACGCAGTCACACATCTGGCTCTTCACACAGGCTTCAGCTCACAGCTCAGAAAGACTTCTGCAAAGAACTCGTTTGCATACGTTAAGGCGATAACTCCATACAGTAGGTGTCGTGTGTGTTTTGGGGTGTGTTGTGCTGTAATCTATCACCTCAGGTGGACGTGATGATGTTTATATTTGTAAATCCAAAAACTAAGTGCTAATATGCATTAAAAGACTTTGATTTGTACCGTCGCTGAGTTTTCTTTTCACTGTCCGGTTTGAAGCAGAGGTCAGAAGACGTCTGTCTCTTCCTGCTCGTTCCACGATCTGTCCCTCAGTCCACCCCTTTGCTCCAGAGTCAACAACAGCAGCTAAATCACCTGTTTGGATCATTCCACAGGTAAACAGGCTGATTGGTAACAGGTGATAGCGTCATGATTGGGTGTGAAAGGAGCATCCTGGAAAGGCTCAGTCGTTCATTGAGGATGGAGCGATGTTCACCACTTTGTGAACACATGATGGATAAATGTTACTGCATGAGCTTTCATCTACATTTCACAGCATCCCAGCAGATTGGAATCATGGTTGTTAGACATGAAATACTGAAGCAGCTAAAATATGAAATCAAATGTAAAATAAAGCTAATGCTGAGGTCGCCTGGTGAGGAGCAGTGAAATGTGGTGAACTGCAGCAGTGCAGTAAACACTGTAAACACACTATAATCATATACTGTGATGTGCATTTGTGGTCTCTACACCTGGTGTCATTAAAGCTGTAACACGTGTTCACACGCCTAGTGAAGGAGCACCTGTGAGAGCAGAGGTGATCACAAACCTTTAACACAGCGCCATCATCAGGTCACTCAGCTGTACTTCGTACTTAATGCTAACACACAACTGTTAGCATGGTGACACATTTAACTAACATGATAAACACTGTAGCTAATACACTGTACACCAAGCATCAGCATGTTAGCATGCTAACGTTAGCATTTAAAACTCGAGCTCCAGATTTTCCCAGGCTGGGAACCATTGATGTACTTTAGATTTAGAGTTTCCCAACATGTTAAATGTCATATAGCAAGAATATCATCTAAAACAAAACAAGAAATGCTACACACATTTCCCAAAGACAAATGTGGAGTTTTTCAATGTTAGTCATCCAAAAACTGACGTAAAACATCACTGAATCATCAAAACTGTTGATTATTTTGTGCTGATCATCTCTGTTTATCATTAGGATGGTACGAGGACACGGCTTGTGATGCACGATTATACAAAAACAGACTTTAATTAAAATCTTTAATTACCAAAATAAAAAGTTCAACATTCCCAAATACAAAGACCAAACCTTGCACACGATTACAGCCTCTCTAAAGGAAAAGTGCGTCCTGCTCCGCTACTGTGCATGACGGTGGGGACATCTTGACTGTGATAGCAGCAACGTTGACTTCATGTGGGGACAGTCGAGAGCTGGACTCTTCTCAGTGAGCAGGATTAGAGGAAAATGAGTTTCACAGGTGGGAAGATGAGGAATAACATAACCAGTGTGGTACAGGTTCTTGTCATGCTCTGGTTCAGAGGGAGGGAGACTTCAAGCAAATCTATGCTGATTAAACACATTTTAAACCACTGGACAGTAAAACAGAAGTCTGTTATAACAAACTAACCCAATCCCAGGGACATTTCAGTCATCTGATATTACACAATTCAAACCAAATGGAAAAAATATAGATATATACATCTCATATGGATCAATATATGCAGCTGTACATTAGCAAGTCATTGTTTCTATATACTTTCTATACCACAGGTGTCAGTAAACTCGTAGCTATATCTTTGAATAGTTAGGTCAATACATTACTCCTTACTACGTGAGAGAAAACCAACTAAATGCAGTAAGACACTTCATTCCACCCCCAACAATATACAACGAGAAAACCAAAACATTCAGAGTTTCACATCCACAGTTCAGCTGGAAATCAGGGAAGATGGTTGGATGAGTTAGCACCAGTTTTTGTCTTTTGTCTCCGCAGAAGTGCTGAGACAGGACAGAGGTGACAGCGGAGGTTAGCTATTGCTGTAATGACCGACTTTATATCACCATTTCAACGAGTAATGCATTACAATAAGTGCTTCTGTGGCAAAATAATCAACTCAATAATGAATTGACTTCATCAAGACGGCGGAGCGCCTGACAAGTAACACCAAGTTTAACTTGAAAACAAAGTCAAGCTTAAGTTTGGACAAGTGTTGAAGAGTAAGTAGACGAGTGCCTCAGCCAGCGTTACTGCTCGTCTTCATGTGGGCGTTGAGCTGTGAGCTGTGGGCTGTGGTGTGTTAACACAGTGAGAACAAAGTGCTTTCTGGTAAACGTGCTGAAGAAACAACGGTCACGCACTGGACCGACACAGTGGAGGGGGAGAGCGGGTGAGAAGCATCAGGGCCTTACCCGTTATTTGGCACCTTGTTCAGTCACCCCCTCGCTCCTGTGTGTGAGGATCAGCGTGCGTGTGTGTGTGTGTGTGTTACTAAGATATGTAGTCACTTGCAGCAGTTGTAAAGAGACGTGCTCTTAGGCAAACTCAGCGGCGAGCGGCTGAGTTCCAGCTACAGTTTACAGGCAGATCTGAGGGTGATGAGTTGTGTTGGACAAACTGCACGCGGACGAGCGCCACACATTCTTTGCTTTGAGAAACTGTAAGAAAAGCAAAACAGACACTTGGGAATGAACACAGATTAGAGATATGTTTAGTTGAGGAATGACTCGTAGGCGGGTACGATCCTTCGTTCTGCCCGCTGCTGAAACTGAAGAGTCAGATTCTTCAGAAAAACACGTCTCAATGTTTCAATGTGCAAATAATGTGAGGATTGAGGGAATACAAACATGGAACATCCACAAAACCAGTCTTTTGGGGACTGAAAGGTTGCGAGCTGCATGGTTGATTTAATGTAGTCTCAGCCCGAGCTGCCGCGGTGACGCAGCGGTGCATTAGGACTTGAAGACGTGCACGGCCCTCACGACGTACTGCCTGCAGATCGGGCACTCGTTCATCCTCTTGCCGCACTTCGTGCAGGTGACCATGTGACCGCACTCCAGGAGGACGCAGTCGATCGTGGCGTCCATGCAGATCCTGCAGAGGTTGTCGTCGTGGATCGTCAGAGGACCCTTCTCGCCATCTGCAAGACGAAGATGCAGAGAGGTGACCGGAAATGTCAAGAAGAGACAGAGTGATGCATCACACGCTGAGGGGGGGACAAAGGGGGGGCGGCAAAACACTGAGCAGCCGAATGAAATGCCTCGTCTTATCCGCTGCCTTTTCTGTGTGAGGTCATGCTCACTATCTCCTCACTACGGCAGCTGTCGGCGTAATCAGCTCCACATGTTGAACACATGAACAGATGAGCGGGGGAGGTGATTTCATGGTGGATCGATGATCCTGTAGCACGACAAATGAAACGTCCACGCTGACTGTCATGAACAACGCCTTCACAGTAAATGTCACTCCACACGGAGGGTCCACACGCACGGCAGCACGAATGACAATGGGTGAATACAGATGCGGTGACGGCGCTGTTCGTACGATGGAGGGGCGAGTCACAGACGGTACGTGTGACCACGGGAACAGTGGTGAGGAATCTATGAGCCTTACCTCCGATGGCACCGTTGCAGATAGGAGGGGAAGGAGGGAAGGCCACCACTTTAGTGTGGGAAGAGCAAGGCAAGCAAGAGACAATCCAGCATGAGTGGATGAGGAAACTTATCATCATCATCATCATCATTATTATTATTACTGCCTTCAGTGTGTCACAGTGCCAGAGGAAGCAGAGATATTAGGCTTCCATTGTTAAAAACAGGATGTGGTTTCCAATACTGACATCTACAACAGTGCAGGCAGGGATGAAGTGGCTGCTCACCTGTGGTTACAGTACTGCTCACATTTTCCACTGCAAGAAAAAGAAATTCACGTTACCATAGCAGCTAATTACAGGCAGCTCTGCAGAGTACGGCAGACACATGTTTCAGCAGAAACATTCGACGGCAAATCGAATGAATTCTGACAGTGTGAGAGCCGACGACACGGAGTTAATACCCACATGACTTCCTGTTCTCCTCCGTCTCTCTGTACAGTCTGCTGACGCGCTCCACCAGCTCCCACTTCTCACAGCACCCTGAATAGTTGACAAAGTTTCTGGCCAGGATCTCCTTCAGCTGCCGGACAGACAGGCCCTCGATGTCCCTCAGGCTGGAGATGTCTGAGAGAGACGCTCTGGCCCGACGTCGTGTCTGAGGACTGACCTGAACGGAGACGAAATCAAGACGTTAGTAGCAAGATGAGGCTGGAGGACGAGATTCCCATGACAAATTTATTTTATTGCTTAACAGGCAGCTTCGTTAAAAACAGTGAAACGGGGTACAGATGACACGCCGTGACAAAAGCTGCACCCAGGATCAATAAAAATGTAAGTTGTCATTTCCCAGTGAGAAGGCACTACAGCTTGATGCTTCCTGCAATTCAATTTTTCTTCCCTTGTGCATCATGAAGGCGTTTATTACTGCTTCTTTTGTGCAAAGAGCACTTTTCTTTACCTCAATTTGAAGTTTCCTGAGACACTGGAGACGTGTCACCACGTATTTCTCCACATACTCCAGTATCAACATTTAGCAAAAGAGCTGAAATGCATTGTAAACACTTCACATATGAATGATTTCATGTTAAGGGCAGTCACAGTCACAGATCACCTCAGGAGTGTGTTCACTGGGGTCCAAGTTGAGGAAAGACACAGATGTGGCGTCACCGATATCCTGCAACACAACAGCAGCAACAACAAACGTGAGCACGCGCTTCATGCAAGGACAGGCCTGTTAACTGAGGATTAGGATTAGCCCTCCTGTCAGCCCATTGATGCCTTGTGACAACACAGTCTCGACCTTCCATTCATAGAAAAGCTTACTGCTCACTAAGCAGGCCAAGTACAAGTATTTTTAGTGGATCCTGGCTGCTGGGAGCTGAGCAGTTTCTTTTTAGCCGTCTTAAATCACTTTAGTTGTATATTTGTCTTTGGTGACATGTCAAGTGGTTCCCATAGACTCATCTGTGGCAGCTCAGCAAACAGCCTGAGCAGCCTGATGGAACAATGCACAAAGACTGCACACATAACCTGAAGACCTGTAGAAAAACACTCTTCAGAGCTCTGTGTCTGCAGGCCACCATTACTGGAAATCCAAACTTTCACCAGTCAGATTAATTATTTCACCTGCCACCTTAGTTTTAAGAGCAAGTAAGAGGAGCTGCGTTTCAAAACCGAGAGGCTAGTAAACATCCTTCCGTGCGATGTAAAAAACACCGTCCTCACCTGGTTGGTATCAGAGCTGTCGCTCCTGCTGAGCGGCTCCTCCTGAGAGGCAACGAAAGCAGAAAGCTCTGAGGCGGACTGCGTGGTAGAAGGGGTCGGCGTATACAAGGAACGCGAGTGGAGGCTGCCTGTGTCGGGGTCCTCCTCTTCCTCAATGCCTTGGTGACAGAGCACCAAGTCCACCAGGTCCTCTTTTTCCCTGCAGGTATCGGTGGGAATGTTGCGGAGCAGCAAGTACTGGCGCAGGTCCCTGACTCGGAGGCGCATGAGTCGCGGCCGCTGAAAGGCTGTTGCCTTCAGCAAATGACAAGTGGCACAAATGCGCAGATTCTCCTGAAGCACGGAGCACAGAGAGCAGAAGCTCTTCTTGCAGTCGCAGCAAATATACTGCAGAAAAAAACAAGATGACAAAAATGAAGCAATGTGGTATACGTCCACGACTTCTACCCTGCGTTACTGCCAAAGCTCCCACAAAAAACACTGCATTTGTCATAAAAATGTGGTCAAATGTTCCTCTTTATCCCTTATTTCAAAATTAAGTTGTGATGTGACAAAAGATGGGGAAAATATGAAATATTCAACAAATTACATGTGCCAGAAAGCCAATAGACCTGTCCTGAATTTTTCAATCACTCACATCTGCTCTGCCTCTCCGGGCACAGAGACAGGAGGCAGCTCATTTCTTTTAAGTGACAAACATCAAACAGTAATAAATGCAAGACGTGGGATTCGCCTGGCATGGCGAGCGAGTGAAGCACAGGGTTGAGACGGAATGAGACCCTGAGCCATGCATGAACATGAGCTCTCTGAAGGTGATATTACAGAACGAGTATGTCATCCATCTGTTTCTGCAATCATCTAGAACAGCGCAGGATTGAATTGCTCGCCTCTGGGTGTAAATTAAATTAACCTCAGCTGCTTTTTCCCCACTTCAAAATACTGTTTCAGCTCTTTAGAAAACAGAACACTTTCTTTTGTGTAATGACTAAGATTTAAGAATATTAAAAAAAAGAATTAGTGCTTCATGCTCGAACAGCCTTAATTGATTTTGCTTTTAATTTAATCGGCCAGACAACATTATAAATACCCATCATAAACGTAGAGAGGAAACTGAACCTAATAATGTGCAATATATCAAGATAAGTGCCGAAAACTAGATGACTTTCCACAGCCAAGCACAGCAAGTAATTAGTACTTCTGCCTGAAATATTAACTGAATATCCCCCTCTGCTCCTACAGCTAACATGTACCGGCATCACACAGATCATCCAGATACCCACCTTCCTCCTGAAGACTGAGAAGGCCTGACCACAGGCCTTGCATACAAGACTGGGACTCCCTGAGCTGGTGGGCGGGTATGTGGAGTATCCCGCACTGGGGGCAAATCTGAAGGGTCCAGCACCGGCCCCAAACCCTGGCTGCTGGCCTCTGACGGCCCCGGTACCCATGACTTCATTCAGCAGACCACAGCATGAAGCCCACATGGACGAGGCCCCTGCCTGACAGTCACAAACACCTTCACATCAGTATTTCCTACCACCACATTCACCTTGTTGCTAGTGATGACATGAACATGAAACATGAATGAGTTCATCTCCGCCGGCATAATTTATGCAAACGGTTACCACAGAAACAAGTCCTACTGTTTGTACAGAGGCCACATATGAGTACATATTATACATGAGAGGACTACATGCCTTTACCTACACTGCAGGGTAAACACAATGAAGCACAAACCGTGCAGACAGGGAGAGGAAGCAGCTAGAACTGTCAAAACACAGCACAAGCAGACAATTACGCTACCTATGCTACACAGTTAGAACATGTTTGATAACAGGCTGACGTTAATGAACGCAGAAAAATAACAAAACAAATCTACAAACAAATATGCCGAAATATTTTCATGTTTAATATGACTGTCAAGTCGGTGTTCAGTGACAGCTGTCAGAGTTGCTACCAATCCGACCGTTTAGATGATTTCGCTAGCACAGGCTAGTTAGCATAACGGCAGTTTGCCCGATACGGCGACATGAGCTAATCTTAGCTAGCTACTGCTAGCGATAGTCTAAACAGAGCAAAAAAATGAAGCGGATTTATGTTAAGAAACTGCACCTTCATTGTAGCTCCGGCGTGTCTACTGAGAAAGACCAGACTGACGGTGTAACCATTGCAAAACGAAGCGTCAGTTATTTGGCTGAACTGCCTGAATACGTCTTGATGTGATGAGTGCAACGAAGACTCGAACACTGCTGCTGAAGCTGCTGCTGCTGCTGCTACTGCTGCTTCTTCGCTCTGACGCTGCGGCAGCCTGTACGCTGCTACGTGGTATTGCTGCCCTCCACAGGCCACATGTAGAATTGCGCGTGTGCATGTCGCTACTACAGTAATGTTTTATTATGCTACAGCAGCTGGTCATGGGCAAAAACAACTTTAGTATGATAAACCCGTTGGACAGAGCAAATATGTTAGAATTTGAGGGGTGGAAGTCATAATTTAGTTATGTCAAAGAAATATGAAAGTCATTAAGTTTCAAGAATGTGTACTTTATGTGAGAAGTGATCAAGGCTGTCATTGTGACTGACAATATTAAGGAGTTAATCATTCTCGGAGATTGTTAACATAACAATGACAATATTCAAGTAGTTATTGAGCATTTGCCTGCTTTGTTAATATTTCATATTTGTTTGATTTCAGCTGGTGAGGAGGGTTCACTGATTAGTTAGTTATTTTCACATTACTTACACATTTTTTTTTTATACCTGTAACTGTGTTCCTACACCTCCCTCAGGGGCGACTGTGTAATACAATCTGTAGAAAACATTGTAAGCTAATGTCATACAGTGGAAGGTTTTCATCTTACATTCTTGAATTTATTAAAGTACACTTGTCTCTTACACTTTCCTTTAAATTGCTTTTATTAGGTAATTTATTTGGTGTCTGGTTATAAGAAGCAAGTATTTCAAAATTTTTTGACGGTCACATTTTATATACATAAACTAAATTTCAATTGTAAATGTACTGTAAATTTGGTAACCATCTCTCTAATTTAAAAAAAGTCGTATTTTGTATGATATGCTTTGCAAAATAAATTCTAAATATTAAATTATGTTAATATTCATATTTTTGATTTTGTTATTGTATCTTATCGTTAATAGTGTTTTTGTGTTTTATGTATTGTGTGTCACTACACAGCTATAAATAAAGTGACTCTTGGTGTAATAATTGAAATATGTTGCTCCGTTGCTAATGCTAATAACGGCACTTCCGGTCCGGCTTGCTCCCTCTCGGTCAATGCGCCAATAACAAACGTCCCCACCTGATGACGTCGACACCGACCAACGCGTCACCGTGTTTTGAGTTTCAGCGCGTCTCCAACCCGGAAAAGTTGACTCCGTTCGCAGATTTAACGATGGAAACCGGCTCCAGCGTCAGTTCGATGATCATGTATGAGGATGAGTCCGTGGATGTTCGTTACGGAAACGGAGCCCAGTTGCAGCTGTCGCCGTGCGGCTGTGAATTCGTGCTGGTGAAGCCCAGAGACCCCTCCGGACACCCTCTGCAGCCCGCGGAGAGAGTCCGACAGAGGACGAGGTTCACCATCAGCGCGTATAAGGTGTCAACACGCGGTCTGAGCGCCTCTTTACAGATGGTTTAAGTCTGTTATCTGGGTTGACTGTTGAGCCTCAAACTGGGCCTGTGGGTGGAAAAAGATTTTTACTGAAGTCAAAGTAGTAACACCACAGTGTAGAAATACTCGGTTACAAGTACAAGTCCTGCATTGAAATCTTCAGTACATATGTATGAGCATGAAAATATACTAAAGTACAACTAGAAAAAGTTCTCATTAATCAATTGCTGAATGACCCTTTCCAGAAAAAATACATTTTTTTTTCCTGTATTATAATTAGTGATGCATTTATGTTAAGCGTCACTAAAAAAGTGGGACTACTTTTAAGATATATTAGGTAGCTCAACAATATATCGTTATTTATTAGTGGACTTATTTTCGTATTAACAATCCAAATCTGCAAGTAAAAAGTACAATATTTGTCTCCAAAATATGAGCAGAAAGCAGCATCAAATAAGAAATAAATACCCGAGTAAAGTACAAGTATCTCAAAATAGTACTGACTTAGATTCCCCCACTGTCGTTTACAGGGCTAAATGCTCACAGTGGTTGTTTTCTGCATTCAAAGTGTATTTATATTCAGTGTTATGTTTGTAGGAGTTGATGTTGGCTGCGTTGGCATTTAGGAATACGTATGCAAGTCGACCATATCTGCCAGAGGAGCTCATCCCCGCTGACCACAAGAAGGTACAAAGAGCTGTCATCCAGCCACTATCGCTCCCTCACATCATGTTTTGGCGATGATGTCAGTGTCTGTGCTTTTTGCATTTCCTCCTGCAGCCTTTTTTCAGCATCGACTCGGACGTGCAGTGGCCTGAGCGGCCTCCCTGTGATGCTGAGCGCGGACCTGCAGGCGAGACCGTCATCAGGTCGGAGGAGGGGCGAGCTGCGCTGACGCTGTCGCCCTCCGGTGAAGAGTTCTCCGTGGAGTTCATGTGCAGCCTGAGCCGGACTCCGAATCAGCACCATGGCGTGCAGGGTTTCAGCAGAGGCTCGGACAGCAGCGCAGGAAGTCAGCCAGCCGCTGATGAGGAGACCAAAGGGGTTCATCAGGGAAGAAGAAGCAGAAGGAATGAGGCTGTTAGATCGAGGTCTTGCTCTCCTCAGACTGCCAGCACTGCTCAGCCAAAGGTAAATGCAATTGATGCTACTTTCTGTGCTCCTATCACAGTCTTGGTTAAATATTTCACTCCCCTTCTCTTCCCTCTCAGCCAGAGGGGGCGTATCAATCCGCCACAGTGGTCCAGCATCACTCCTGCTGCGCTGTCGCCCCCCTCTGGTGCTACCCTCTCTCCTTGGCTCGCAACCTGTGGACGGCTCGTCTCTCTAAACCTGAAGACATCAGAGCAGAGGAAGACGGCGATCTCGCCCAGGCACTCAGGAGAGTAAACATGGCGGACATACCTGTTTCAGACAGAAGGTGTCACCTGCCTCAGGCGCTGCCTCTCACATGCCCATCACCTCACTGGCACAGGTGTAACGATCAGCTGACTTGAGTAAATAACAGACACGTGGAGCACCATTTAACAATGTTTATTGACTGACTTAAGCTTTCTTACTGGTGTGTTTAAGGTGGAAGGTGAAAGACCCCCTGGACAAAAAAGAGCATTCAGACCAAGATCTTCCAACGGAGCTGGTGAAGGTGATGTGGTGTCACGGAGTCATTTACAGGTAGGACGTCGCTATATCATCACTGTCTACCTTAAGAAGAAGAAGAAGCAGTGATACATAACACACCCAGCTGGATCATCAGTCTGTGTTTACCTGAATGTCTCCTGTGCAGGATGCTGGGCGGGGCTGTCTCAGTGGTGGAGGTCTCCCCTGGTGATGGGTCAGTCATCCGGTCTAATGGTGTCCTCAGCACTTATTTCACCCATCACAAACCTGAGCTCCTGTCAGGGCAGGTAAGTGTCAAACAACCCCGATTCCAAAAAAGCTTCGACTATTGGAACAAAAATGCAACAGCAGTCAAGCTTGAACTTATTTGCATCTTTCCATCAATGCACAACAGCTATTTCATTGGTTGTGTGTATCTCACAGGTGAAAGAGGTAACGTACCATCTGAACAACCTTCCACCTGACGTACCTGGACAGCTGTACTCTATATGCTCTGTTGTGAGTCGTGCCAGCAGGTGGGCCGCTGCTTCGTCACAGTCCGATCAGTCTGACGACTTTATCTTTCCGTCTCTGACGTCACATCGCTGTTTTACAGGATCCTCGCTTGCTACAACGAGGCCAAGCAGTCACTGAGGCTCCTGGCCACACCCAGCTGCTTGCAAGAGGTCAAAGAAGCAGACCCTGCTGATGTCACTACAGCTGTTGATATCTGCAGTATTCAAGCTTCTGAAATGATTGTGATTCGGTTTCCAGGGCAGCCGTTCATCTATCCCGACCACGACTGATGAAAACCTGCTCAGTCCTGCATCTGTTGAGCAGCATGTGAATGTCACAGAGACAGCAGACAGTTGGTGAGTTTCGTTTTTCTGACCTTTGGAGAGCTGGACACTGTTTTAACATCTTGTGTTTAATGTTTCTTTCCATTCGCTGCAGCTCAGATCTTGTAGCTGCAGAACTGGAGAAGATAAAACGATTCAACTGTATCCTTAAACACTGAGATGATGGCACTAAGAGGCTGTGGACATTAATGTATACGTCACATCAGCTGGTAGTCTAGTCACACGTCCCATCACTGCACTTAACATCCTGAGCCCAGTTCTGCTGGAGAACAACCACCTGCTAAGGAGTGAGAAACGAGGTGCAGAGCTGGAACGTAGCTCCGCAGAAGAGGCGACACAAGAAGCGATGACTGAGGACTGCATCGCCGAGGCTCTGCAGAGGACATCCAAAGCCATACAGGACATTGATGCCCTCATATCTGCAGCCACACTGACCTGAGTCCTGATTAAGAGACAAGTTTAAGAAGCAGAAACCTCAATGTACGAGCTCGACTGTCAGGACTTTTACTGCTGTATGTAAAGACTGAAATAAAGGCTTGTACTTCGGTGCTGGCACGTGGCTTTTTTTCATTTAACCAGAGAATCCTGTATTTACCTACAGACTGTAAAAATGCAAACCTGGCATGACTTAATATCAGAAGCCAGCAACATAAAGTGTTTTCCTGGTTGCAGATTACCACGTCATTATCACCACACAGTCCCTTCCTGTCGGGGTTAAAGATAAAATCTTGCAATGGTGCGAACCTCCAAAACTGTACATATAATGCACAAGGTGTGACTGATAAAAAGGGGCTCAGTGTGACACGTTTCACTATTCCTCGGTTATTGACTTAAGTGCATGAGTATTAATGGTGCTACTCAAACAAGCTGCAGTCTTGTGTTCAATCATATCCTTCAGTTGCAATATGCAGAGCAAACGGAGGATCCTCCATAGATAAAAACATTAAAAAATCCTTTGTTGGCTGGGTTTTCAAAAGCAACATGAAGCTTATAAGAAAAACAAACAGCAGTGAAGAACTGTGCCTGTGTCTGTGCTCGCAGGAAGAAGCTTCTTCACCGGATTTCAGTTCTCCAGCTTATCATTTTATATTATGTGACTTTTATTCTTGAGATTTGGATTTTAACATCCTGTTAGTGTGTCTTTCTTTATGATTGGTCGCTCTTGGTGAAGGTCAAAGCTTTGTGCGTTTTCAAGGCTCAAACTAATTCCTTGTAACGATGTTGATGTCATCACAAACTGCTGAGTTATTCATGTTTAAAAATGTGTCTTGAACACATCGTGTTGGTTTCAGTTGACAGGCCAATCAACAGACGGGAGGGTGGGTTTGAGCTGGCATCACTGGCCTTTTTTCACTCAGTTAAGAGTCCAGTGCTTCCTTTATAGCTGGAGCTTTTTTCTTTGGTAAACACACTTATCACACAGGCTCCGGCCACACAGACAGACACAGCGCTTACATCAGGTGAGTAGTTCTGAAACTTTTTGCAAAGTCTTCATGGTTCTCTCATGTTGTCGCTTCCTGTGCAGTGTTGTTATTCATGTTCCTGCTCGTCACACAGTGAGCTTTGTCTTTTGTTCCTGCACTAATTTGTTGTCAAATTAAAAAGTGATGACAAACACGAACCTAAAGGAATCATTTCATTTTCCTCTTTATAGTCAAACAGTTGGGGGCTCATGGATCACTTCAACACAAGTTGTAGCTTGGCATCAGATGCTTCCTATAAAAGAGCTCTGGAGCAAAAGGTGTGCACTGAATCCTCTGTGAAGGCGCGAATCGCTGCCCTGGAGAAGAATCTATCAGCTGCTCCCATCACAACCAGAAGCTCGCTCACTCCTAAGCCTGCCTTTGAGAGAAGATGCACAACTACTGTCACACAGACCGTGAAGCCAGCGTCGCTCAGATCATTCAAACCTGCTGAAACACAGAGAGACAGGGACTCCTCTGGATCCTCTACGCATTCACATCCCAAAAATGTGCTGAATTCAGCACCGAAAGCAAATCCTGATGTTTCCAGCCAAACCAGCCTGTCTCATGAACCAACCACGCCAGCATGGATTAATTATAGAAGACTGAAGTCTACCGCAATTCTTAAACCAGAATACCAGGAATCCAGCGTGCCATCGTTTCCCAAAGTGCACCAGAGCACCAAACTATCTCTGGCACAGCAGAGCAGTGTCACCAAAGAGCAAAGTCTGACTGACAGGGTGGAAAACAACATCCGTGTTAAACCCCCCAAACTCCCGGAGAGGCAGAAACCTAATCACAGCAGAACATGTGGAACCCAGAGTAACGTCCAAAGGGAGAGCACCAACCCCTGTGTTCCTAAGAAGAGGCTTCCTGATGAGCGTCCTCTGGGAAACCCTCCCCCAAAGCCCGCCAGGCCTCTGAGAGTTGACATTCATCGATTTAGAAGGAATATAAAATCTTGGAATAACAGTGAGGAAGTGTTTAAAATGCTGTTTGAATAAACCCTCACATGTGTTTCTAGCAGCAGCTGAGTGTTCAGTAACACACATCAAAGATGGCATTTTTGTGTGACAGGAGGGATGAAGATACCACTTCCTGTTGTTGCTCCTCCACCCACCCCTCCACCTCCACGTTCGAGCCTATCATCCAACCATGCATCTGCTTCGTAAGTGTCCTTAATGTGAACATAATGAGACATGCAGAAACAGGCTGCAGGTCATTGGTTATTCATCGCTGTGGATTCAGGCTTCACAGTCGCTGCTTCTCACAGGAAGCTGTGAGAAGCAGCAAAGTCTGTCCGACTCTGTCCAGAAAATGTTTGAACTAACAAATCTCTTTCTGACCATAATCAAGGAATAAACAAACAGATGAGGATGACAGCTATGACGATGTTGGCATCATGAACCCCCCATCGCTCCCCACTGAAGGTTTTATATCATTTTCTTGAATAAATCCACCATTATTTCAATCAGTCAGGTCAGATTGAAAGAGAAAACTGCTGAATTATTTGTTTCATTGTCTTCACAGAGCATCCCTCAAAGAGGACAGAGGTAATCTCTTCATCATTGTTAGGTTTCTGTAGAATCTCAAGGTGACTGGTGCGATGATGAAATCAGGAGGTATGTCAGTTTTCTTCTCTTTTGTCTCAGCAGGCAGATTTGAGTGATGACATGTATGAAGAACTGGATGATAGGTGGTAAGAGTCAGACAGGAATACAGTAAATGTTGTTTTATATACGACAATGTCATATTTTTTATCTTTCCAAAGGGTGGAACAAATAGAGACTCTGAGAAAACAGAACACAGAACATAATAGAGGAAAAGAGGACACAAACAATGGCAACGCTGCAGAGAAGAAACAGGCAGTAAGTGCTTTTTGTGGACTGTAGTTTATACTTGCTGCCAAAATGGTCTCTTTAATGTAGGCTTGATGCAATGATAGCTGATAATCAGGAGCCAAAATGAACCATCTAATGAGAGGAAACGAAAGGGAAAGACATGAAGGCTAAGACAGAGGAGAAAAAACAAGTAAAACAGCAGAAAACCAAAGACAAGAAGGTCCAACACATTTAGACACAGTAACACTGTGCCGCCACTATCTGTTCATGCAACTTCATGCAAACCGCAAACATCTTAATAACAGAGATCAAGTTAAAAAAACAGAGTGAGTGACATCTGCTTATCCTCAACTAGATTAAAAAACCTGGTGACATCTTCATGAAGGTGAAGGCGCTTATCGACTCTAAAGGAGGAAAATCAGACTTAAATCAAGGTGAGATGGCAGAGATCACTCACAGCACAGGTGAACCACAGGTGAACCACAGCAAGCGACAGACATTGTGATGAGAATATATGTCCGAGCAGTGATCTGTGCTGCTGTATGCTCGTATGTTCTTTCAGATGACTACATGAACACCAAGTCTGTCCATAAAATCCTTGATGATTTAAAAGAGGACGAGGACGTTTATGATGACATCGATGCGCTGGCTGAGGTTTGCAGGTACAAAATTTTAAACAACTTAAAAGACAAAATCGCATATTATCACGGCCTCTTGCTGATTTGGTGTTTTCTCTCCTTTTCAGTGAGCTCTCCGTGCAGAATCGTAAGCTGCTTTGTTCTGCTTTTAATTCACTGAATTTATCTAAATATGACGGTGTGACAATAAGCTTACACAGTCATCGTTTTGTTTTTCAAGCAGCTGGGGAGGATCATGTTTATGGGAACGTGGCTAATCCAGACACAAGGTTGTACTCTTTTTTATTTGTTTTGAATGGAGGGGTCAGATTTGGTCCTTCGTCACTGTAGAAATGGCAGTGGGTGAATGTAGATGATGCGTATGATATGAGACACAGTGGAGGTCTAATATGTAAAATTAACATACTTAAAAAATGATTCACTCTCTGTAGAAATGCTTTAGTATTTAATGTGTCACAATTATTTCAAGTGTTTGTTTTTTTTTTCAAATATTTGACAAAATGTACATCGTGCATTGGTGACATCTAGCGGCTAATGTTAGAATTGCACCGATCACAAACTGCTGCCATGTCGGTTTCACAACTGAAACCCTGGAAATCTGTATAACCCAGTTAAATCCGACATAATGCCTCTGTACAGATGCCACCTTTTGAATTTAAATGCACAGTTTTCTCTGATGCTGAGAGCAGTTAATTTTACTGTTAAGTTTTTTATATCCTGTCCATTAACTTTATTTAAATCATTTGAATATACGACCCTCAGGTCTGTTTTAACCACCGCCTGCATCTTCATTATGCTTTTTCTCTTTTCCCATCAGCGTCTTCTCTCTGCCACAAACAGCCACAGATGATGGTAAACAGCATTTCTCCTAATATTTTGGCACTTACTCCATAAACAAACCACTGTGGAGGTCACAGCATTTATTACACTAAACATCAATTTTCTCTACTCTCACACTTATGAAGATGTTGATTTAGAGTCCTCTGCTGCCTTTTGACAGGTAGCAATTATAATGATACACATATCAGAATATTCACCCACATGTTGTGTTTCAAAGGCAGCTGACGGTGAACACCTTAACTTTACCTCAGGGCAAATAGACAATGACATCCAACTGCTGCACAGTATGATCCATATGATAGTATCTTACAGATCTGTTCAAAATGTACGATTAGCAGACAAGCAGTGGTTGTGGAATATAACTACATTTATACTGTGCTTGAGTAAAATTTGGAGGAAGGCATATATTTTTATGCCTCTACATTTTATCTAAATACTCTGCATATAAAGATTTTAGATTAAAAGAATCATGAGAAACTTACAAAACATGACAAAAACATTTGTTCCATTTAAGTACATTACACTAATAATAATGATGTAGTATGTTTTACTTTGTGGTATTTCTATTTTTTACATACATAAAGGATTTGAGTTTGACTTCCACCACCAATATTATAATGATGATAATGATGATGATGATGATGATGATGATGATGATGATGATGATGATGATGATTATCATAAACTACTTTAAAAGTTTTATTCTTTTCTACAGACTATGTCTATGAAGTCGTGACAATGTAAAGAGCATGGATCAGAATCTGATCAGAACCTGGATCATTTTCAAGTTATTACATCATTACGCAGTGTTTGGACATTGTTGATAAATGCTCATAGAAGTTAATAAAGAACCATGAATACATGCATTACGTGGTTTATGATTAATATGATATTGGTGAATATGATGTCTGCAGTCTGTTTTCACTCCCGCTGTGAGTTATTAAAACTGGCTGTGGTGAGACTTTGAGCAGTCACCACTGCAGTGATGACATGCTTTTACAAATATGGACAAATCCTGTTTATCTTCAGTTGGTGTTTTGGTTGGTTTGGTTAGGGAAATTTTTGTAGTCATCAGTGTTTGTGTAACCAATTTGTGGCATATTAAAAGAAAGATTTACCTTGACATGGTTTATTCTTTGCTGATGCATACATTTACTGCTGCTTTATTCTCGATAAACAATAAAAATCCATTAACTAGTGAAGTTATTTTTGCAGTTTATTTTGACCTCTAATCATTTTGGGTTCTATTTTAAATGAAAATGTTGTATCTGAGGCAAAAACTAGGAATAATAGCCCCTTCCTCACAGACCTTAATACTGTCGCCAGGTCAGATGTATGCTTTTATCCCTGATAAGATTAGAAGGGGATTAAGGAGGATCCATCTGATCTCAGGTCTGTCTGCTGCGGCTGTGTCGTGACATCCCCCGTTGTCTCTTTTCTCGCGAGAAGCCGCGAAGTTTCCGGTGTTGTGTATGTTCCTGGAAACATGGCGGCCAGCTTCCGCGGCCGTCCTATCCGGAGTCTTCGGATGCGAGGTGAGCGTGTAAAACTTAATGCAGTGGTATCTGTAATAGTGGGATATTGCAAAAATAGAATTTGTCAGGCACGCGATGGCCCCGGAGTGACCCCTCAACATGTCCGCTGTGTGTGTTTTTGATAGGTCGGAATGACAGCGGGGAAGAGAACGTACCGCTGGATCTGACCAGAGGTAAGCAGAGGCTTCATCACATCACCCTGAAAGCGATTATTGTTCAAAATGGATGAGGAGCTTTTCTGCAAACACTAGCCCCATGTAGTGAAAGCTCCGTTAGTCCGTGCACTCGTCCTGTCATCGCTGCCTTCGTTCCGTCCGCTTTCTCTCTCTGTTTCGTCTAATAACATTGCTAGCGATATCATAATAACAGGCGGTAGCGAGCTAACTAACTAGCTGAGTTAGCGTTAGCTAGCTGCCACGGCTAACCAGCCATGACGACGCTCTGTTGTTGTGATTGGTGTGAGTGGGCAAGATAGCCTGTTATTTAGCCAACCAGTCATAAGCGCTGTAGTCATGCATTGGTCATCGCTGGCTGTGTTAGAAATCGGGTTTCACGGCCGTTAGCAGGGTACCACTTAGACAGGACAGGGTACGCAGGGTGGTTTTTCACGGCTGCACAGTCTGCTCACATTCACCCCTGCAGGAGCAGCTCAGCAGACCCGTCTGTTGACATGAAGCAGCGGTTCTCTGTCTTTGGGACCCAGCCACCGGCTTGTTTTGTTCCAACCGTGTGCACCAAGGGACATTTTGCATCTGAAATGGCAGATGAATGCAGCACAAAAGGCCAGACAGTATTTTTGCCCCATTGACGTGATTCGAGCCCCCTACAGAAGGGATTTGTACACACTCACTGTGAGCTGCTTCATCGTGGATTTGCAAAATATGAATATATCTGTAATGATATAATGTGTTTCATTCCAGGTCAGGGTGTGTGCTTCATAACACGATGGTGGCATGTCACACGACTTTTGTACAATGCAACAACAGCTGATGGACTCCAGGTTATAGCTGGCTGTGCAGAGTAACTGACACTTTGCTTTAGTATTCGTACATTTTGTACTCATTCAGGTAGAATAAATGCAGTGATTGCAAAGCTGTTTGCCACAGTCCAGTATTTTGAATCTCTTAATTGTCTTTTCATGCATTTAAAAGTGATTGTTTTAACAGATTGAAATCTCTGCTACACTTTGTTACTGAGGACAAAATATTAAATGCAGTGCATGAAAATGATGTATTCATAGTTTGTGCCGCGTTTATCTTCTTGTTGAAATGCAGTATCTGGAACTGGTTTCCATGCATACTAAAGTACTGTAAAGGTGCTGATTCCTGCCAAGAGTCTGTTTTATAAACCGTCTGTCTTCTGTGAACACCATCAAAGTGAGCCCATGGTACTTTAAAGGAACTGAAAACAAAAAATCGCTTCCCGCTTGAGTCTTGCTTTTACTGTGTAGAGCTTGTTTTGACTGTACACACAAAATGAGTTTAACCAGCTAAACCAACTTCCCTCCTGCAGCATATCAATTATGGTTCATTGACTGATATTATGGCAATATGGCTTAATGCTCGTCTTGGTTACATTGTATTTCCGTTTCTGTCTCCTGCAGAGCCGTCAGAAAACTTCCGTGAAATCCTTCAAAATGTGGCCAAACCACACGGAGTCAGTAACATGCGAAAATTGGGCCACCTGAACAACTTCATAAAGGTAAAGCTGCCACGTTACGATGCTTTTACCCCAGTTTGTTATTTTAGGCGGTGTTGATGTGAAAGTGCCAAAGTTGCTCAGCTCTTATGTCCCGAAACCAACGTGAAGACCGCGCTGAAGCTGTGGGTGCAGACATGCAGCCTTTGAAGTGGGTTGACTCACTCTTCAGATATCTGTAAGGATTGACTGGCTGCGCTGCTCCCCCTCCTCTGTACTGTCACCAGCGACCTCTCCTTGATCCTCCTCTCTTGGGTGTTGCTGCCAGCAGGCCTAGCCGTGCCTGTCATTGTGACGCTGACAGTGAATGTAACTGGAGCTCTGGGGATGCGAAAGCGCTCTGACCTAATGTGCATCAAGAGCAGCACTCTGACTTTGAAACCTGAGATTTCTGATGTCTGGTTATTGTTCTTGTAAACCTCAGGCTCTCACATTTGTAAACTTTATTGTATTCGTCTGTTTAAATGTGAGCTTTTCATGCATGGATGATAAACTATGACTGCATTCATTTTCCAGTACGTCCAGACATCTCATGTCAGTGAGAGCAACTAAACTGTTCAGGTAAACTGAGGCACAGAACAGGTGATCCTGGACAGGCCTCAGAGCAGAGCTTTGAGCTGCTGAATGAGTGGGCCGTGTCTGTCCCGCTGAGAAGCACCTGCCGGCTGTGATGCGCAGGTTTATTGTTTGCAAATGAAGAAAAGGAGGAAGAGTAAGAGCTTGAGTTGTTTCTCTCGTGTTGTTTTGGAGTTTCAGTGCAGATAGAGGAATCTGTCTAATGGCTCAGATGGAAGTTATTTTCACATGTAAACGGTGGTTTTAGGCTTGTTTTTCTTTGTGTGGACATGGCCTGTGATGGACAAGTGACCTCTCTGGGCTGTTTTTCTGCCTTCCTCCCAACACATACTTGACAAGTCTCCAGGAATAATTTTACTCACCATTCCTGGACACTGATTCCACGTTAGATATTTCCAGATTTCTGCTGAGCGACCCGCCGCCTCAGACCGGGTCTGACTGCCTGTCGTGGATGTATTTTGACCAATCGCTGGTGGCCGTGCAGGCACGTTGGCTTTGTGCAGCTGGCACTGTAGCAGAATGAAGGCTGAGTGTGGGCTGAGTTGTGTGTCTGTAATCTGTACACCTAACTCTATTGTTTACAGCTGACAGGAGGGGAATAGCCATGACGTGTGTGTGTGTTTGTGTGTATACGTCGGTCAGAGCACCATGCCTCTGATTCCTTATAAGGGTTCCTGGACAGTGAGGGTGACCTAATCCCCCCGGAGAGTGTCACATGCCCCTCGCCCGTCTCCTCACCCCTCCTCCTGCCTGCTTGGGTTCTGACATCACAGCTGGTTTAAACCCCCTACTCACCATGTCCCCCATCCCGTCCTGCTCCGTCCCTCCTCCTGTGCTCCTCTGCTGTTTACAGTGAAGAGATGAGACGCTGAGAGAGGCTGTTTGCGTCCGGTTTTAAGGAGCCGTTCACACAAAAATGACCAGTTTAATTAGCTCTGACTCGCCTGTTGTGCTGCATCAGAGTAGGCATGGCTGAGCTGAGATGCTGTGATGGAGCAGCAGTGATTTGCTGGTATTGTGAAGTTGCCTCAGGACGCCTATAAGAAAGGTGGCAGCCACCGAATGGCAGCATCCTTTGCCCAAGGAGACAACTGCTTTGTGAATATTTAGAGTTTCTGGCTGTGCTGTTGCCAGTTGACTTCATGTTTTTATAATGAACTGCTTTTGCGCACACACAATTTGAATCCTGTGTATACCAGCTGTGTGTGGGCCTCTGTTAATGATGGAGGACCTGTGGTCAGGGAGCTGCTAGAAGTGGCAATTCATGCTAAAAACAGGTTTCATCGGCAGGCCTGGTAGGGTAAAGAAAGCAGGAGCAAATAGTCGAAGAATACAACAGAATTAGCCAACCTATTGCTTACTTCCTCTTATCACCCTCTAAATATCCACCACGTATCCATACAAGCACGCGCCGTCATAAACAACAAACGACGCAGGTGACACAAGCCAACACCCGACACTGGACCTGTGAATGTGTTGCCCCAACATTTTTGTAATTATAGCCTCCGTCTACCCCCAAGGAAAGCACGACACGATCCGGTCACGAATCACCTGCTGCAAACAAGCGAGCGTGTAACAGACAAGTGGAAAAACACAGCAAACACACCTGCATGGCTCCTGCAGGAAGGCGCTGAGCTGCTCAGCAGTTTGGATCGGCTCTTAGGTTGATGCTTCTTTGACTCAAACACAGTTAAACTGAGCTTGTCAGGACCCCAGATCTGCCGTAGCACCGCGTCAGTGCGTTCTGTATATGAACAAACTCATTTCTTCCTTTCGTCCTGTCTCTGTGTTGTAGCTGTTATGCAGCATTAACCACCGCGAGGAGAACTTTGGGTTTACGTACGAAGAAATCATCGTTTGGTGAGTGTCGTCACAGCGCAGCAGTTACTGATTGTACACCATGTTCTGTTTATCAGCATGTGCTCCATTTCACATTCACTGGCTTGTAATTTATGCAGCTGAGTGAAATAGTTTGTGAGTCAGGCCCCGTGGCTCATCATAAATCTGATGGGAGCTGAAATGAGCAGGAATCAGAGACCATCAGGCTTACGAAAGAATTCAGCGAACCGTCTTAATAAATCTTGTGTCACGTCCGCTTACTCACCCAAGTTTTGGATTTTTAACCCCCAGTCTGCGACTAGCTCTTCTGAATGAGGCCAAGGAAGTGCGTGCTGCAGGGTTGCGGTCGCTCCGCTACCTCATTAGAGACACCACTGTGCTGCAGAAGGTCCTCAGACTACAGGTGGACTATTTGGTAGCCAGGTGAGATCCTGCTCTGACCACACCTGTCAGATGGAAACGTTTTGTTGGCCAAAGAATATTCATTTTTATGGTGTGTTCAAAGTCTTGCCAGTTCATTTGAAATGTCGTGCTTCAGTCACACCTTTTGTTCTTTTGCTTGTGTGCTTGTTTAGATGCATTGACATCCAGCAGAGCAATGAGGGCGAGAGGACTCAGGCTCTGCGACTTGTCCGAAAGGTAAGATAATGTCTTTTTATGAACCTCTGCGCCTCCTCGGCCCTTCTGTCACGCATTGATTCAGCCGCTGTCGCGTCGCTGCAGAAACTTGCCTTCGTGGCAGCGCAGTGTCACCAGAAAGATCCTCGGGTTAGCAGCAGCGTCGGTGTGTGGACGGTTTGCACAAGTCTGCAGGCGAGGCTATTTATAGCGCTTTCTGTAGTTTACTGTAAACTCTGTTCACACATACACGCTCGCACTCATGTGCACGCACACAGAGAGTCAGGGTCTGGTTTCAAGAAAGTGCTGTTGGCCGTCCCAGCAGTAATACAACCCCAGCTTCAATCCGTGACATAAAGCCGAGCCTCCTATCGTAAAATACGTTTCTGTTATCACATCTGGGATTGTAAAGTCTGCATATTTGACCCCCCTCAGCACATTCAGGTTTAGTGTTTCTAGAAAGTGAAAAAACAAAATCACACGGTGGTTATTTTTCTGCTTCTGTTTGTCTGGACTTGTTTGATGACTCATGTCTTCCTCGTCTCCCTCCCTCTGTAGATTATCACAGTCAATGCGATGCTGTTCCCCACCTCCATTGCAAACTCTCTCATCGCTGTTGGCACTGATGGACTGCAGGAGAGAGACCGCATGGTCCGAGCAGCCATCGCCATCGTGTGCGAGCTCGGTGCGTGTTGAACGTTAGCGGACAGAAATATCTTGCAGACTGACTTTCGGATGGAGAAATGCGAAAAGCCTCTAATGTTTGTTTGTCGCTGACTTCCTGCCTCCGTAGCCCTGAAGAACCCGGAGGTGGTGGCCAAACGGGGAGGCCTCAGCACCATCCTGAAGAGCGTGATTGACTGTCAGCTGAGTCGCATCAACGAAGCTCTGATCACCACCGTCCTCCATCTGCTCAACCACCCGCGTACCCGTCAGTACGTGCGCGTTGATGTGGAACTGGAGGTACGCACGCACACACACACAGATGCGAGCTGCTGTTGGTAAACACGCTGGTGTGCTGGGAGTCATTCCAGTCAGGATTAGCAGCCGTAGGTTGGACGTGTCTTTCCCATGGAGCTCACAGTAATCAGTTACAGCATTTCTATAAAGCCTCATTGTCTGTAAACAGACACCTGGGACAGCAGCGTCTCATCACCACAGTCATAATATCCACACGGGTGTCACATGAGATCTAAGCAGGTTAATAATTACCGCAGGATGCTTGGTGGGAGCATTTAAGAAGGCAAAGGAAGAGCCTTAAAGTCTGTTGTGTTTGTACTCATCCGTCTTTTGTGTGTGTTCGCTCCTCCAGCAAATCCTCGCGCCTTTCACAGATTTTCACTACCGTCACAACGCAGACACGGCTGAAGGGCAACTCAAGTGAGTGTGTGTGTCTGTCTGTCTGTGTGTGGGGGGGGGGGATATGAAGAGTGTCACTGTTACAGGAGAAACAAAAAGATAGTGTTCTGACATTTCCCTCTGTTTACCGTTCGCTGTGTTTCTATAATGGTAACACCATGCATCGGGAGAGTGGAGGGTTTGTGTAGTGTTTTTGTGATTCGAACCTTGTTATCAGGGCTGCTTGACTCCAGCATGACTCGCCCGAGGATGTGAAGCAGGCTCCGTCACGATAATCCTTTAAGTCACTGAAAGATCTGCTTTTATATCAAAAGATCTTTTTATTGATTCTCTTTGATTCCCATTAATGTCGGATCGTTTGTGAAACGCTTAACGCTCTCACAAAGATCCTGATGATGCTGTGTGTGGAACGTGGTGTCCTCTTCTTAATGTGTGTGTGTGTGTGTGTGTGTGTGTGTGTGTGTGTGTGTGTGTGCGTGTGTGCGTGCGTGCGTGCGTGCGTGCGTGCGTGCGTGCGTGCGTGCGTGCGTGCGTGCGTGCGTGCGTGTGTGCGTGTGTGTGTGTGTGTTCACAGGGAGGACAGAGAGTCCCGCTTCTTGTCCAGCAGGATGGCCATCGTGGCTGCCTTTCGCTCCTGGTCCGGTAAGGACTTTGATTGCTTTAGTTCGTTTTGCGTCACTTGTGCTTTATTGTTGAACGTAACTTAACGTCCCTTTCTTTACTCAGGGATTATCAACCTATGCAAGGCTGGAAATTCTGGAATCCAGTCTTTAATTGGCTTACTCTGCATACCAAATATGGAAGTTAGGGTGAGTATGTTAGCGATAACGTGACCTGCGGAGCGAGATATATAATCAAAGGCAGCCGTGGCACAGATAGATCAATATCATCACTGCTTCCATTGGATTCAGAGAAAAATAAGGCTCCCCTCGAGTCATTGGAGTGCTGTGCTGCACAGTGGAGCTGCTCGTTTGAATGCTTGTGCCATATCGAATGTGTTTGTCTCTGACTCCTCTAATGCCGTGCTCCTCACAGAAAGGCTTGTTGGAGGTGTTATATGAGATATTCCGGCTCCCTGTGCCCATTGTAACCCAAGACTTCACGGAAGCTCTTCTTAGTGTTGGTGAGTAGAACTTTGTATCATCAGAATATTAAACTTCCTCCCAGTATCTTGGCACTCAGGACTTTGGGTGTTTTTACACCCAAAGGCCTTCTAAGTGTTACTCTAACATGCATATTTGACGCACACAGTACACACTGATCTGTTCTCCGGTCTCCCTCAGACCCCGCCAGGTTCCAGGACACCTGGAGGCTCTCTGATGGGTTTGTTGCTGCTGAGGCCAAAGTCATCCTTCCGCATCGGGCTCGCTCCAGGTGGGAGATGATATGGGAATTGAATAAAATTCATCTGTCAGCTCAGTGCACACGTGAGCCATGATATCATTTTGTCTGTTTTACTGCATTAGGCCTGATCTGATGGACAACTACCTGGCGTTTGTTCTGTCGGCCTTCATCACCAGCGGGCTGTTAGAGGTGAGCAGATGGTTTTGCACTCTGCACGTTGTTCGAGGTCGTGAACGTTGCTGTTGAACCGTCCTCTTCGTCATTGCAGGGTCTTGTTGAAGTTGTGACCAGTAGTGATGATCAGCTTGCTGTCAGAGCCACCATCCTCTTGGGAGAACTTCTACACATGGTAATGTCAACATGCAGAACATATCTCTCTGAACTCCGCAGCGCTAAAGAAGAAATTAACCCTAAATGCAAAATAATCATGGCGTCAGTCTGGAAGATTTGCGCTTTTAGAAGGCGACAACCGACTTCTGTGATTCTAATGATGAATGCATTTGTTTCTATTTCCTCCACCCGCCTGTCTCTTGTTTAGGCAAACACCATCCTTCCTCATTCCCACAGTCACCACCTGCACTGCCTTCCCACCCTCATCAACATGGCAGCCTCCTTCGACATCCCCCAGCAGAAACGACTGTGAGTACACTCGGACGTGCGCGACTGTCGACCCTTATAGAAGTCGTCTTCAGTCCTGACACATTTACCTACCAGAACTACAGGATACAGAAGTGAACTGTGAACGCAGCATATTCTAATCGCACGCTGAAACGTCCCCCATGTTTTCGTTTTTTCCAGTCGTGCAAGCGCAGCGGTCAACAATCTGAAGCGTTTCCATGAGAAGAAGAAGAAAGGTTTGAAACCACACAGTCTTTACTTGGACCACATCATCCGCAAGTCTGTGTCTTCACACAACCGCAGAGACTCGCACTCGCGTGTCCACAGGGACATCTACGTCATTAAGGTAAACATGTTTATCTGCAACATATTTAGGTAGCTTAAAGGAATCCATGTTGGGAAATATGCTGGATTTATACCTTGTTTTACTTCCAAAATGATCTTAATTTACATGTTACAAGCCACCAGTTCATCCAAGTGTGACCTGGTCATCGTGTCCAGTTTGGAAAATGTGCAGCCAGCTGTTTTCAGCCAGCTTGTGGCTTCAGCATGTGCACTCACCGCTCCTTAAATCAAAATGTGGCACTTCCTATTTCTACATGTGTCTAACACAGCCAGAGTCAGAACGACACAGCTTTCAACTAATTAGAAGGCACCTTGATGGAGCTCGGCTAGCTGTTTCCCTTGGCTCTCAGTGTTTGTGCTAAGCTAAGCTAAACACACCTAGGAGGTTGCAGTTTACTGCCGTTTGAGGACAAATGTGCTGTTTGTCGCAGCGTGAAGCAGGTGATTTATAAATACAACGAAGAAAATTCAAAGCTTCTTACTTTGAGCAGTAAAATAATCTTTGTTTTCTTGTGTTTTTGTCACATCGCTGTGTTCTGTGTTTGTCTTCAGGACACGGAAGAAGCACTGATGATGAACCTGAGAGACAGTCTTATTCTCAACCACAAGCAGAACCTGGAGTGGAACTGGTTGCTTATTGCCACGATCCTTAAGGTCAGGCTGTGTTCATGGAGCACCACAGACTCAGCTGTCTTTTTTCTTTTCTTGTCTAATGCTTAAATGTTGTTTTTTTTCTCCCAGTGGCCAAATGTAAACCTCAGGAACAACAAAGATGAACAGATGCACAAGTAAGACTCCGTCAGATCATCAGAAGCCAGTGCAGCTTTTCCAATAGCCTGACGGACTTTTCTGACTGTGAACTGTTTGTTTGTTTGTTTGCTGTGAGAACAGGTTTGTGCGGAGGCTGCTGTACTTTTATAAGCCCAGCAGTAAGTTGTATGCGGCGCTGGCGTTGGATCACTCAAAGGCCAGACAGCTCACCGTGGTCGGCTGTCAGTTCGTTGAGTTCCTCATGGACTCAGATGAGGTCAGAGAAGTGGACACACACACACAAAACACACATTCCTGCTTTACCTTTTGTCATTTTCTCACCTGCCTCTCCTGTCGGATCTCCCTCCTCTTCCCGCTGTCGCCAGGATGGCCAGGGTTACCTGGAGGACCTGGTGAGGGACATGGTGTCGTGGCTGTCCTCGTCCTCGGGGCTGAAGCCTGAGCGCTGTCTGCAGAGCAACGGCCTGCTCACCACACTCAGCCAACACTACTTCCTCTTCCTGGGGACGCTCTCTGCGCACCCGCAGGGAGTCAAACTGCTGGAGAAATGTGGCCTGTTTCAGTGGTGAGTTCACAGGAAAGAACCTGTTGAAGCTCAGAGACGCTGTAAGAAATGTCTGCTCCATGAATCGACGTGTTTGATTGATCGCTCTGTTCCTGCAGCCTGCTGAATCTGTGCTCTGTGAAGAACCAGGACGCTGTGCTGAAGCTCGCTGTGTCCACACTGGACTACAGCAGAGACGGTCTGGCCCGAGTGATCCTCTCCAAGATCCTCACTGCTGCTACTGATGTAAGACCACAGCAGCATGAGGGCGTGACACACAAACAAACAAACAAACAAACAAGCAAAAACACACTCAATAAGCAGTGACAGGAGAATCCGTCCATGTTGTTTGAGACATCAGACATCACTGAGCCATCCCTCAGGTGTGCTGAGGGATGTTGTTCCTCCACCCTAACGTCCCCTGTCTCTCTCTTTCCCACAATGCTTCTGGTCTTGCCGAGCAGCCGTGCAGGTTGTATGCCACCAAACACCTCCGCGTGCTGCTGCGTGCCAGCGTGGAGTTCTTCAGCAGCTGGGGTATGGAGCTGCTGGTCACACAGCTCCACGACCACAGCAAGGCTGTGTCCATGGAGGCCCTGGACATTCTGGACGAGGCCTGTGAGGACAAGGTGGGTGCTTGAAAAGTGTTGTCAGGTTAGGAGGCATTAGATGAATTCCTCCCTCTCTGTGACTTAAACAGTGTGAATGGACGTTGAGAGAGAGGCGGTGCTGAAATATGAACGTGTTGAAGGCAGTCAGATTGAGTTCATGGTGTCTGTCTGACGGTGGCGCTGCATGTCCAGCCTTCCTGTTCTCTGACTTCTTGACATTTGTGTCGCTTCACAGGCCAACCTCCACGCTCTGATCCAGCTGAAACCAGCTCTGTCCCACCTGGGAGACAAGGGCCTCCTGCTGCTCCTCAGGTGCGTGTTACCAAACGTGGCTTCATTTCAGCGATGTATTTCAGTCTTTTTCATAGTGCAGCAGCACTGACATCTTGAATGCACTCTTGTCTCTGCTGTTCAGGTTCCTGTCCATTCCTAAAGGTTTCTCCTACCTCAACGAGAGGGGATACGTCAGCAAGCAGCTGGATAAATGGCAGAAGGTCTGATCGGGATACTGGCATACAGCACAATAAAAACACCACACGCTAATGGACGTTTTTGTTTGACTCTTTCACCTAAATGCTGTTTTGATGGCAGGAATACAACCTGAAGTATGTGGACCTGATAGAGGAGCAGCTCAACGAAGCTCTGACAACCTACCGCAAACCTGTCGATGGAGACAACTACGTCAGACGCAGCAACCAAAGGTGAGAGGCTGGCTTTGTCATCACCCGTCGAGCCACGGGACGCACTGCAGACTGCAGAAGGCTAATTTCTCTGACTGTGTCTCCAGGTTACAAAGACCAAATGTCTATCTCCCTGTGCACTTGTATGGTCAGCTGGTCCACGATAAGACGGGCTGTCACCTATTGGAGGCTCAGGTACCTTCTTCATTCGTTTCTCCTGTGTATTCATTGGTCTGTGAGGCAGTGGGTGCTGTAGATTTATCAGCCTGTCTTCTTAATTTCTGTCTTTTTCCGTCTCCAGAGTGTGGTTCCTGACCTCAGCTACACGGTTCGCTCCCCGATGCTGGACACCTGGGAGGGCATTAAACAGCTGAAGGCTGCTCTCTGGGCTCTGGTCGGTATCACTCGCTATCAGTTTATGTCACTATAAAATTGATAGTCTCAAAGAGACATCTCTGATTGGTGTTGTTTTTTCCTTTCAGGGCAACATTGGCTCTTCAAACTGGGGTCTGAACCTCCTGCAGGAGGAGAACGTCATTCCTGACATCCTGGCGTTGGCTCAGCACTGTGAGGTGCTGTCAGTACGAGGGTGAGCTCATTCTGCCAGTCATTCTCAGGTTTCAACCAAAAAAAACAAAACTTCATGCCCCTGGGTCAACAGGACACATTTGTACGTGTGCTGACCGTCCTCTCCATCTGCAGGACATGCGTCTATGTGCTGGGTGTGATCTCCAAGACCAGGCAGGGCTGTGAGGTGCTGAAGCAGTACGGTTGGGATGCAGTCAGACACAGTCGCAGGACGCTGTGGCCTGTCACTCCAGAAGAGGTCGACGCGCAGCTGACCTCTGAACTGTCCTCAGTGCCGAGCACGCTCAGTCTGAACTCTGAGTCCACCAGCTCGCGCCACAACAGCGAGAGCGAGTCTCAGCCAAGTACGTGGACTGTGTGTGTGATGTTCCATCATCATAATCAGGTATTTTATGGGCCCTTGCAGTTATTTTATTGTGCTCTGAATTCACGTCTTGTCCTCACAGACATGTACATCCTGGATGATGACAAGTGTGACGTTCTGGACCCATCAGACGAGCCCTCCTTCTATCTACACTCCAAACCGGTCAAGGACCGCAGCCCCTTCACGATCCTGGCCTCCACTCGCTTCGTTCGCACTCGCTTCCTCAACTCCCTGTCACTCCCCAGCAAGAAGCTGCGCTCCACCAGCGACCCCAAGACCCCGTCAGGCTCTCGGACCCCTACTGAACTCAAGACGGGGAGCATGAGGCGGAACAGGACGGTGACAGAGCCCTCGGTCTACAGCCCAAACCAGGGGGACGTCTTTACCTCTGTGTTTAATGGTAGAGGAATGCCGAAGAGTCCCACTGTCAGCCTGGAGACGTCCTTCGTCGGGACCAGGGGGGGCTCTGAGGAGCAGCTTGTGGATGGCAGGCTGGTCAGGGGAGGAGGCTCGGGCCTCGGACTCAGCGGTCTCGGAGGGCACGGGGCCGCGGAGCACCCCGGCCGGGAGAGGGAGCAGAGTAGCCGAGAGCGTCTTGCGGGAGATGGTGGCTCCTCGTCGAGCGGAGGCAACGTGGGAGGGGGTGGAGGAGGCGGCGGAGGTACTCAGTTTAAAAGCCGCAGTCAGAGCTTTAACACGGACACCACAACCAGCGGCATCAGCTCCATGAGCTCCAGCCCCTCCAGGGAGACCGTTGGAAACCCCGAGCACCCCGAACCCGAGCCGGACTCCTCTGACTGTGTGAGCCTGAACACAGTGGTGTCAGCCAAGACTGTCAAAACACTCTCCTCCCTCACCCCCCAGGCTCAGACCAACCACATGTCCACATCCAAGTCCTCCACTGTCTCTCTGGTACCGCCCGGCTCCTCGCACACTCTCCCCCGCCGAGCTCAGTCTCTCAAGTCTCCTTCGGTGACCACCATCAAGAGCCTGGCTGACTGTAGCTTCATGTACACCAGCCCACGGGACGCGCTGGGCTACGCCACGCTGAAGCGGCTGCAGCAGCAGAGGATACACCCGTCTTTGTCTCACAGTGAGGCACTGGCCTCGCCAGCCAAAGACGTGCTGTTTACCGACACCATCACTATGAAGACCGGCAGCCTGGACTCCAGACTGACGCCTCGCAGGTAAGTCAGAGATGATGGGACGGAAAGCAGACACTGAATCTCTTTTCTTCGTCTCCATGAATGTGTTTGTTGGATGATATGTTTGCCGTTGCCTGTTTCCTGTCTGCAGCCATGCTGCTGTGGCTTGAGCAGCTATGCTCCTGCGACTGTTTTGGGTTCTGTCTTCCTGTTCAATGACAGCTGTGAGTGTGTCTTTGTGCACCTTCTGCCATGTCTGTCAGGTTATCAGATAGGAGGGGCACCTGTCCAGAACCCAGCGTCTTAAGTCCGTACCACAGGCTGTCCAGAACGCTCGTCCCGCGGTGGGTGGAGCTACCCAGCGTCCTCCTCTGTAGAGATGTAGCTTGTAGCGCAGATCCAGACAAATGTGTCCTCGCTGCTTTTACTTTAGTTGCACCCACAGCTCTGTGCCTGCAGTTGTTTTGCCATTGCTTTGACTCCTGCAGCCCCGTAGTGTGAGTTTGACCCTTGTGCATCGGTCAGCTGCTGGTTGTTCCCTCCTCTGTGAGCTGTAACTCTGTAGAGAGAGGTGCCACGATATTCAGAGTGTCACGGCTCTCCAAATCCATGATTCGATTTAGATTTGACCTGTCTTCATTAGACTGTGGAGTCTTGATTTGTACACATCAACACATCACTGGTTTTACAGCCTAGTTTTAGGTCATACTGAGCTGCTCTAACCCCTTTTTCCAATTCCACAAATTATTTTTTGACCTTCCGTCTGAGCTTCTGCCTCCATTTAACCTCTGCGTAGATCTTCTTTCTGTGTGAAGCGGTAGACTGCTGATCGTTGGGTGCTTTAGTGTTCTTTAAAGCTGTGCCAGTAGATCCTTGACATCACGTTACGGCAGCGACATCACGCGTCGGCCCTCCAGTTGTCCTAACCTGCTGCAGCACTTCAGCCTTTAGAGCCCGTTGTGATCCCGACTTCCTCCTCACTAAGTCTCTGTCTCTGTGCTTTTATCCAACATTTCTTCATTTACTCCTCACGTTCCTCTCCTGTCCCAGTCTCTCCCCCCGGATCCTCTCACGCACCTCTCCTCTTGCCCTTCCTAGGTTTCTGAAGGCTCTGAGCTTTGCCTCTCTGGATAAAGAGGAGCTGCTCAGTCCCATCAACCAAAGCACTTTGCACCGCTGCTCCTCGGTGCGCTCAATGGTCTCAAGCGCCACCTACGGGTGCAACGACGACTACATCGGCCTCGCACTGCCCATGGACATCAACGACATATTCCACATCCGAGACTCGGCCTACTTTCAGCAGAGGATCAGCCCGCCGTCTGAAGAGCGGAAGCGTTTCCTCTTTGGGGAAGGAGACGGTAAAAGCAGCTTCAGGCCTGATTAAACGATCATTTGGTCACCAATGTGAGGAGAAAAAGGTTGTGCTGACCACGTTTTTTCGCTCTGTAGGCGACCGCCCGCCTCTCCCCATCCTGAAGCAGCAGTTCAGCATCTCTGAGCTGATTGTGTCCAGAGGTGACGGCCAGAACCACACAGTGGGCTCAGAGGAGACGGGCCTGCAGGACCACAGCGACGAAAACTGCCTCTACTGTGTCGGAGCCACCGTCCTCGGATACCCCACACAGCCTCAGATCAACAGCACACACCCTCGGACAGGTGAGCCCACGCACGCACGCACACACACACACACACATCCACCTGGACACGCCTTAGATTCAGCGCAGAAGATAACAAACGCTCCTTTTCCACCAGACTATGTCGACTTCCCGTCGTGGGGAGGGCAGGGCGGCCATCGTCTGGAGGTGATGCCTCAGTCCAAGTTCTCCGGCGTGTCCGGCTGCAGCGACGCCGCTGTGTCACAAGGCTCCATCTGTGGCACGCCCACACCTGGTGACATCGTCATAGGTAAGAAGAAGAAACAACCTGAATTCCAGGGTCGTCACCTTTCAGCCTCTGCTCGTGATGTTCATGATTCGCATACATTCAGAAGCAGTTGAGTCTTCTCACACGAGCTGTGGGACGCAGATCAATCAATCGGACAATCCAGCAGATGGCGGTAATTCAAAAGTTATGGAACTGCATTGTTACTGCGTTCGTTCACAACAGAGCCGCACCGGCATTTTCCCTGAAATGTTTCAAAGTCCTGAGGCGAAACTGTCGGCTCAGATTTCCCTGAATATCGATCCCTGCTCCCGTTCACACGTGCAGGAAACGTTCCTGAACATTTCAGAGAGTGAATAATCACAGACGTCCGCCTGATAAGAGCAGAGAAAAGTACGTGTGGTGACTGTTGAGTATTTATTTCTGTGTATTTATTCAGGTGGCAAGGCGATATCAGAAGACGGCCCCGCCTCGCGTGTCCTGCTGAGGAAGGAGGTGCTCCGCCTCATCATCAACCTCAGCTCCTCTGTAGGAACCAAAGGCCACGAAACAGGACTACTGACGTAAAGCTCTCTTTTTTCACATGCGTGTTCAGTTTGCAGGACTGTGCGAGTTGTTTTCTAAGTTTTGTTTTCTAAGCCTGTGAAATGCTTCCTGTTCCCGCAGGATAAAGGAGAAGTTCCCCTACGCGTTCGACGACATCTGCCTGTACTCCGAGGTTTCCCACCTCTTAGCTCACTGCATGTTTCGGCTGACTTCAAGACGCTTCATACAGGAACTCTTCCAGGACGTGCAATTCATGCCAGTAAGACACGACAGCGTGTTTTCTGAAACCCTGCAGCTGTTCGCTGTCCCATGTCTTACATTGTCCCTCTCATTCCCTCTTTTTGTAGATGTATGAGGAAGCAGAGGCAATCCTGACAAAGCTACCAAAACCTGTTGAAGAGGACGCTGACCCCCCTGCAGAATCCTGATCGTCCTCCCCCCTTTTATTCCTGCACAGCCCCAATCCTGCCACCCTACAAACATGGAAAGAAAGACTGAGAGAATATAAGATGGGGAGGCGTCTGGCATGTTCCTGTTGCTCAAATGAGAGTACCATCGCCACGAAAGAGGAGGAGGAGGAGGAGGAGGAGGAGGTCATCGCTCGCTTTTCTTCTAGCCAATGCAAGCTAGAAACAAAGGACGTCGGTATCTGTAGACAGAATTCAACCTGACACGCCGAATGCTGTCTCAGACTTCTTTTTTTTTAAACAGGAAAAAGGGGGAGCAGTTTAACCAAATACTGTGTTCAGATGGGCCGGCAATCTCGAGCGACACTCAATAATACGTCAACATAATTCTTAAGGACGAGCTGCATCAGTAAGACAAAGACTCACGTTGTGTTTAAAAAAAAAAAAAAAAACAAGAAGAAGAAGAAGAAGAAAATATTCTCTCAACGTTTTATCTCTTTCCAGAGGTGGTGTTTTTCTGTAATGAAATGAATAAGGCATGTTGTTGTGTCTACCCAGTGATTCCTCAGACCCTGCGTTCTTTTCTCCTTAGCAAACAAAACACTACAGAAGGGTCCTGCTGTTTTTAAAACTGACCTGGAGCCCCTCCCGGTTCGTGTCCCACCCCGACCTGTGATCTGTTCTGGCCAGATGTGTGCTTTTGCTTCTCTTGCCTCACCACTTCCTACAACCTGTAGCCTCTCGTCAGCACAGACAGCCAATTACTTTTCTATTTCTCGTATCTCAGACAATCAGACATCACTAGTGTTGCGTTTTCTAAAGCACTATATACGCCATCCTTACACAGAGTGAGGAGAATAGCATGTCACTTAAAGCTAGCTGATGCCATCCTTCACCTGCTTAGGACCTTTTAGTGTTTTCTTCAGCCATTGCATTATTAGTAAGCTTCCCAGGAGGTGGGTTGATCTTTGGAAGGACGTTCGGTTGTACGAGTTGATCTGTAGGACGATTTGTTACAGATTCAGCACCAAACTCTGCTCACAGATGTTTACCCAGCAGCTGCCCGACTCTATGCCTTCTTACCTCTGTGCTCCACTTCCACTGCATGTGCAGCAAGCATGACAAAGTTGTAACGTCACCTTAACGTGTTTCTTGCTTGTAAACTTTAAAAAAAAATAGGTTGCCATTACATGCTGCCATCACATTGTAGGAATATAATTACCCCTGAATCTGTTTCCACAATGCAATATCACTGTCTGTCATTGGCTGAGATGGAGGAGGAGGGGGAGGAGGAGGGGGTGTGATGACTAAAGGATCGGTAAAAGTTTTCCAGGGAAACGGGGGATCTCTGTTTCCATTGGCTTGTATTTGCTATAATGCTGCTACACAAATGGACTCATAGAGAGATGATTCATAGATCAGCTGAGTGATGTCAGATCCGATCTATTTATTATATGTCTGTACCATAGAGTGAGCTCAACCAGAGAAGAAAAAAGTTATTTATATTTTTTCCTCAAGACTGTATTATAATTTAAAAGACTTGTTTTCTTTTGTTTCTTTTTTTTTGGCCTGAATCGTGGTTTCCCTTGTATAATGTGTACAGTATGTTTTTGGGGGCATTGATGACCTAAAGAAACATACAATCCTATCAAAGGGATGCATTGTTAATAAAACAAAATTTGAAATACCCAAAATGTTTTTGACGCCCTTCATTTCTTTCTTTTTATTTGTAACTAATATCTGAATTCATCGTCCCGTCTGAAACTGAATTATGGCGTATAAGCGGTGTATTCTGGGTAAGGATGTTGAACGTTATGCTGCGACTTGTGTCCTGGGTTGGAGTTTTATTCAGCTTTTTGTGCATTTTCTGCACGTTTTAATTCAACAACAACACCTGCTGCACACGAGCACTGGCTCCATCTCTAAAAAAGTTCCTCAGAAACTGGAGACGATGCAAAAAGTTCTGCAAGGAGAGTCATTTTGTACAAGATCATTGTGTAAAAGTGTCGCCTGGCTGGCTGAACGGCTTTGTGCTGGGATGACGGTAACAAGCGGTGCAAATAAAAACCTCCACACACTAAAATCTGAACAATTTCTTTAATTATGTGCAAGCTTATAGTCGTAGATCTTTCTCATGCAGAAGAATCTAGAGTGCATAAGTTCTCTTTTACACCATAAATAACATGAAAACTGAAAACACTGAAACACATTTAATATTTGTTCACGGATTTTGCAGCAATGCCACCATAATTGGAACAATAACATGAAATACTGGAGTGTGTGTTCCTTCAAATCACCCTAAAGAGCAGCCTACCAATGTGAAATACTCACACGTACAAAAGAATTGCATTTATTAAAAAAACACAAAACAAAATGGCTAATTCAAGAACATTTGTCGACTTCCTGTCCTAATAATTCCACAACTGAACAGCAAATCTCGCCCAGCTGCAGTGCTTGTGAAGACTTGCTGAGACAGGAACGTTGCAGTCGTCCACGCTCGCTTTGCTCAGTCCCACTGGTCCATTTCTGATTCAGGTACAAACTTAAGTTAATGATTTCCATACAGAGCCTAATGCACGACTCTGTTTGCTATCTCTGTGTCCACTCTTGTTTGTTTGTTTGTTTGTTGCGGAGGTATTTACTCATCAGAGCTCGGGAACAGTTTTGTTGTCGGCGTTCAGAATCTGTCAATTATCTCCTCTTTCTCCTCCAGTTGCTCTTCTATCGTTTTTGAAGGTCTGCTGTCGTGTTTGGGGGAGTTTGTGTTTGAGTCTGGCTCCTGTTTCCTCTCGTTGTTTTTGTAGCTCATGTTATCATACGCCTGTTTCATGCTGTTTTTCAGCTCGAGCACGTGCCTGGCCTTTGCTCTCTCCTGCTGGAGCTGCAGCAGCACTGCTTTATTCACACCAGGACCTGAGGAAAGGAAAGATTTGAACATATTGATTAAATCTTACCTCTTCAAACCTCTTTGCTGCATTCACAAGCAAGCACATATGAAGTACATACCAAAGTAGCTGAGCAGCACAGGCAGGAATATGAGTCCGTGAGCCAAGCCCAAAAGCGTAATGACCAGGTTTAGTCGGAAGAAGAAGATCTGGATGAGTTGCGCTTTGGCGAATGCCAGCACAAGGATGCCTGGCAGGTTGGTCATAGCAACACCAGCAAACACCTGCAGGGTACAAAACACACATATTTAACTCACACAGCTGCACCCTATGCACAGCCAGTCATTCATCTTTGTGGGCTGCTTTAAAGTTGCTCCAGATTGCCTGATAGCTACTTACCGCGCTGCCCATGTTGGCCGTAGCCTCCTTAGCTCTGTCTACATGTGTGGGCTTAGTGCTGAGTGCAAAGGTTCTTGTCATATGGGACACAAACTCCACAGAGATGCCCACCGCCTGCGGACAGCACAGAGAATATAAGTTAGTAAACTAAGAAATGACCATGAATTACCTATTCTTCTTTACAGACTGAAAGCAATAATACTGAACGGTTAGACTGGAATTTTACATGTGCATATCAAAAGTGAGAGCACGTTAAATGAATAAATACACTACAGGATTTGATGACATCCTTCCAATGACAAGTAAATAACCTGTAATATGTAAATAAATCTGTAAAACTGGTGCCACTTTAACCCTCGTTGTAGACAGTCTTACCGTGACCAGATTGATAAGGGCCACTGCGTTGTAATCGATGCTCCAAAGCGTCATGACACCAACAGTATCGATGACGATCATGATTATGGTGATTAGGTTCAGCAGGCCGGAGCGCAGATCCAGACCCAGCAGCAGACAGCACACGATGAAGGTCGGCAGCAGGCACAGGGAGATGTTGAAGAGTCCCTCTGGCACAATAGTTAGGTACTGCTCGTAAAATACATTGGTCACCCTAGAAGAAGGAGGGACGAAAAACACTGATCAGACAATAAATAATCAAATCAAATCAAATCAAATCAAATCAAATCAAACTTTATTTATATGGCACTTTTCATACTTAAAAGCAACACAAAGTGCCTCACAGAGGCTAAAAACAGTAAAAAAAAAGAAAAGGAAAAAAGAAAAGAAAAGAAAAGAAAACCCAGCCCTCCCACCCCCATAAATACATAGAGACATATATAGACATATAGAGAGTCACAGACATGGACGTATGCACACACACACCTGTACACCCATGTGGACAAGGCAGGGAATAAGCCACCTTAGGGGGCCATCCACACTGAGAGGGCCCCCGGCCCATAACTAGGGAGCGCCACCTGAGACCACCCCGACCCAGGCAGACAGGGGGCCCCACACCAAGGTGCAGAAGCCTCCAGCCATCCAGGCCAGAGCCGACCCCTCGGCAGCGCCCCCATCAGTAGACCAAGAGCAACTCCCAGTGTGGGGGGGCCCCCATGAGGAAACGCCGCAGCTAAAAACCAAGGGACTAAGACATAAACACTGAATGAAATAAAATGAGTAAATGAAATAAATAGTAAATAAACATGTCGTTAAAACATGCAACTAAAATAAGATACAAATAAAGATTAAATATGATATGATAAGAAGCCTGATTAAAGGAATGAGATAAATCAAACAAATCAAGTCAAATCACAAATAATAATAATAACGAGCTGTAGAAGCAAGAGCAGCCTTTGCAGAGGAGGGCAGATGAGTTGAAGGAGAAAGAAATAAAATACATACGTGTAAGGAAACACCTCAAAGTCAGGGGAGGTGCCCGGTACTTCCCTCATGCTCATGGTGATGTTGTGGGCCAGCTCTCTGGCCTTCAACAGTGCTGCAGTGAACTCTTGAGAGTTGGTTAAAGTCGTGTGGTAAGCCATGAACCGAGAGGCTGGAAGAAAAAGATTCACTTTGTGTGCTGTTTCCGTTAGAAGAATAGAGAATCTTTGACAGATTCAAGATGATTTGAGATGATTTACCTATAATTTCTCCGCTCTCATCCATCTCAACAGCTGTGTCATACGCTCCAAGGCCACTGTTAAGAGAGACAATAAGCCGTGAGAAAGCTGTCTTCATGTTGGGATGGTTTTGTTTGTGTGTATGCACATGTGGAGCTACAACACACACCCTTTGGGACACTTTAGGTCAGGCCTGTTACCCAAGAAGAGAGGGAGGAAGCGGTTGAAGTCTGCCACTTTGGGCCTGAATGTGGAGAATGAAAATCTTAGACACTTCTTACACGCTTTATTATCTGTTGAGACAAGGGAGCAGAGTAGGTGTTAATAATACAATTCATTGTGCAAGGAAATTCACAGTAAACAATGTGTGTTAATGTGGTGCTTTCTCAGAAGGGACGCTCACCGTCTCTGCCAGGACAGAACTTTCCAGCATCTTGACCGAATCTGTACACATAACAGCAGTCGCCTTGAGGGTTCAGCCAGTCGATGTAATCATCCACCCAGGAGTTAGAAGGAATGGCCAAGTAGGATCTGCAGATCATCAATCGGTTAATGGAAGGCAGGGATGCAAATGGCTGGGCAGTGAAGGTTTTAGCAAGCGTTGCTCAAACAGGACTAAAGAGTGCATTTGTGGGGCATTATTTCAGCTGTGGATGAACACACGTGTGGTGCTCTACAGAGTGTTTACAGCAGCAGGATGGTATTTGTGGGACTCAAAATAAACTAAAATGCCCGCGTTAGTTGTCATGAAGATAAATATCACCAGTGCAGCAGTGTGACTGGCAGTTTTTGGATAACAGTGGAGCTCCATGGCACAGAGGAATCAGCCAGATCTTTCTTTGTCCACACAGACAATACTTGCTATTGTTGGGTTTGGTCTTTTCATGGGATTTACTGAGATATGAAAATATAAAAGCAGCCTTTTCCTCTGAAGAAATGGTACCACTTTTTGGGAAATACACTTGCACACTTGCTTGCCCAGAGTTAAATGAGAAGCTCTCATGCCTGTGCAATAAATATGAAACTAAAGCAAGCAGCCAGTTTGCTTAGATTAGTATTGAATTTAATTGGACCCTCTTGAGCAAGCATTCGGAGGCTGAACCCGTCTGGTAAACTGAACACTTTTCTTACATAGCAGCACTGTTTTTTCTGCCGCACATTATTTCACTTATGATACTGTATTGTGTAAAGCTTTGCTGTTTTTCCAGCGACTGATAATGCTAGCGATAAGATAACTCCGTAATCCTTCTTATCTCCATGAAACAAAACTGTGCTGTTAACTACAATCCCTCCATATCACACTAGGTAATATAATTCAAACGGGTTGAATTTAGGCATCGCTGGTTGGAGGGAATGAAATTAGCATCCACCACCTGCCAGATACGAGGCAAATATTATTTAAAAAGCAAAATTAAGAATAGTCAGGGACACAACATCTCAGTGTTTGCTATTCTAAAACCTTCCACATTTCAGAGGTGGTGAATAAAAAAAGCTTGAGCGGTTGTTGGAAATGTTCAGTGACAGGAAAAAACGCAATTTCACATCCTGACTACACTGCAGGATATTCTACTTAACAAGCAAAAATACACCAAGATGCATTAATCCTACAAATCAGCCTGGTCATAACCATAAAACCATAACAGCAATCAGAGTGGATGTTTTGGGTGTTTGCTCTCTCCGCCTGGCACAATCAGTCAGAGGCACCGTTTATCTGCTGAGTGTCATTCATAACGTAACTGAGTTTATCATTAACTGGTGTGATTGGCTGATGGCTTGTATGTAAGAGGCTGTTACTATGATATCAGCAGGTTCAAGGATCTGTCAGTGAAAAATAATGATTTGAAGGACAAAGGCAGAAAACCACTCTTTACTGTACTGAAGAGAGGAACTAGTTTAACTGAGCAGCCACATGTTGTTGGGACAAAGGGTAGAACTGTATTTTCTCTAGTCCTGATCGTAAAAAACGAACACTCACAGTTCAGGGAAGTCGGTGGCGTATCGGATCTTCTGGGTTAGCGAATTGTTATTACAGTCCACGCTGGAGCAGACGGCGTTCATTCCCGCCACAGTGCTGAAGTTGTAGCCTTTTTTTGTGACAAAATAAACGGGGACTCCAACTTCAAAGTATTCGTACAGGTACTTGAAATAATCCAGCATATAGGAGTCCTGCACCAAAAAACAGAATAATCTTTGCAGGCTACATTGAAAGAGGAGTGCGCAGGTGTTCATTCATATTTATGTTGCAGTGCTGACTGACCTGAGGCATAGCCAGTTCCTGATCCAGACCCACAGTCACATGAAACATGAGGAATAAGGATCCACAGAACATGAAGATGAAAAGCAGCATCTGAAGAGAACACAGGACAGAGTGTATTCAGCAGCTAAAACATGTGATGTGCACGACGAGCAAATCAATCTTTCCATGCGAGCAGGAGCTTCTGCTTATTTTAAAGTAGTAGCTTTACCACTATGACCCGGGTGTAACGGTGCAGTAGGAAGGGGGCGTAGTATTTCTTCATGAAGGGCAGCAGGAAGCCCTTGTTTTTCTTGGATCGCTGGGTTGACACTTTAACACAGCAGAGAAGTTCACAGCGGTTGTTGTCCTGACGCCGGGCGTCCAGGGACAGCAACGCAACAAAGGCTGTCATCTGGAGGACAAAGTCCAACAACACGGCCAGGGCAGCGTACAGAGCAAAGGACTTCACTGCTGGCATGGTGGACAGGGCCCCTTGGGTAGCAGCACAGAGATTAAGGCGTTGTATAGAAGCTAAGTGGTCCATTCTTATACATTGTATGTGCACAGAATTGTCAACTCTTTAACCATGCCAGTGTTGCCTGTTGCACTTTGCAGTTTTTCATGCAGTTTTTCTCAAAGATGAAAAAGACTGCAGAAGTTCCTACCTAGGAAAAAGCAGATCGACTCAGAGAGACTGCACAGGAGCATGCTAGGAGCCACGTTTCCGAGGACACGACCAATCTGCTCCTCTCTCTTCTCTCCGGACTTCCGCACATCCCTCTGCAAGGGAGGAAGGTAACGTGGGTAACGTCACTAAAATGATATCCTGTACATATCTTATTAAAATGGCAGCACTGTACTTTGATGGTGCACACACACATACGCACCTGGTACTCCAGAACAAAGATGAAGATGTTGTCAGCTCCAACAGCGAGCACCAGGAAAGGCACCACCTGCAGAATGACCAGCGAGGAGGGGATGCCGATCCAGGAGTAGAAGCCCATGGAGGCCAGGACAGAACAGCCGACCACCAGGATCCCACCCAGACCCACCAGAAACTTGGAGTCCACCTACAGCACACAGAGATAAGAGTCCAGATACACATTCAACTCAGTGAACCATTTCTGTGTCCACTATCTTCTGCTGTATATCAGGTCTTCTGATTTGTGTATCTTCATGGTCACTAAACGTACGTGCTTCACCGTAGAGATAAACGCTATACAGCTGACACAGTCGTAATAGTTTCTCCTTATCACATGTGTGATAAGTACTGTTTCTGGAATTTTACTTTCTTTGAGGAGTCTTATTGCATCCAATGCACATGTTATATACCTCTGTTTTTACTGTAAAACGGCAAGTTATGTAGCAACAGCTTAACAAGCATGCAGCTCTGCAAATAAAAATAGTCTGCACCAAAGTAGTGGACTGATCGGCTACGAGTGGCCAAAAAAGCTGAGTAATTATAATAGAGGTAGACATTAACGTTTGAAGTCTCACCAGAAGACGTTTCATTGAGGAGTACTCCCCCAGTGCCACAGCAATGTAAACAAAGATCACAGCATAGCTGATCATGAAGATGGGGATATCCTCTGCTGTCGTGCGATTAATCTCATCTTCCAGAGACCTCTGTGGACAGAAGGGCACGACAGAGAGAGGGAAGTTGTTAGGAGCTTAAGAGTTAGAAAAAGAGGAGACAACTCAACATGTGTCTTGAAAAGGCTGACAGCAGGTCAGCAACAGATTTGATTGTACCTCTGCCATGTATGCAAAGGTGAAGTTGGTGGTGGGGTTTTCCTGGTACTCCTGGACAATTTTAAGAAACTCTGTCTCCCACTGCATAGCCACTCTGAACTTGACGTCATCACGAGGGTAGTTGTTGAGGGAGAAGGTCAGGATGAGAGCCTCAGCATTGGTGAAGTCTTCATCTGGGAAAAGCAAAACAGGTAATGTTCACTAGAGTTGCTTTTTTGGGTTTATTGTACGGATGTTTCAAGTGTAAAAGATGGTGCTGAATGTTACTCACTCTCATAGCCTCCCACAGCCAGAAAGGGGAAGACTGGAGCTCCATAATCAGCCATGCAGCTCATACCTAAAATAGTGATGTCCTTGAAGGACAGGGGAGAGCTTGAGAAGAGTTGGAAGAAGAGATGGAAAGGTTACGTTAAAGTTCCTGAGCAGATGAATCCCATTTTCCCCCCAGTTTGATTTGAAATTCCATTTCAAGAATCCTTACTTGACACAGTAGATTAAGTGGTCTCTCCAGTCCACCTCCTTGGTCACTCCCATCTCTGTCATGTTCGCCTTGTCATTAATGTTTTTCAGACTGTTTTGGAAGTACTGTGGCAAGCTGTTGACTGCACAGTCTGTCAGGGAGGGGTCGGATGGGTTCAGTGGTGCATAACACACATCCTTCAGACTTGCTGTGCGGTTCAGGTCCTCTGACCAGAACTCAATGTTCTAAAAATGGCACAGAAGAGGCATCACTGTGTCAAAATCATATGGTGAGCTTTGGCAAACAACGTCAGCTTTCACTTTGGGCTCCTTACCTGTATCCGTGTCTGGAGCTCCAGCAGCTGGATGATTAGATCTTTGGATACAATCCCACTAAAGTTCTGTTGTCCAAATAGCAAAGAATCATAAAGGTGGCCCTTTCTGCCTGGTGCTGTCAAGATCAGCTGGTTGGTCCTGAAGAAGGGGCCAAAGTGGCTGTCGTGGAAGTCTTTCTCCTGCCGGGCGCGGCTGTTGGGAGCAGACCACAGCTCAACTGGGTCAGTGGTGAGCTCAATGGACTTGAGACCAGCGGACAAAACAGCCACGACCACAGCCGACAACAGGAGCACCTTGAATGGAGATAGAGCATGGAGAGAACAGCTGAGGCATATCTCCCTCATCAGGCTGACAACCTTTTATTAATCTATTTAGAAAATGTTACAAATACTTTGGTGAAACTAACCGTAAGGGGATAAGTTGCCATGAGGGTTCCCCAACGACGAAACTGTAAGCTTAGGAAAGCTTGAGCAGCCAGGCTGTTCCTGTCAATGCACGTCACCTCTGATGGATCAATCTCCCGATGAGTCACATCATTACTGTTCTGGTCTTTGCCTTTCCCCTTTGTCTTTCCTTTCTTCTCATCCTTTCTCTTACGAGACATCACCAAGGAAGTGACGGAGAGGTACAAAAGGAACGCAAGTGTCAGGACACAGAGTAAAATAATAGAAACCACGAGGAAGCCATCTACACCCAGCAGTGTGAAGGGCTCAGGAGGTGGAAGAGGAACTATTTCTGAGCATGCCTCTTCACAGTCCTGGCAGGTGCAGGCGCTAGCTCCACTTGGCGTGGTCTCATTACACCTCAGAGTTTGTCCATCGTAGTAAGTCATACTCTCTGGCACTTCCGAGGTTTGTCCCGGATCTATCAGGGTGAAGTCAATGTCCAGTGGAGCCAAGCCGTTGCCAGAGTTTCCTTGGAAGTCTAACCAGTGCTGGGGAGTGCACATCTTATGGCCATACCGACCACACATGGTGCTGATGGCGTAGCCCCCTGTGGCTGGAATCCTAACATTTTTACAAGACTGGAAGGAGCCTTGTGCAAAGGTGGTAGAGAGGAATGCCTTATAAGCTACGACGGCAGGGCGAGTCTCGTTTTTCTCACTAGTGAAGTTCTGGGTATTGACTTCCATGACCTTTGTGACGTTTAGTAGCTGGCTCTGGTTGGGGCTGCAGGTGTTGATGCAGTGCAGGTGGGCAAAGTTATCAGCACATGCAGGGCAGCGGAGCAGCAGAATCCTGGACGAGGTCAGACTTATTTCCAGAGTCGACAGCTGATTCTCGGAGCAGCAAGCGTATGTGTTGTCCTCTCCCTGGTCCAAAATGGGACACACCTGCAGAACAAACAGATGCGATTTGATAGACTGGCAGACTCAAACAGGACCGCACACCTTGTGAAAAGAATTAATTCTTAAAGACAGACAAAGAAGCCTAAGAATAGACCTACTCTGCCACATTCAGCTCCTGTTCTCTGCTTCACTAATGCACTTTAAACAGGATCTACACACCTTTTTGAGTTTTTGGTAGTGGGCTCCTGTGAGGTGACGGGCAGCACTGTAGTTCAAACAGGGGACGATAGGTGTAAAGAGGCTAGTGGTAACCATCGGGTTCAGACCACACTCCTCATAGAAAGCGCAGAAGCCCGGCTTATGTTGGGCCTCTGACAGCACCTGCATGGAAGATGGAGTTGATGGAGTCACATTACGTTGCAGGTAAGTGAAGAAGAAGGCACAGAAGAGGAGGAAACACACATACTCACAACTCGAAAATATTTCAACACTGTCCCTTTACATGTTATGTTAGCATTAGTTGTTCTCAACAAACTGAAACATCAAACCAGAATAACTGCTCCAACTAGCAACAAGGTTTGATGAGGGTTGCCATCAGCACGTGTTTTTAAAGACATTATGTAACATCGTTAACCCATAAATGTCATGACGGTGCCAAAAGGACTTAAGTGCTGCATCCTGCCGTGTCAGCTGCTTAATGCCACCTTCACAAGATACAGGACTAATAAAATGGAAAATGTTCCAACCTGTCGTGTATGTTCAATTCAAAATCAGTTACAAATTGATACATCATTTTCATATTGAACTCTTTCATAATTATCTTCCTACATTGTTGCATTTTTAGTAAGACTTTGTTAAATAGCAAATAGTGTTGCCAAGTTGGGGTTGCATTATGCAGATTAAAGCAGGCTTGGGCAGCTGGACAGGATTTGTTCTGGTTTCTCATGAGTTGGGCTTACAGTTTTGACAAAAACTGTAAAACCTCTTTGCTTGCAGCATTACAGCGTTTTTATTTGTTTGCCTTTGTGATAGCAAGGCATTGTGTGTGCTTCTCTCTTTCTTATTGTAGTTACCAAATTAGATAAGATTATTCTGTTTTTCTTTTTAACTCGTTTACTAGTTGCATTGTACGTGGAGCTTCCTATTTGCCCTCTAACGCAGTTGTGAACACTTGAATTGTTGCTTTATCTTAATGCCATGTTAAAACTTATATTCAACTGCAACATAGTTGCTATTGTTTATGAATTAATTTGAATTAATTTGTTTATTATATTATTCATTTGTTTGTGCAATTATTGGGCTGGAAAATATCAAACCAGTCTGGCAACACAGCTTGTAAAATGTACAATTCACTATTAGAGCCTCCACATCCACTGGTGTTTTCAGTACTTCAGTCTTCATAATGTTTTTATTCTTTTATTTATTCATTTATTTGACTTTCTTTTACTTCTTAAACTCGAGTGTGTTAGCCAAACCCAACTTAGACTCTCGGAACACACACAAACTTTAATTAAATCTAATTTTCAAGTTACTACATGAGAGCGTGTTCAGGGCTGATTTACTTTATCTCTTATTTTGAAACAATTTCCCCTCTGGGATAAATAAAGGACTTCTGATTCTGATTTTCACTCTTTAGACAACAACCAAAACAGAGCATAAAGTCACCCTGCAAAGACAAATTTCAACATCAAATGAATAAACAGGAACATGAAGCTCAGTACACATTGTAACATGCATGCGTGCATTAAAATGAGAAAACATCACGATGTGTGTTTCACTTTTTTCTTCTCACTTTGTTTGATTTGTTTCGGCGTTTAACATCTTCCGTACGGTCGGACTCACAACTGCAGAACATGTTTGATCTGAGGAGACTTTAATCGAAGTGACTCACTGCTTCTTCGCTACCTGCACTAACACTTCTTTAACTTTGCGACAAAGCACTCGAGTTTGATTTTTGCTTTGACATTTATTTATTTTATTTTTTTTCCAAAACAAATTTAACTGTAGTTGTTTTGTGATTTACAACATCTGGATCAGTTACTTACAGTTTAATTAACACATTTTCCTTATATCTTTCTACTTAAACTGATTAATTTTATTTTGTATTTAAATTATAGAAGCAGTTACATTTCTTCTTCTACTTTTTTTGTCACATTGTTGGACAGATCTAGAAAGTTTTCTCTACTGGAGCATGAGAACAAAGCAATATGAGGTTATTATTCTGTTCAGCATGACAAAAAAAAGTTTACAGTTTTTAACAATCAGGTTCCCTAAGAAAGGAAAATTAGACCAACTTACCACACAAGCCAGAAAAACGATCAGGGCGGCAACACGGACCATGATTGCCAACAGTCTGTCAGCTACAGGAGAGACAGGATCCTCAGGTGAAGCGAACTGGAGCGTCTATTAATCACTGCTGCCCTGCTGGAAGAGGCATCAGACAAAGTAAGGCAGCGACAGGAGCTCTGTGCGTCTACGTCCTCCCTCTGCTGTCTAACAGTGCTGGGATGGAGAAGGAGAAACATCAGGACTTTTCCTGGGTCACCCCTCCTGTGATGTCACACCTGTCTAATCTGGCCTGATGCGACGGCTGGCCAATCGCAGCCATGCAGGATCAATTCCTCTGTCTGATAATTAACACGGGGGAGATTTTGATAGGGATTGCAAGAGGGATCCAGAGCGGCGGGGAGAAACTGCAGGAGAATCCGAAATACCAACCACACCTAGTTCTTCACCTGAGTCATATATGTTACTGACCCTCTGACGCTGGTGTTTCTATGGAAGACAGATAAATAGATCCTGGTTGGACCAAAACACATCAGTCTCTATCGGATGGGATGTATCATATGGGATTTTTAGTTTCAGTGCATGCCACAAACATACTTAAAGGGCCTGAACATGATCTGCACAGCTGCGTGCAGGCGATCTGAGCCTCAAGGTGTTTAACAGAACGTCCTTTCAGTCAGTTTTCTCAGTCTTACATCAAACCCAGAGACAGCCTGAGGACAGTAGCAGGTCGCCATGCCAAGATGACATGACAGAACACTTCCTGGATCACATCCTACACTCTCAGATTGAGTGTGTAATTGCTGTCGTTATCGCAGGTCAGGGTCAAAGCTGAGATAAAACCTTCGACCAACACTCTCAGGGCGAAGGTGCATAAGCATTTACATTTATGACAGACAGAGATGGCGAAAAGACAAGACGAAATGGGCAGATGATATTCTTTATTCTTTCTGATAAGTCACGACAACACTGAAGATTTTGCCAGCGCATCATAAACTGCTCCACCCTGCAGTGGATTCAAATCACAAGGTAAAATCATGTGATTTATCAGCATCAGTATCTGTTTAGCTTACGTAAAGATGAAGATGATCACCACATTATGGGACTCTGCCCATTTGTACATTTTTAACAAACATTTAGACAGAAAAGCGAATAAACGTGATAAAAGAAATCACCTGAAAAACCCCAAATCAAAGATACAGGATGGATTTTAATGTGTGCTGCTACATTTTCTGGCTACAAAGCTTCCATCTACTTTATAATTATGGATTTAAATGCATACAAACACGTGTGTAAAACAACAGTCACAGTATGATTACATTAACGAAACCAACTAAAATTATCAAGGCATTTGATCTGACAGTCCAAACAACATGAGGCAGTATTTCTATTTTTAAATACTTTATGTTTACTTTGATAATGTCAGATTTCTGTTGAGGCTGTCAGAGAAATATTGATTTAATGAGAGGGTCATTTTTATTGATGTTTCTGATTGCACTGAATTACAGAAGTGTGAGTTGTTCCCAAAGGGTTGAATATTAAATAAATATAATTTGCTAATTTGAACTTGTGTTGCTGAATTATTTCTATGTAAACATTTCATATCTAAACAAGTAATAAAGTAGTTTTCATTTTTTAAAGCTCTGTTTTTTGGAAGATGAACTTTTACTGCATTATATTCATCTGAAAGATAAAATCTAAGTTTTAGATGGAAAGATTGTGATGGGTTCATAAAACACAACCAGCAGCATCAACACTGAAATATATATTACACTTTGTGTGTGTGTGTGTGTGTGTGTGTGTGTGTGTGTGTGTGTGTGTGTGTGTGTGTGTGTGTGTGTGTGTGTGTGTGTGTGCGCATGCGTGCGTGCCTGCCTGCCTGTCTGCGTGCATGTGTGCGTGCATGCTTGCGTGCGTGTGTGTGTGTGCATTGTGTCACTCAAAGAGGAAGGAGCCATGCTTCACAGTAAGTACTTTCACATCTCATTCACAGTACACTGATCATAATACTTCTTTACTTGTTGGCAAAAAATGTATTTTATTTTTATTGCAGTCCATATCTGTAATAATTGAACTACACTGATAATGTGTGCTCAGTTAAATGTTATGTGCACTGACACTGTTCAGCATTTGCCTTTGTCAAATTACATAAAGGATGAGCACAAATATGTTTTTTTGACATGATAACATCCAGATGTAAGAGATTCAAACATAGAACTCATTATTATATAAAATCTGCTAATTTATTTAAAAAGGTCCTGAGAAGTAAAGCTGCAACTGACACTGTTCAGCATTTTCCTTTGTCAAATTACATAAAGGATGAACAGAAATATGTTTTCTTTCAGTGGTAAAATGCAAATGTAAGCAAACATAGGGCCCATTATTATATAAAATATGCTAATTTATTTTAAGAAGTCCTGCGAAGTAAAGCTGCTGTCGGAGTATCAAACATTGATTTATCCGTTCTGACATCTTAAGTATTCATGTGATCATGCAGGCTTTCAAATATTATGCAATTCTGCATATAAACGTATTAATATTGTTAGAATATGAGAAATAACTGATGACAAACAAAAGCTAAATCACTGCACCTTTCTGGGATGCAAGCTCAAAAATTTCATGATCACTATAAAAAGATCTGAAACGGAGAGATGATGGAGGCACACCGGGCCTGAATTAGATCAGTCTATGTAGGTTTTAGGATATTAGACTTTATTTTTATTATTACTGCTGTTCAGGCAGAGTATGTCACAAACATGCAACACGCAGAACGCTGCAGCGAGCCTGAACGTGACCTTCGGACCATCAAGTGGCACAGCAGTGTGCAGGTTATCTGAGCTCTGAGGTGCAGGTTTGTCTTTTTTCTATAAACGTCCTAAATCAAACCCAGAGACGGCCTGAGGACAGCAGCAGGCCGCATGCCAAGATGACATGACACCACGCTGCCCAAATTATCCAAGTTATCGCATGTCAAGGTCACAGCTGAGATAAAACTTTCAACCAACACTATCAGGGCGAAGGTGCACAGGCATTTCGATTTGTGATAAACACAGATGGAAAAAAAGACAAGGCGAAACGGGACAGATACGAAGATGTTCTTTGTTCTGTCATCTGCTGATAAGTCAGGACATCACTTCAAATTTTGTAACTTGGCCAGCCCATCATAAACTGCTCCATGCTGCAGTGGATTCAACTCACAGGGTAAAATCATGTGATTTATCAGCATTAGTATCTGTTTACCTGCTCTTCGTCAGTTGAGCGCCGAAACAACGCTGAAATATCAAGTTAGGTTCATCTGAAAAGTGTTGAACTTTTTCTCATCACAGTGTTTTCCTCGCTCTCGTGTGAATGAAATAATTTCTGTTCTTATTTATCTTTTATGGCACTGAAAAAGAATGGGTGCCAGAAGACTCTGTACCTCTCAAGGTTTCACAAAGATGAAGATGATCTCCACATTATGCAAAGGACTCTGCCCATTTTTACATTTTTAACAAACATTTATACAGAAAAGTGAATAAACGTCTGTATTTGTGCAAGAAATCACCTGAAAAACCCCAAATCAAAGGTGCAGGATGGATTTTAATGTGTGCTGCTACATTGTTACTTTGCCTACAAAGCTTCCATCTACTCTAAAATTATGGTTTTAAATGTAAAAAAAAATACACATTTTATGAAGCATATTCAAAAATGGACAACAGCTTCACAAATCACATGGATTATTCATGCAGAGGTTTGGCTCCTGTTCCTGCACCTCCTGCATGTTTTTGTCACACCAGACACCTTCAAAGCAACAGTCACTGTACAATTACATTAATAGAATAAGGAATTAAATGCATCATACTTTTAAGCAATTTCAGAACATTATACAAACATTTTGTTGATAATACACCTTTTTCAAACTGAGCGCCGTCGAGAGTCACAGCTGTTCCTTGAAGAGAGGACACAGATTACAAACATTTAATATTTCAGTCCAAACAACATGAGGCAGTATTTCTATTTCTAAATACTTTATGTTTACCTTGATAGTGTCAGATTTCTCAGAGAAATATTGATTTAATGTGAGGGTCATTTTTCTTGATGTATCTGATTGCCTTGAATTACAGAAGTGTGAGTTGTTAACAAAGCGTTGAATATTAAACAAATATAATTTGATAACTTGAACTCGTGCCGCTGAATTATTTCAACGTAAACTGTTTGCGCCGCTCCGGTGTTTCACTGAGTTTGAGAGAGAGAGCAAAGGTGGTTAATGCTGCGAGCTTTAATAAATGAATAACGGACGTGAACGTTTCAGCACAACTAGTTCTGTTTTTTGGAGGATGAACTCTCACTGCATGATATTCATCTGAAAGATAAACTCTAAGTTTTCGATGGAAAGATTGTGACGGGTTCATGAAACATGAGCAGCAGCATCAACACTGAAATACATATGACAGGTTTTCATATGTGTGCGTGTGTGTGTGTGTGTGTATTTACACTGTAAGGGGAAAGGGACCATCCTCCACAACGAGCACTCATTCACAGCATGTTGGTGCTCGTAAGACTTTATTTGTTAATGAAATGCATTTTATTTTCATTGCAGTCCATACCTGTAATAATTGTGCCACACAGACAACGTGAGCTCAGTTAAACGTTACGAGCACTGACACTGTTCAGCATTTTCCTTTGTCAAGTTACATAAAGGATGAGCATGATCATGTTTTCTTTCAGTGGTAAAATGCAAAAGTGGGCAACCATAGGACCCATTATTATATAAAATATGCTAATTTATTTTAAAATGTCCCAAGAAGTAAAGCTGCTGACTGAGTATCAAACACTGACGATGCTGCGTGGTCTGACTTATCCAATCTGACATCTACAGTATTCATATGATCATGCAGGCTATTAATGTACAGAATGTTAAAATATGAGGAATAATTATAATTTTCTAGGGTGCAGGCCCAAAAGTCTGTTTCATGATGGATATAAAGAGAAAAGTCTTACAGAGAGAGCTGCAGAAAAGCTCCTGCCATCTGTCTTCCAAGGTACAGAGTAATTAAAAGCATCTGATGACTTTTCTCTGAGACCATGCCGATGTGACCTGCAGATAAACACTCATTCCCTCTTTATGATCCAGCCTTATCACACATTATTTATGGAGCGCTCATTGTGCGAGCTGGACGGTGGAACAAACTCATTATCTTGGCTTTTTGGACTCCGACACAGGTGAGTAGTTCCCTCAGAAAGGTCTTGGCTATCAGCTGGAAAGTGTGTCATAAAGCCCTGGCGTGATGGAGATGGGAGGATCTTCAAATTTCTGCACCTGCCATCAGATTCTGTCTTTCATCAGGACGGCTGACAAACAGCTGGATGTTTACACACTGAAGACGTTTCACTCAACTTTAAGCTACTTTTTGGTATCGATGTTGGGTTTGTACACTGACTATGAGCACATAACCTCTTTCTCTGCTCCGCTCTGGCACCTGTCTGGTTATGATGCAAGCCTGAACAGTTTCAGTCAGCTTCAGCCCTTGTTGACAAACCAGACTTTCTCTGCTCGCGTATCTGTTTGGGTTTCATCTAAGGGATTTCTTCATGAACAGCAGAGCGTGATGTGCATTACACGCAGCTGGAAGCAGCACTCAGATCAGCACTGAGCTCAAACGGCCAACTTTTAAAACTCATGTTTTCTGCTGCTGAGATCAATGACCTCTGACCTTTAAACTTTGAGCAAATTTAGCAATTCAGAGCTGAAACTGACACCTGGCACCACCTGATGCCTCCTGTGTATTTAGCTCAAAAAAACCTGAATGAGACCACCTTCCTGGCACTTCCTGCTGATTTAAAACACAGCCCTCGTCCCTTCGTCTTGTTAGTGACTAACACAGGAGTCACGGCCCTCAGCCTCACCTCAGACTGTCCTTCACTCGCCATCTCCATCTGGATGCTGACTCACAAGACGTCTGGTCAGGTGGGGCCTCACCCAGGAAGTCAGTGGTTAATAAAAAACACTTCATGTTGCCATGGCACTGAAAGCACAGGTATATAGTATAAATTATGGCGTCTCAGTAAGCCACACCCACAGCACACATATGTGCTGGAGCCATTATTAATATGAATTCCACCTGAGACCCACTGAGCTCCATGCCGGCCGACTGGAGGGGACATCAACAGACCCCAGGAAAAGCATCAGAGCTGCACCTAATAAAATCAATAATTACTCAATCAGAAAGTTTAATTTAGGTTTTCATATCAGCAGGTGTTGATGGTAAGGATCCACAACATGACCTCAATACTTTCTCTGATCAAGCTGAGCAGTTATCTCTGAGCTGCAGGTCCAGTTTGATCTGCTCTTTGTTTTGGAAATTATGTTGATGCATTATGTGAGTCAGGTCATTGATCTGTCAGTGCCACAGCGTTCAATAAATCAATACTCTGACAGCAGTGATAACACGGTGAACCAGGCCCCAGAGCGAGCCTGTGAATGCATCACCACGTAGATTAACTAAGATTTGTGAATAAAACCTGAACGTGCTGAGATGGTGACGCGTCTGGCTGCTCTGAAACACGCTGAGAAACCTTCAACGGCAAACAGAAATCTTAGGGAATCTTGAATTTATTCCAGAAAAGTCAACATATCCAGGACAAAAACATTTGCTATCCCTATGAAAAATACATTAAGGTGAAAAATAAAGGACAACACATGGCTCGTTTGGAGAGTTATGACATTTTAGTACTAAAATAGAACTCAAAAAGTACAAATAAAAAGTAAAAAAAAAACAAAACATGCAACTGTTGTCAGAGTTTAAAAAGTAACGCTCACTACCTGGACTTTAAAACACAGTGAGTATGAAAAGGGGAAAAGAGACATGATTCAAAATCTGCGTTGCTTGTTAGGTCCATAGTCCCCGGGCCCGGGCAGGCCTCTGGGGAAGCCGCCCTGGCCGCCTCCTGGCATGTTGTTGTTTCCTGACCCCGGCATCATTGGGGCGTTCTCGGCGGCCATGCCGGGCGCTCCAGCAGGACCCGAATTGCCACCCAGCGAGTTTCTGTTCATGGGCATCCCGTGACTGCCCATATGCATCCTCATGTCTTGCTCCCTGTTTTCAGAGAAGTTGCCCCTGAAGCCCTCCTGCTGCCTCTTCATCATCTCCTCGTTGCGCATCCTCATCTCCTCCTCTCTCCTCCGGCGTTCCTCCTCCTGCCGGAGCTCAGCCTGTTTCCTCTTCTGCACCTCCTGACTGTGGAGCTCCTCCATCCTCCGCAGCTCCTCCTGTCGCCTCAGCAGGTCCTGCCTCATCAGCATCACCTGATGCTCGTGCCTGGCCGCCTCCATCTCCGCCTCCAGCTTCTCCTGGGCCTCCTTCATGTTGCGGTCCACCATCTCGTACTGCTGCTTCTCCATCTCCATCAGGGCCTTCCAGCGCATGGCGTACTCGTACTCGAAGGAGCCCGGCTGAGCGAATCGTGGTGGCTGCTCGCGCTCTTTGTGGTACTGCTGGTTTTTGTTTATAAGCTTTTCTGACAGTCCCTCCTCTTCATCAAACTGTTCCATAGGTTCCACTGTGATAGGTCGAGGAAAAGCTGTGAGAAGATAGGCGCCATCACTGCACTTATCCAGAGCCTTTCTTGCAGCCGGCTTTGAGGTGTACTCCACTATCCCCTTCCCTGTGGGCCTCCCTCGGTCATCCACTATGACCACAGCTCTCTCTATCTGACCAAACACGGCGAAGGCCTCCTCCAGCAGCTCGTTGGACACAAACTCTGGCAAATTTTTCACAGTTAAAGCAGCACCGTGTGTAGCAAACCTCACCCGTATGGGCCTGCCTCTGAACGGCGTATCATCCAGCTCCGCTCTGGCGATCTCTGCTATGATCCTGGTCTCCAGGCGGATGAAGCCGAAGCCTCTTTCCTTGTTGATGAAGATCTCACTGGCCTTGCCGTACTTGGCGAACAGCTTCTCCAGGTCGTCCTCGCTAACTCCGGTCGGTAGGTTTCCTACAAACAGCCTGCTGCGCTGGGTGAAGGTTTTCTCCCCGGGTTTCCTGAAGCTCTGCAGGTCCAGAGTTAAGGCCTCGTTCGGATTGGTCTGTTCGCTGGGCTCGGGCTGCTGGCCGTTGGTGTTTGTTCCTCCGGGTTTCTTCTGGTCTCCCGGGCGGTTGGGGCCATGGTTCTGCTGGGGGCCTCTGTTTCCTTGCATTTTGTCGGAACAGAATTAAAACCCGAGTCGACGAATCGCCCGATAAAGAGACGAAAGCTGAGCGGACAGTGGCGCACAAAGAACTGGGAAAATGGCGAGGCTGCGTGCTGCCGCTACGCTATTGTGACCTCATTCCGTGCGACTTGCGTATAATGTCGTCACTTTTGTGCGACGGTGCGAGAAAAATAAAGTTTGACCGGTCTCGGCTTTTGTAAAATATCGTGTCGTATGGTTGTCACCCCCTACACATCTTCTAAAGATTGTGTAGGTAATGGTTAAGTTTATGATACGTTAGTTTTTTTTGTGCGTTAATCTAATATTTTTTTCTTGTGCTGTTCACATTTTCTCGCGAGAATACGCGTTCGCCTTGAAAAAAATGTGATGTTGAGCGGGTGATTTCGCGGGAATCGTTTGTTTTGCTCTATGTCAAGGAACAAAATCAGAGATATCTGAAAACATATCTTAATACCGGATTTAAGAAGGGTAGCAGCCGAAGCTCGACTTTTCCCTCTTCAAAGGTGAGGTCGCTAAATCAGTTATATTAGCGATTTTCTTAAAAAGTCGACATGTTTGTAATAGCCCAGGTCAGACTGCTAGCTGTCATTAACGCTAAGTTACGCTAAAACTCTTTACTTGCTAGCCTGTCAATAATACCACTTTATAAACGTCCGCGGAGGTCATCCAGTGTATGTGTAACAAAGTAGATCCATTTCCACTGAACTCACCCCTGCCTCTGCCTCAGGACAGTCATGTTCTCCGACCTGAGCGCCCAGAAGCAGGGCTCCTCTCTGCTCTGCCGCCCTACCTCCGAGGACCAGGGCCCGGTGTTTGAGAGGATGTCGCTGGCCTACAGCCCCTGCTCCGAGAGCTACAGAGTCGGGGAGAGGAGCTTCGGTCGGCAGTATGCTCATATTTACGCGGCACGACTCATGGAGATGAGGCCCTTGCTGTCAGAGAGAGCCCGGCTGAAGTGGGGTAAGACGAACACATTGCTTTACATCCATCTGAGAGTCGGAATCATGTTTCCATGTTTTTTCTAATCTGTGTCTTTTTCTGTCTCTGTCAGGATCAGATGTGGTCATCAGGAAGCTGTGTGATCTTCAGACAGGGGAGCAGTGTTGCATTGTGGGAACCTTGTTTAAGCGTATGGATTTGCAGCCATCTATTCTGAAGGAGATCAGCGACGAGGTTTGCAGCCATGCTGGATTCAGCGACTGACCCCCTTCATCTCAGAGAAGATGAAAGCAGCTGCTGTCAGGTGTCGTGTGTCACGTCTCTTGTTTCTGCTCTTCCTCAGCACAACCTGCTGCCCCAGCCTGCACGAGCCAAATACATCAGCGAGACAGATGAGCTGATCCTGGAGGACGAGCTGCAGAGGATCAAACTGGAAGGCAAAGTGGACAGAGACAAGTGTGTCACAGGTGAGGATTTTACTCGAGGTCAGTGACACTCTGAAGGATCTCAGTGTTGCATCGCTCTAATGCAGCTGTGATCATGTCTCCTGTACGTCATGGCATCTCTTCTCTTTCAGGTAGTGTTATTGCAATCTATGGAGCCGAGAGGAATGATGGGAAGTTCACGGTTGAGGACTTTTGCATGGCTGATCTTCCTCTGCAGACACCAAGACCCGCACTCAGCTCTGACAGGTAAGCACACGCATACATGGCTTGAATCCCAGCCTTCTGTGGTCTCTAATGCCATTGTCTGTCATCATCCAGGTTTGTGCTCCTGGCCTCAGGACTTGGTCTCGGCAGCAGTCACGCTGACAGCATGCTGGGGCTACAGCTGCTGGTTGACATGGTGACGGGTCAGCTTGGTGACCAGGGTGAGCAGAGCGGAGCAGCGACCATTTCCAGGGTCCTGCTGGCTGGAAACCTCCTGAGCCAAAGCACCCAGGACAAGGACGCATCATCGAAGGTAGCTGGAATTGGTCCAATGTCAACACGCGTGTGTTTAGATATATCCCCTATTACTTTTCCTCTTTTGAGAAGAGAAGCAAACGTGAACTTAAAGAGACTGAAATACGTGTTTCATTCTCTCTGTGTGTCAAGCCCAAGTACCTCACCAAGAAGACTCAGGCTGGCAGCGTGGAGGCAGTCCGTCTGCTGGATGAGCTGCTGCTTCAGCTGGTGGTGAGTCTACTCCCTCTGCAATATGTATTTTTAATCTTATTTTGTGCCATATGTGACCAAAGATGAGACATTATGACATTTAAACGTGATAATTAAGATGTGAGTGTCACTGTGTGGCTGCCTCCTAGACCTCGCTTCCAGTGGATGTCATGCCGGGCCAGTACGACCCCACCAACTACACCCTGCCCCAGCAGCCTCTCCACCGCTGTATGTTTCCCTTGTCCTCAGTGTACCCTACACTACAGCTGGCCTCCAATCCATACCTGGCTGACATAGATGGAGTGAAGTAAGAAACACCAAACACACTCACTTAGCTTCCATTTAGCATTTATCCTGAAATCCCAAGTGTGCAGATGTTCAAGTGTTTGTGTGTTTCCGTCAAGGTTCTTGGGCACATCAGGCCAGAATGTCAGTGACATTCAGAAGTACAGCAGCATGGACAACCACCTGGAAATACTGGAGGAGACGCTACGACTGCGACACCTGGCCCCAACGGCCCCGGATACCCTCGGTTAGTCAGACAAGCCGATGAAGAAAAACTCACAAACCTCATGTTCAAATTATTCATGATGTTTTCTGCGTCTTGTGTCAGGTTGTTACCCGTTTTACCAGAAAGACCCGTTCATCCTGGGGGAGTGTCCCCACGTTTACTTCAGTGGCAACGCCCCGACCTTTGAGTCCAAACTCATCAGAGGTCAGTGTGTGACGTTTGCATGTTCACATAAGAAACTTGTTGGACGATCACTCGAGCGTGTCGAATGTTTTTTACATTTGAAGCATCTGATGAGGTTTTCGAATGAAGCTTTCAAACTCTGTTGTAGGTAAATTTAGAGCTTTTGTTAAACTGATACTTAAGTAATTTATGGATGACCAGAATTTTTCGATTACTTTTGTCTGCTTTCCTCACGATATTTCTTCCTCCTCTCTTCCTGCCAGGTCCTGATGGCCAGGAAGTCCTTCTGGTTACTGTTCCAGAGTTCAGCAGCACCCAAACCGCCTGCCTGGTCAATTTGCGTACTCTTGAGTGCGAGCCAGTCAGCTTCTCGGCCTTCTCCGCCGACGACGATGATGAAAGTGAGATGAACGTCAGTCACTGAGGGTCCATGTCCACACGCAGCACAATGACACTTCTCAGACACTGTTGATGCATTTTCAGGCTCATGTCTCCTGACCTCTGACTAATCAGCTGGGCCAAGACTCACAGCGCTTGTTGCACTGGTGCTGTCCAGTATCAGGTCAGTGGACTGCTGTTAGAAATCAGTGTTAGCAAAGATGCTACAAAAAGAGAAGACGAGCTTTGTGTATTAACAAGCGTTTATTTGAAAAATAACTCTTCTACCCAAACTGCATCTGAGGAAACATGACAGAAGACTCTTTGCCTCCTCTGACTCTCTGTTACCAACTTTGAACAAATGTTTTTTATAAACCTTTAGTGACTTTTCATACTGTAAAAAACATTTCTGCTTTATGAAGACTGTAAATAATTAAACTCTGGTGAAGTAAAAAAGAAAAGTCATGACTTTGGTTAATGTGGATCCACAATAAACATCTTTTCATGAAGCAAACGGCGTCATAAAGACGGAACAAGTCAGAAAATGCAACTGTGACACTGAATTGTGATTAACGGTGAGTTTCTCTGAAGAGGCATTTTAAGTGATAGATATGTTATCTTTACACAATTAATATAGTTAATGTTCTGTACATTGCCATTGTTTGTGCACAAAGACAGGATTCTTGATTCTTTATCAACCTGCTCAAAGTACAACATGGCAATGAGAACCTCATGTAGGAGAGGACGGCCGTGTGTTTACTCTGTTTAGTTTAATAGTCATCAATCTTGTACTCGTAGTTATAATCCAGGATGGAGTCTGTGAAGCCGCCGGGCGTCGAGGACTGTCCCTCCCCTATGAGCCACGAGTCATACCAGGATGTGGTGGCCTCTGGCGTTGTGGGAATGGTGGTTGTTGTCGGAGGTAACGTCGTTGTTGTTGTTGTCGTCGTCGATCTTAATCTCATTAATCTCTGTTGCCGAAGGCGACGGATGCGAGCTATCCTGAGCCTCCTCTGCCTTTCAGCGCTGATTCCTGAATACCCATTGTTGCTGTCAACCACACGCCTGCTGCTGCTAACGACTGCCGGGTACTGCGATCTGGTGTTGGCGTAGCTGAGTCGAATTGGCTTGTTGCCGTGGAGGGCCATGATCTGCGGGGAATGAAGGAAGACACTTCATTAAGCGCCTGCCTGACACGTGTTGTGGGTGTGGCGCGTTCAGGGCGGCAGTGCTGTACCTGTTTAATGCGGTCCCAGTTGGACTTGGCCAGGTTGAAGCTGCAGGCGGTTGCTCCTGATTGGTAACCCACTACGCAGAGTTTGGTCAGCGGGGAGAAGCCCTCGGCTCGAGCCGTCACGCGGTACTCACCCGGGTTGAGCAGCCGCCAGTAGTCTCCTGTTGGTGCTGCAATGACGAAGAGTAGACATGTTTAGGTTCAGGCACAGAGGACGCCGTGATGTGTTTCAGAGGAAGGTTTCAGCAGACCTGTAGTGACATCGTGGTTTATCCCCTCCACAGACACGGTGGCGTTTCCAATGGCGTTCCCCTGCTGGTCCTTCACAATGCCCCTGATGCCACGATGCACCTACACAGAGGGGGGGATAGTTCAGGGGCGGGGGCCACAGTTGTTGTTGAGATCTTTCAGTAGTTGTGAGATCATCAGAGGGATTAGTCTGTGAATGTCCTCACAAAATTTAATAGGAATGCATTTAATAGATGAGACGTTTTAGTCTGATTTCACAGATTTCAGTCTGAGCCGAAGTGGTCGAGCGACAGACCGACATTTCCATCATATGAAAGGAATTGATTGGTAAATTGATTTTTCTCAGGTTGTCTTACTGGTCCTTTCACAGTGGCCAAATGTTACTGCAGTTACGACAGGAAGTGTTGCTCATAACAGTCTTTAAAAAAAAAGCTTCGTTAGTGCTTTTAATTTCTTAACGATGTCCAGCTCGAGGTTCTGCTGCGAGTGTGTGTGACTGACCTGCTCCATGAAGATGAGCATTGCTTCTTTGTTCTTCTCCCACTCGTGTGCCAACTCGCCCTGATGAGGGAACTTATCGCAGCCCAGGAATATGGATAACTCAAACGAGTTGGTGTGCAGGTAGCTGAAGTCGTTCATGCCTACAGAGGGGTGACACAGTGAGCTCAGAGCCTGCACTGCTTAAACTGTCCACCAGGGTGTGTTATATATACATGCAGAAAGTTTAAAACCAGCACGCAGAACAGAACAAACCCGTGGCCTCTACTTACTCCCTGTGATTGGCTTCCATTTGGCCCGGTTGACGATGCCGTGCCCCCCTGTGGGGGCGTCTCCGTGGCAGGAGCCGCGGTAGTTGTGTGTCATGGTCAGGTGTGTGGAGGCGTAGGAGACGGCCAGCCACCTGAAGAGGGACTCGTCTGCAATCACCCGAGGCTCATCCTCGGGCTCGGAGTACTGGTAGCCGGCGCTTCTTCCTCTGTCGTCCTCCTCCTCCTCTCTGTGATCGTAACCTTGGTTGTGACCGTGATCGTAACCTTGGTTGTGACCCTGATCGTAACCTTGGTTGTGACCGTGATCGTAACCTTGGTGGTGACCGTGGTCGTACCCTTGGCTGTGACCGCGGTCGTAGCCGTGGTCGTACCTGTGGTCGTAGCCGTGGTCGTAGCCTTGGCCCCTCCACTCCTCCTCTGGCTCTGCGTATCCCCTTCCTCTCCAGTCTTCCTCTGGCTCCTCGTGGTAGCCCCTTCCCCACTCGCTCACGTCAAAAGCTTCTTCTTCGTACCTGTGAGAAAGGATTTTATTTAACACGACTGTAAGCGTGAGCGGTTCGTTGAGAGTTTGGCAGGAGAGGTGAGCAAAGTGAGATTCAGTAACGTGAGCGTGAAGCGGTGAAACGACGACAGAACACAGCAGTGAAAGGAGAGAACATCATACTGTCTCTTCTTGCGGCTGTGAGGTTTCTGGCTCTCGGCGGGCTTGTTGAGGCGTAAGCTGTCATAAGGATAGGCCACAATTGTCTCCCCGCCCTGGAAGTTTGCGCCCAACACAAATGGATGGCTTTTCATCCAGGTGATTATGGCCCTGGTCTCCACAGCAATCTGGAACAAAAACAGGAAGATCAGGATCACACAAACAGTGGAGAGAAAACCTGTGTAAACAGTATGCCCTCATTTTTATTTGCCCCCCCCCCCCCCCGAGGAGTACAGAGGTCTGTTGCTGCACACCTTCAGCTTCTCTCCTCTTTCTCTTTCACCGTCCTGCAGACTCATGCCGTGTGCAGCATAAAGCCTGAAGTGTTAATTGCATTTGCTGTTACCACCAGCAACTACAGGCAAATCAACCAGGACTGAAATCTTTAAGTGGAGTTCTTCTGTCCTCCTCGTCTGTTGTGAGACGCAGGAGCTCCCTCCTCCTTACCGAGCTGTTGGTCTCGAAGTTATCCGGGATGGGTACGTGGTGATTGGGCGTGAGTTTGGGAACCATGCCCTTATCTTCAGCATCCCACAGGATGCTGTTCAGGTCCGGGAAGTTCTGGAAGATGTCAAAGCCGTCCTCGGTGAAGTGGCCGGTGGTCCATCCGCTCAGCTCTGATCCCTGCGGGGGAGGATTTGAATAAGCCACACATGGAGTCACCCAGACCACCAACCCGCATGATTCCCTGGCATTTCCTGTTTGTTTTGCTTTTTTTTTTTGTTCGGAAGTGAAGCAGCAGCAGTGATTTTTGATGATCGTAACGACTGACCGCTTCGAAAGCTTCCACGTGTCCGTCGGGGTTGAGCGAGGGCACCAGGTGGATGCGTATTCCCTCCACCAGCCGCTGGGCTCTGGGGTTTCTGTCTTTGTACTCTTTGCACAGGTACTGCATAAGAAGCAGGATCATCTCCCGACCCAGAGCCTCGTTTCCGTGCAGACCGGCCGTGAAGCGAAACTCGGGCTCGCCTAAGAAGACGACAGGACAGGACTGTAGTTATTTGTCCCTTAACCATAATCTGCTGCCTTCCACCTGGTGTTTAGTAAGATTTACAGGAATCATCGCTGGTGCCACCAAGAGCCTGCAGGCCTCCGGCTTTAATTTCAACCAATCAGCATTTGGGAATGTTTGAGAGAAAACTGCTGGTTTAGCATTTACCTAAAATAAAAACACACTTTTAGGATTTAATTTGGATTTTGATTTGCAGTATAAGATACTTAACTGTTAAAAAACACACCCCTCTGCCTGTTTCATGGTCATGTGAACGCACCTATTTCGTGCTCGGTGGGGTTGCCAGAGATCACCATGGCCATGATGTCCAGTCCCTTGGTGCTGCGGCCCAGGCTGTAGATGCTGGTGATGTTTGGACACTCGTCATTCACTGACTTCATAAGCTGAACACATGAGAAGAAGGTTATTGATTTAACAACAGTCTCATTCATCTGTGCCGCTGAGAGAGAACGAAACTCATCAACAGTGCCCGTAAAAGTTGTGCAAGTCGTGGAATGATGAGTGTTGTGTCGGTGTGGAAAGGTCATGTTTGATTCTTCCTGGTGAATTTTTCAGTTTCCTGTTGAACTCACTGCGACCATCTCTGAGTAGCTGTGATGTTTGAACTCCAAATAATCCACCGGAGTCACTTCGTTTTGTCTGTACTGAACATCAGCTGAATCTGTGAGACAAAACGTACGATTAGTTTGGTGTGTTTTGGTGTGTGTGTGAGTGTGTTCGTGTGTTTGAGGCTCACCGGGAAGGATGCAGCCCAGCACCTCCAGCCTCATGCACAGAGAGCCGTTCCAGCTCTGAGGGATGATGCGGATGTAGCGGGCCAGCACAGGCTCTGCCAGCTGGTTCATCACCGGAGTGTCCTTATCACTGTTTCCAAAGAACAGCTGGACGAGAGGGGAAAGTCAGAGTCAGGGGAAGAGGTGGGAGGCGGCGGCGGCGGCGGCGGGGGCATCATTTTAGGTGAACTCACCCAGTCGGCGTATCCATCGTGGATGGTGGTCCACTCTCTGCTGTCATTGCTGAAAGCCAGGAAGTAGGACGTCATGTAGTCACTCCTGAAACCAGACGACATGGGCGACATGTTGAGTGTGGAACGGGAAACGGCGGCGCACTCGCAGCGCGCTCGTGTGTCTCTGTGCTTCTGTGTCTTACTCATTCGAGGAGTCTCGTCCTTGTGTGATGACTCCTGTGAACTCCGTCTCCCTGCGAGCGTCTATCTCAAACCAGTGGATCCTGTCCTCTGAGTTTGCACACCACGCTCCGCCTCTCATGTTGTCTTCATCGTCTGAGCCCTGGGAACCACAGAGGCCAGAGCACATGCTGCAGGGTCCTTTATCTTATCTCATCTCATCTTATCTTTGGCTCTGTGACATCTAACTTCCAGCTTATCGTTGAACTCATCCTCTGCACAAACGTCTCAGACACCACGATAACTTGTTCAAAGCAGCTTCTGATCATTGGAAACATGTAGATTTATCAGCTGATTTCATCACTTCGCTGCTTAAAGGATTCTTAGTCTGCTCACCATAAACTGCCTAATGGAAGCGACAGACTCGGCAATAACAGTATTTTCCAGCGTGTGTGTGGTAGGTGTTTATTTCGAGGCTTGGCAGTGTAAGTGATGGCTGTACGTGCGCTTTGAGGCCACGGCCGTCCTGCTCTGACTGCTGCGTACCTGCATGTTGAGGCGCGCCCTCTGAGGAGCAAAGCTGTACTGAGACATGGAGGAGGCCGAAAGCTGGTCTGCCTCGATCTTATGGGACTCCATCCCCAGGGGAGGACACTCTGCCACGTGCACAACACAGAATATCAAGTGATAAGTTAATCATATAGCAAAGATTGCGCAGTCTTTTCCAGCTCTGAGCGGATGTGGACTTACTCTTTGGCTCTTTGAAGACACGTGGTCTGTTCCTGGCTCGCTCCTCGGCCTCCTTCAGCTTCTGCGCTCTCTCTGGCGGAGGTCAGAAAAACAGTCTTACCGCCAAATAAATCGCGCCGTCTTGGCCGAATGTTTCCTCTCTTTCTCTCTGCCCAGAAATGATCTAGGAACTCATCATTATTTTGCAAATTTTATATGCCAAAAACCCCCAAGAGGACCTGGAGGGCTGGAAGGCAACGAAAAAAACAACCCAGATGCTGTGTTTTTCCATCCCAGTCCAAGCGTGCGTCGCTCAAACTCAGATCATCCCGACGCAGAGAGTCTGAAGGCTGCTGAATCCCGGCCATCATACCATCACTCACATCCTAGCACGCTGAACTGTGTGGCACATTCATGTCCTGTACTTTATTGCCGGTAGTTTGGCTGCAACAAGTCTTCTTGACAGTGGGAATGTGAAACATGTCGTGAGCTCGCTCACCAACCAAACGCACATCTGCACCTCGGTGTCATGGATGAGTGCTTCAATACTCAGGAACTTCTGAACTTGTGCCCAAAGTGCTTCTCACCCTAAACCCAGATAGCAGTGAACCGTCCACACAGGAAGTGCCCCATTGACACCCGTCCTGACAGTGTTATATATCATCGCCCCCGCTCGCCTTAACGCAGCTAACCCCACAGCCGACACGTGGCGAGCAAGAGCCGAGCGTGATGTGAATACCTTAGAGTCCTACGTCGCAGCATCCTCGGCCTGCTAATTCTCCCTCCGTGTGCGCTTTTTGTTTTGGAGGGATGAACTCTCGTCCCTGCCGTGCAAGTGACAGCGAGAGGCCTGCTGGTGTTCACACAGTGGGAAATCACATCTGCCTTCTCTTACGACAGAAATGTGATCCGAGGGAGCGAACACCTTCAAGCTGTTATCTGTTAGTACTCTTAACTCGGGTGGCAGGTCGCGCTCTTTGCGTACAGCATCGTATGCAGTGTGACATGATTGTGCAGAGCGATGTTACGCAAGAAGAACAGAAAGGACCCACATCTGGGTTTTCTTACCCCTCTCTTCCCTCTCTCTTTCTTTTCGTCCTCTCTCCCTCTCCTTCTCGATCCATTTCTCGTCCGTCTCGTCTTCTTTCCTCCCTGTGGAAAGTAAGAAAATCAGGGATAATTGAGCAGAAACGCCTATAAATACAGCCGCCCCGTGTGCGGCAGCGTGCTGCAACAATAAACAGCAGAGAGGTCACAGTGGATCAGTCACTAATCTGGAAAGTTGTTGACCTGTTTGTCCTTTTTTCTTTGCTGCTTGCTTTGTTGGCAGGAAGTTTCACTGCAGCTTCATCTAATATGAAACATTTGTGTGTGTGTGTGTGTGTGTGTGTGTGTGTGTGTGTGTGTGCGCACATACTCATTCCGTATTCGTCGTAATCATCGTACCACGTCCCCTCATAGGGAGGAGTGGTCGTGGGCCCCTCTGTAAAAGAGACAACACGACACTTCAAATGAGATTTAATGAGATTACGCGGTTTAATCTGCCGTTTAACAGGCTCGCACCGCCCTGAGTTATTCCACCACAGCGACTGTTCTCTGTTTGGATGCCGCTGCGACGCCCACCGTGTCATTAAGTTGTTAAATCTTTAATTTACATTTACAGGCATCATAACAGAGCTGTGATTGGATGACGGGCCTTTTTGTTTTTAATCCACAACAAAACGGAGGAACCTTTTGTTGACTTGAACCAAGCAAACCCTCCCACTCCTGAGTGAAAAGTAGGGCAGGTTAGCTCACACACTCACTGTAATGTTATTCCCATGTGTTGAAACGCTCTGCGGCCTAAAGGCTCAGATGGAGCGGACATTTCGTCTGCGTCACAGGACTAGAGAGACGCTGATTTGACGTTGATTGGCGGATGTTCGCTGGATGTCTGACGTGTCCGAGTGTCTGCAGTTACCTGTTAGTGTTTCCACTTCGATTTCAGGGCTGACCTCTTTACCGTCAGGGAATGGAAGATTGTCTGGCACCTCAACTGCAGCGGTGGAAAAATGAAACGATAAAAAACTTTTAAAGGTCAAACAGAGGGACTGTTTCTGTGTCAGAGAGGGACAGAGGTGTGAGGGGATCGGTGGAAATGTTGGAGGAGCAGAGGTGCTGCACAGTATGCTGGAAACACAGAGTCATGAGAACACGTCTGTCCGGTCCGGAGCGTCGCAGAACCGCACGACGCACTGTTTCCTACAGCTGAGCCCTGCACAAACTGGGTCAGCCTGACTGGCTTCAGGTGGGCCGAGGCTGATGGGGAACAGTGCGTCTTCAGGCTGAACCTGCAAGATGCTGCATTAAATATGAGCCAGTGGATGTCGATGAATGTTCCTCTGTTGCAGGAACATTTTTAAGTTAGAAATCTTTAGCTGTGACTTCAAAGTTTGATTATCTGATCCATCTGATGTTTGGCTGTTAGAGCAAAATCAGTCGCGGTGAAGCCGTGTTATGCACGCGGGAATCGAACCTGAAACTAGCTGTTGGCTCAGTGTGATTTCTTAATTTTGTCCTCTTTAACATCAGCAGAATTAAGACTTTTAAGTTGCATGAAGCTTAAACTGTCCCTGAAGTTCATCCAAAGGTTGTTTTTTAGTCTTCCAGCACTGATTGGCTGCAAAATCTCACAATCAAAATCCGGTTTCAAAGCCGAGTTTTGGTCAAACGCTCGTTCTGTCTGTACTCAGATCTTTTTTCTTTACAGTTATAATGAATGCTAACGATCCCTGAAACAACAAAGGGGTCATTATACTCTCATCTTGTGTTATTTGTGTTGATAAACCGTCACCCCACAAGTTTCCTGATTGAAAACAAAGGGAGCAGATGAGTCAGACATACATGTGGCGTCCCAGTAATCGTTGTCATCTGTCCCAGCCTTCCCATCGACCTCAGGGCCGGGCGGCGTCGGGTCCACCTCTTTCCAGTAGCTGTCATAGTTGTCAGTCACGGGAGCGTAGGGCTCTTTCTCGTCTGGCTTCCAGTAATCGTCGTAGGCGTCAGGCGTCGGAGTGGATGGCTCGTTCTCTGGTTTCCAGTAGTCATCGTAGGCGTCTGTCACTGGAGCAGCTGGGTCTTCCTCCTCCGGCTTCCAGTAGTCGTATGGAAGATCTGTGATCCCAGTCTCAGGCCTGGACGGGGTGGGCTCGACATCCCAGTAGTCGTCTTCATCGTCCGGTTTCCAGTAATCGTTGTCTGACAGAGAAACAGATGGAAAGGTAGTCTGAGATGTCAGGACTGAGATATTTCAATGGTTCTTAAGTTTCTAAAACTAAAAACAAACACTCAGAAAAATGATGCAGCAGCTGTTCATGGTTTTCAGTCCTCTGCTCCTCTCAGTAAACAACCAACAGTTGTTTCATCCTTCACTTTCTTCTGCATCCTAACACCTTTAAAAACAGGTGAGGAGGGGGAGGTCTGTAAGCTCACTTCCTCCTTCATGCTGACTCAAGTGACATCACTTGAGGCAATTCGTCAGACTTTGTGCAGCTCCGTCTGGAGCCACAAAAGGTTTTATAAAAGTTTTGATGCTTGTGTGTCTGTGAACTCTCCAAACCTGTAAACAGACTGATGTTTGGAGCGGGTGGAGTTCCTCTTTAAGTGCTTCATGCTTTGCCTTTTTTAGTTATTCGTGGCCTTTGAGGTGATGAAAGCAGTGCTGTATTCTGAGACAGATGAGACGTCTGCGTGGTCTCCAGGTGTGTGTCACTCACCAGCATCCGGATAGTAGTCAGTGTAGGGCTCAGGCTCGGTGGGAGGTTCAGTCGGGATGGCTAGAGGCAGCAGACAGACACAAGGTCAACGATTCATTCAAGTCCAAGGCAGCGAGACTCTGTTCTGTCCTGTTCTGCTCTGTTCTGCTCTGTTCTGCTCTGTTCTGCTCTGTTCTGCTCTGTTCTGCTCTGTTCTGTTCTGCTCTGTTCTGTTCTGTTCTGCTCTGCTCTGTTCTGTCCTGTTCTGTTCTGCTTTGTTCTGTTCTGCTGTGTTCTGTTCTGTCCTGTCCTGTTCTGTTCTGTTCTGTTCTGCTCTGTTCTGTTCTGCTGTGTTCTGTTCTGCTCTGTTCTGCTGTGTTCTGTTCTGTTCTGCTGTGTTCTGTTCTGCTCTGTTCTGTTCTGCTTTGTTCTGTTCTGCTGTGTTCTGTTCTGTTCTGCTGTGTTCTGTTCTGCTCTGTTCTGTTCTGTTCTGTTCTGCTGTGTTCTGTTCTGTTCTGCTCTGTTCTGCTGTGTTCTGTTCTGCTGTGTTCTGTTCTGCTCTGTTCTGCTGTGTTCTGTTCTGCTCTGTTCTGTTCTGTTCTGTTCTGTTCTGTTCTGTCCTGCTCTGTTCTGCTCTGTTCTGCTGTGTTCTGTTCTGCTGTGTTCTGTTCTGCTGTGTTCTGTTCTGCTGTGTTCTGTTCTGTTCTGTCCTGTTCTGTTCTGCTGTGTTCTGTTCTGCTCTGTTCTGTTCTGTTCTGCTCTGTTCTGCTGTGTTCTGTTCTGCTGTGTTCTGTTCTGCTGTGTTCTGTTCTGTTCTGTCCTGTTCTGTTCTGCTGTGTTCTGTTCTGCTGTGTTCTGTTCTGTTCTGCTCTGTTCTGCTGTGTTCTGTTCTGTTCTGTCCTGTTCTGTTCTGTTCTGTTCTGCTGTGTTCTGTTCTGCTCTGTTCTGCTCTGTTCTGTCCTGTCCTGTTCTGTTCTGTTCTGTTCTGTCCTGTTCTGTTCTGCTGTGTTCTGTTCTGTTCTGCTGTGTTCTGTTCTGCTCTGTTCTGTTCTGCTGTGTTCTGCTCTGTTCTGTTCTGCTGTGTTCTGTTCTGTCCTGTTCTGCTCTGCTCTGTTCTGTCCTCACGTGTTGTGGTTGGGGGGAGAGTCGTGGTCGTCAGCTTGTCCTTCTTCTTTCCCTTCTTGTCAGTTTTGGGCTTTTTGGTGGCGTTTGGGTCCTTTGGCTCTTTGTTCTTCTTCTTGTCCTTCTTCTTCTTCTTGCCTTCCTCTGGCGCTCTCCTCACTCTGCCCGAAACTCCTGCAAAGACGAGAAACAACAGAACAAAGAGGTTTTGACCGGAGTCAAATTAAGCTCATAGAATAAATATTCATGCATAAATTATGGTTGTTATTCTAAAATCTCAAACCCAGTCAAACTGAATTATATGAACCCTCTTCAGCTTCAGCTTCAGGTATTAATTCACTCTTCAATGACCAGTTTTCTGAGCCGTCTGAGCCAGTACCAATCAAATGTTTTCTACTGAGTACTGAGGTAGAATTCAGAGCTTGTGTAAGTCTAGTTCTTATTTATGTTTGTTGCATTTGGGAGCAATGTGAAACTGAAATTATGCAATTATTTCTCTCCTGCAAAGTCAAAAGGCAGCGCTGCCAGGGAACATCCAGACTGATCGTTTCAGCGGTCGCTTGAGGTCCATCAGTATTTCCCTCTGAGGTTGTCTGAAGTTCTGAGGAGCTTTCATGGAAAACACGTCTCTCTCTTTCCATTAGTTGTGCTCTATTAACCACAACTGAGCTTCAGTGACTCTAAAACCATCCGAATACTCAATAAAAACATCAGTGTCACCTCAGTTACAACTCGCCGCTAAAGCGTGGACCCATCAATGAGACTCATGAAAGACATAGTTTGGACTGACGTGTATTACGTTTCAAGAGAGCTCCAGAAAAGAGGTTTACTGCGAGCGTCGTCTCTGCACCCGTCAGCATGAATCACGCAGGCAAAAAGGAGGAGGTGGGAAAGGTCAGCATCTTAAAAATCTGCCTGCAAGATGCTCGACTGTGTCTTCTTCTCTTGTCTGGTGTGAGCCAAAGAAAGCCATCTATGGTGTTTGCTCCCGCTGTGGAGGACAGCGGGGACAGGTGAGGACCTGGACTTTGTCATTCCTGCTGGAGCTGGAGACACCAAACGCTGGCGTGTTTGTGTCTGCGTTTGCTCGTCCACGTCTCGGAGCTCAGCCCTGAACAGCTTCGTGTCTACTCTTTGGTTAAAATGAGAAGTTTCTCCACTCACCTGTCCCTGCAGCCTCCTGCGTGTCTCTCTTGTGCTTGTTGCTGCTGTCCAGTGGGCGTGGGTCCACTTCAAGTCCCTGCTCACTTTCTGGGCCATCCAGGGACTCGTCCCGCGGCTGATCCCCTGCCCGCCTCTCCCCCTCAGCCTGCCGCAGAGAAGCTATCCCCCCGGCGCTCTCCCCTCCTCTGGGGATCAGCAGGCAGCACAGGCCCAGCAGAGCCACAGACACAACCACAGCCTGGCTTTTCATACCTGCTGCTCTTCCAACTGCAGAATCCTCTGGTTTGGAGTTTTCACTTTTGTCCCTCCGCCGTCCAATGCTCCGTCCTGCTCCGTCTTTCCACCGGCAGGATTGTTTTACACCCCTTCTTCCCCCTGTGTCCTTGCAATGTGATCCACACTTTAACTCCTGCAGGGAAGTTTCTGCAGCTCCACACGAACCCACAGCCACAGTGTCAAGCAGCCTCAGACTGTTCTAGACGGAGATGGAGTGGGAGGAGGGTGGGGGTAGGCAGGCAGGGAGGGAGGGAGGGGAGGTGGGTTACAGAGAGGGAGGGAGAGGGAGATACAGAGCAAAGCAGCAATCCAGTCAAATGAATAGACTGGCTTCCTAATTGCCCTGCAGCTCTGGTCAGCTGAAAAAACAGCGTAAGGCCGTAGGATCCCCCTCACCTGGCTGACGAGTCAGAACAGGTGCAGGGCTCAGACAGGAGGTGGGGGGAGGAGGAGGAGGGAGGCCAGGTGAGGCCTCACACTGCAGGGCTTGCTGGGTTAGAGGCAGAAGTCAGCTCCTTCTCGTGCGCAGTTCCTGTTGAATTCCTCAGCGGAGAGTTTTTCACCCTGCAGACTCACCACAGAGCAGAACAGCAGGAGTGACTCCGAAGACACTGAATTCCACAACAAGAGGAGGAGGAGGAGGAGGTTACAGGGGGAGGAGGAGGAGGTTACAGGGGGAGGATATGGATTTCGCGTGTGTTAACAAAACCAAACACCACTAATCATCAGAGGGGGGAATTCAAGAAAATGAAAGCAGGCAGGCGGAGAGCATAACTCCTTCCTCGGTCTCCGACTTGTTTGGGTTGGGAATGGATCTCTGCTTTCCACCTCGGCTCATGGCGCTCGCTCACTCTTTCCTCGCCGCGTTGCGTAGCTCGCCCTCCGCTTTCTGGAGGAAAAGTTATGGTAGGCGAGGGGGCCGCGGAGGAGCACACACACACACACACACACACAGGATTGTTTGAACAGATGACAGAATTATAACCTTTTTAAGATTTGGTGTTTTCTTTGCCATCCTCCCCCCTCCTCCTCCACCCCCTCCTCCCCCTCCTCTCGTCAGGGCCTTCAAATGCTGGACGTGCAGGGTATTTTTCCACCAGTCAGAGCACATCCTCTGCTCTTCCACAGTGATCCAGAGATATTTACTCGCAGTGAGGAAGAGGAAATGTTTGAGGGAAATTCTCAAAAAGATTGATTGTCATAGAAATGAGTTTAAAGAGGTGTCGTGTTACTCCCACTTATACACACATTCCTGCAACATACAACGACCTCAGCCCCAGTTTTTGCTCCAGTTTTCCAGAAAACTCCATCGTCACCTTTACTCTTCCATGAGAGGAGCTTTGCTGTCATGAAACGCCTGATGTTAGCGTCAACAGTCCATTCAAACGCTGCACAGCCCACTGAAGCTCTATGAACTCCACTCAGACGGTCATAAAAGTCATTTCCTCTGAGCAAATTTTCAGACATGACAGACACACACACACACACACACACACACACACACACACACACACACACACACACACACACACACACACACACACACACACACACACACACACACACACACACACACACACACACGGACAACCTGCATGCAAGCACACACACCTGCTAAGGTAATTCAGTTCACACACCCTCAGTGTGAGGACAGTAAAACCGACTTGCATTAAAAGGGAGATGGACTGCAGAGGATTTGATTTTCAGAAACGTGTGCTGCGTCGTGGCCTCTCTGCAGAGGACGTGACTGAAGCTGTGAAGAATGCAGCAGATAGCTCAGACTACAGTAAGGTCACGCCGAGGCCTCTTCATCTGGCAAAGACGCAGACGCACACACAGGGGAGCTCGCTGGAAAATGCTTTTCAGGCTATTTCACAACGCGGGCAGAGATGTGCACAGGCAGTGCCTTCGGTAATAAAAGCCAAATGAAAGTATTAAAAACAAGATGTGAATCACTTCAGTTACTCACTCATAAGACGGGGATCAGAGGGACGACACAGCAGCTACTTCCTGAGGAGGAGGGGAGCAAAGTAACTGTGCGTTTCCTCAAATACTGGAAAGTTTGAGGTGTTTGTACTTCACTTGAGTATTTCCATTTTATACCATTTATACATGTGCTTCATCATACTTCCTCTTCTTCAGTTAGTCAGTATAAGGCAGCGAGCATTAGCTCCTCTTCAACCAGCCTCATAAAGCAGGAATATTCTTCCCTTTCCGGGTGAAGAGTTTAAGTCACATGAAATAAAACGCTGCTACGCACAGCTGAACTTGTCCTGCTGTGATCTGTGGCGAGCATTAGCTGCAGGTCATACCTGAGAGTGAAGCACCTGAGCAGCGGTGCGTTTTATTGCACATGAGTCGAACTTCTCATTTGTAGGAGGAGAATGTGCTTTTTTTATGACTCAGCAAGAATAAAGTTAAACTCGCTGCTGGAAGAAATCGTCTATTCTGAGTCTTCACGAGCCAGTGTAGAAGTACACTGTAGTATTAGTTAAATGTACTTCAAAGTGAAGTACTCAATGCAGAAAATGTCTTAGTTTTCTACTGTTTTTATTATCATTGTACACTAAGCATATGTGTGCTCTTCACACTTTACTGCAGCAGTTGGTTGAGATCAAGCAAATTTTAGAAACCTGAAATAATCAAAGGGGATTTAATCTGTGACGATGTACCAAATTTGATTGTTTTATGAATTTCAAGTCTTAATTTGTGGAGTAACAAACCATAGACAGGTGGATAGGTAGGTAATGTAGTGCAGTAGACTTATACTGGAGTAGAAGTACAGTACTGAGTAAATGTACTCCACAGCTGCTAATGTCGCACTGACAGGCGCCATTCTTCTAGCATATGACTGCTTTTCCTTCTAATATTTCCATTTGGCTGATAGAAATCCAGTCATTTACTCAAATGGATGAATTTTACATGTAATACTGTGTTTTTAGAGCCTGACACTGCGGCTCAAGCTCTTCCTCCACCGATGCAGACACGAATGAGTGTGAGCTGCACCTAAAGACAATGAAATGAGCTTTCATGTCACTCACATGGTGATTTCTGTTCAGACAGTAAATCTGCATCAGTGCTGCTGACTCAGAAAAGACACCATGGGTGATATTCACAACGACCACGAGCCCATCAGGCCTTGAATGAATCTACACATGACAGCTGTTCACAGCGGCCACACACACGGGATTTAACTGCAACACGCAGCCTTTGGTTTTAACAGATCTGACATCACTTTTATCCGTGTCTGTAACGTCCTTTGGTTCAGACTCAGCAGAGCGGCAGTCTTTAGGTTCAGGGTCTGCGCACAGCCTCGAGCTGAGCGTCAGCATCTACTGGGCAGGAAACAATGACATCAGGGAGAGAGAGGGAGAGAGAGGGAGAGAGAGAGAGAGAGAGAGAGCTGGGGGAGGGAAGGCGAGAGAGAAAAATGCTGTATTCCAGCAGGCTCACTAGGTACAAATGGAAAGAGATTCATAAAACTCCATCATTTTCTCTTCACTGGACACCTAAAGGCTCCATCTGGATGTCTGACGCAGAGCGGATGTCTGTATATTAGATTATTAACCCCTTACTGGGCTCCTGAGTGGTATAGCTGAAGCTGCGTCTCCTGTTCGTCCTCTGCTCTCCACAGAAACCACGTGCACGTTAAAAAAAGCTCGTACAGCCACAGACAGCACGGCACGCTGTTAGCAGATATGAAAAATGCCTCGAGGAGTGTGATTTTCAGCTCAGATTAGTGCTAAAAAGTTGGCTGGAACATTTTTCCATCTTGTGCGAGCTGTGATTCAGCAGGTCCACCACAGCCCAGTCATCTGGCACTGTGGGACTGGAGCCACGGCTCTGATTGAGCACAGATGTAGAAACACGCAGCACCAAGATTCCTTTGGAGGGATCCCAGCGTTATTGACCCAGGACCGAAATCTTCTCCCTGATCACATGCAAATATTTCAACATTGTCCTGAAGCATCGCTGCGTTACAGCAACACAAGGGAAGCAAATTCACTAAAACTGCTGTTTAACAGGACTTTGGTGATGTCTCAGTAATTTGTTTCCCTGATGAGATGAAGCCCAGACTGAAAACACTGGACTGCAGCACAGCCGGCCAATGCTGGAGCTCCACCCTAATGATGAAGCACCACAGGAACTTATGAGGTTCACTTAAAACTAAACAGCCAAAAGGAGTCTAAACACGGATTAGGTTCAAATGTCACAGGCGTTAACTGACCCTGATCTGAAGGCTAAAGCACCAACACAGAGTGGGAAGCGTATGTAAACTTTGGCTTCTGCTGGTGAAGAGTTTTTGTACACATGAGGGTGTTTTGCAGAGCTGCAGTACATGAAACAGCCTGTGGATAAGGTAGCACCTGTAGATTACACTGTTATTTCACAGCTTTGCTCCTTTTAGCTGCAGATCTGTTAAAGTGTGCCCTCTAGTGGCCGATTTATAGAAAGGCTGAAGGCGCTTTACAAGCCATGCTGTCCCAAATCTGAACTACAGTAATTCTACACATTTTTTTACTACTCACAAATGTCAGTATGCTTTGTTGATGAAAGAAAATATATCTGCAACAATTTTATGAAGAGTTTAGTTGATTAATCAAGCAGAAATGGAAAATAACTGCTGGTTTCAGCTTCTCAAATCTCAAAATCTGCTGCTTTTCTCTGGATGTGACTGAGCTTTCAGTGTAAATGAATCATTTTAGTGAAAGAAAATCAACATGACTGCTCGTAATAAATCAAATCCTTTTGCTTCCTCTTTGGAAAGTTTAATTGGCGGTGACGTTATGGAGCCGCAGCTTGATTGACGTCCAGTGGCACAACGTTTGCATCATTTCCTGAAAGTGGAAAACGAGTGACGAGTGATTCCACAGAGAAAATCCATGTTTTTAAACAGCATTTATTTAGCTTTCTCCATACAATACATTTAATGTACAACAGCACATACTGTATTCTGAAATAACTCTCAGTATAAAATAGGGCTTCTACAATCAAGGTACAGTCATAAAATGCTCTGAGGGACGTGACGACGACGGCGACAGTAAAACACCTTCATATAAAGCGCGGGACCTCGAGAGGAGTGATTGTATTTGCCGAGCTGCTGCTGCACGAAGCAGAACCTCACACCGCACCTCTCAGAGCATCCGACATCCTGCAAGAACCCGTTTTTTTCTCTTGGTTCTGGTTTCACAACTGAGGAGATTCCAAACGATGATCAACGCATAAGAATATGATCTATTACAACTGCCGAAAATATAACTTTTGGTAATATGAGAGGATAAATCAGGCCTTGTTTGGATACTGAATATATAGCAAGGTCAAAGCATACACCGTGTTATGACTGCTAATCAAGCCTATATCTTTACAATCATATACTGAACTGTTGGTTTGTGACTGCGGCTGTAACGACTGGATTGTTTCTGAGTGTTTTCAGGACATCAAACACTTAAACACAGCAAAAGTATACCGTACTATCACTGAAGCCACGAGAAAACCAGCTTATTTCAAACATGGTAAACATCAGCCAATTCTAGGTCGTTTTAAAAAAAGGACTTCTCGTCTGCAGATGTGCATCAGAGCGCGTGTGGGCCTATATAGAGTCTATAAATGTGTCTTTAAATAGAATACACGTAACATCGACCAGCTGTTGTGTTAGTTTGCTATTATGTAGTGCTTTAGGTGTTGAATATACATTATATAACACGTCCAATTGGTATGAGAGAAGGCCTAGGTACAAGGAAACGTAAAAAGAGTCTGACTGAGAGGCCAAACAAACATCAGGAGAGAGAAAGGAGAGATTTGTCTCAAGTCTTGAGGTAAGCAATGTGTTTCAGTATAATGCCCTACAGACAATCATACAGTTACAATCATTAATTCTCTATGTACAAACTTCCTGATTTACATACACTGTACTGCTCCTCAGTTTAAAATTTAATAAAACTAGATGTGAGATCATATCCGTGGTGCAATTTGTGGAGCGAGGAAGGGGATCGGACTCGGCCGTGTCATGAGGCGGGCGGCGATGAGTGTTATGGCTATTGAAGATGGCCTGTTTCCTCTTGCATACGTCACACACACTATCAAATATCTACAACAGTGCAAATTTTCCTGCTCGATCAAAACACTCGCAAACAATTGGCTAAACCACGTCAGCTCGTTTTTGGAGTCACACGGTGGAGATGGCGGAGAGCGAGCAGCTGAGCAGATGTTGAAGATTTACACGCCTGTGTGTGTGAATGCGTTCATCTGCTAAGGGGTCGTCTCTGTTCAGTTACATGAATGGAGGAAGTCTACTGTGGCACGGTGGCTCAAATGAAAGAAAAGAAAAAGAAGGGCGCGAGGAGAGGACCGAGCAGCACTCCACCCCGCATGGCTCCACTGGATGTAGGCACCGTTTTTACTGTTACCTTCTTAGAGGACGAGGTTGAGCTCGATAACCTGTCAAGTCTATCCCACATCTCTGCGCCACCTTAACGTGTGTCCACTGAAGGAGACTTAATGCAAATACAAAATAAATGTGCTATAGTAGTAACAGTTTGCGCACTCATCGACACTACGGACTGTAACTGAGACATGACATCAACAAGCTTTACGAAGAGGAGGAGGCTATAGGATGCTACAGTACTAGTGCTACCTGAACATGCTACAGATTGAGACTACAACGATGGGAGACTGTTTCACATTAGCACAAAGCAGGAACCAGCTTTGCTGAGGAGCTCTACCCATTCCAGGCCACAGAGCCGCTGAAACCAGCTGCGTCCAGACCCCAACGTGAGGGTTTGTTTCTAAAAAAGCAAACCGAAGAGTGTGTTCTCTCAGGATCAACGCCGTCCTCGGAAATGTGATGTACCATTTCTAAAATGACAAAAGTACCGTCTTTGCAGCTTGATGGATCAAGTACTTAGTAAAGCTGGCTTATTGTGTGCAGAGGAAAGCACCCCATCTGTAGTCAGTTCCTGTCATACGACACACACACACACACACACACACACACACACACACACACACACACACACACACACACACACACACACACACACACACACACTCGCTTGCACAAGCGCACAAACCCTGAAGTTAGGAACGATTTCTATCGTCACAGCACTATCGTTTTGATTATCATTGAGTGAGAGCTGGGATTGCATACTGTACCATACGTCTCCGAGGAGAGGCACCCTTCATCAATATCAGCTCATTCATTTCATTACACACACACACGCACACACACACAGGAATAGATTCTGAACCGGTCAAAAAAAATTACAATCACATGCTTTATAACGGAATGTAGAGAAAGCTCAAAGCAGACCTTCCACTCGGCCGAACACACTCACTCTGTCAGAAAGTGTCTCCTCGGCTTCGACCGTCAGGAGGTTTTCAGGTGTTCATAACAAAGATCTGAAGTGCTTTTAGACATAACTGTAAAGTCATGACAGCTGTCCTTTCAAAAAGGACTAAAATAGTTTGTTTTTATATTATTTTAAAATATATCCCCCGTATTAAGTGGGAGCTCTGGACCTAGTCTATCAGACCTCTGGCAGAAGACACCATGAGGACACCAACAACTGGCTAAACCTCCACACATCTGGACTCAGTATCCATCCTTTCACATGACGTCTGCACAAGTCTGCTGTATGCGATGTTTAAGAACTTTCTGCGTCCCGCTCAGCAGCCAGGTTTCCAATCCGCCGCTGAGACCTGAAACCTGCTTCTGTCCGCTCTGCAGCAGAATCCCATTCATTTCTCTCTGATCAACGTAAAGTTAACGGAGCGTTTAACAGCACGCCCGCCGATGCTGCCCTCAGCCGAGCCGAGCCGAGCCGAGCCGAGCCGAGCCGAGCCGAGCCGTGCCGTGCTCCCCCCTCTGCAACGCTAACATACCCTGACTGAGAGACGTGTGCAGCGTCTGGACGTCTACGCAAGTCGCGTTCAACCACGAGAATTTGGCAGCTATCGATTTGGCTACTAAATCCACAGAAAGGTGCACACATTCACTTTCTTGTTGTTTTTGTGACATCTTGTGTTTCTGACCTGCATCAGCTCTTTATATTTGACTGTTCTATATTCTGTTTTAAAAAAAATAAATTAATCATTTATTTAAAAAAAAAAAAAAAAAAAAAAACATAACTCTGAAGCCCCCCCCCCAGGCTTAATCTGATCAAAGTGCAGCACCCCAGCATCAGTGGAAGGAGTGGAAGTGTTAGAATGGGTTCAGATAGCAGGTCCTAGATCAGGGTCTGGTGGGGTTCTAGCTCTCTGAGAGTAAGCCACTCACACATACTCACAAACAGGACTGTGACACGCACACGCGCACGCACACACACAGAGTCTAGCTTAGATGAGTCTGGCCTCCCCCTCCATGTCTGGCGGTAGATCACACACTCCTGTGAAGTGCATCTCCTTTCCCTTGCCTCCCTGTCCCGTCCCGGCTCTGGCCCCTCGCTCCCCCAGGCTGGGAGACGGCTGCTGGGCCTGAGGGTCTGGCGACGTCCCACGGGGGATTCCACCTGCCCGCCTCTCTTTCAGGAAGACCTCTAGTCGGCGCAGCATCTGCTTGGGGTTCTTTTTGGCAAACAGCTCCACTTCTGATGGGTTAGAAAACACAGAGACCGTGGGACTCACGCCGAGACGACAATCTGTGTTTCTGCAGTGTGAGTTCAACGTACTAACCCGCAACTCAGGATTTAAAGGAGGAGTTCCACGTTTGGGAAAATACACTTATATGCTTTGTTGCTTAGCGTTAAATGAGAATGGACACATGTCTGTCTGTTAAATATGAGGCCAAAGCCAGCAGCTGGTTAGCTTAGCTTAGCACAAAGACTAGCAATGGGAGGAAACAGCTATTTGGTAACAGAATCCACCTTTCAGCACCTCCACAGCTAATTAACTGTCACATTACATCTTGTCTGTTCATCAGAACAAAAGCAGAAACAGAAAACAGTGACAGAGTGTGTTCAGGACTCTCTGTGACTTGAACAGTCGCTGTCACGCTTCAGTTTCTGTTGCTTTTATTGGCAGACTTTGTCACTTTTGGACAGGGCCATGCTAACAGTTTCCCCCTCTCTCCAGTCTTTGTGCTAAGCTAAGCTAAGCTAAGCTAACCAGGTGCTAGCTGTAGCTTTGCTAGAGTGGTATCCACGCTCTCATCTAAATAGTCTAAACCTGGCGTCTATGTGGCCGCTGACACATCAGTGGGAGATTCTGCTGCGTTAAGCTAATAGCGGCTAATTCAGACTCAACCTGCTCGCCTCAAACAGAGATGAGGAGCTGGCTGCAGAGGTCTGGTAAACTCACTTCTTTCTAACTCCTCGCTGACATTTATTTTCTCTCGATCTCGCTCCCATGAGTCACTTTATGAGATTCCAGGAAGCTCCCTCTGGAGCCACAAAGGCTTTAAATGACTTTTTCACATATGTGGCAGTACTCCCCAAGACCTGTAAACACACTCACATGTGTAAAATTGGTTCCCCTTGACTGATGCATTATCATATAGAAATATCTGAATAAACTCGCGACACGTTGACCTCTATCCTCGTCTCGAACGAATGAACCAGCCTGATTTCAGTAACAGCCGAAACGAAACGCCCTGTTCTTTACCTTTTAGTACGAAGCCAGAGTCAGCGATGGTCTTCTGCTGGGTCTTCCACAGTTGGTACAGGTGCAGGTACGTGGCAACGTAGAACTCATTCAGCACACCAACCACCTGCTGACGACGATTGCACTCCCTGGTACGAAGAGGAGCATTGGTGCGAGGAGATACAGTGACAGACAGCCACATGCACACTACAGAGGATGCAGTAGACAAAAGACTGACTCACTTGGACAAGGCTTCCTCTCTGAGCACTTGCAGAGCGATGCGGGTCATGTTGATTGACATCACACTGAATGGAAAGTTCTACAGCAGAGAAAACACACCAGGAAATTTAGGTCCGCGAGGAACACAAGGGCTGCAAGCACGAGTCCTGAAACGAGCTCATCTTCATTGATCCCTGAGGGGAAATTCTCTTTTTCACTCTGCAGGGAGGGCAAAGGTCAGGGCAGCACGCCTGCCATGGGAGAGGTCTCAGTGCCTCTCTGGAGGATTAGTGAAACCTGATTCCTGAATCAGTTGTCAGAAACGAACATAAAACAGACCTCCAGTCAATAAACACATCTGCCTGCTGATACCTGCGTCGGGTGCTGCGATAACTTGTAGATGTCTCTAGCCAATGGCAGAGTCTCTGGGTCCATCACGAAGTAGAGAGTGTGCATCAGTCCCAGGAAACCAGTGCCACGTAGGTCAGTGGCTGGGTCTGTACCTGCACAGCAGAGACACATTTCAGTGCTTCCCAGTTTGGTGTGAACACTGTTGAGAATTACAGATACAGATTTTCTTTTCTGAAACAACGTCTGACTGTCCCACAGATGCTTCAGACCCATTTCCTCCAAAGCCATTACTTCATGAAATTAAGGAGCTATAGTTCATTAGCACAATGACTTAAATAAGAGCATCCCCAGGACTGAGCCTTTGTATTTATAGCGAAGGAACGTAAAGGTGTCTCACCCTGAAAGCCGATGTTTTCCCAGTGGGCCCCAAAGCGAGGACAGTCCAGCCTGCTGCCAATCAGCCTCTTATAGATGGTCTGGAGGACACGCATGTGGACTGTTTGGCTGTTGTCCACATGGCCTGCAGAAAACGCAGACAGTGGTTTATTAACACTCATGAGCGTCACACCGGGTGGGACGATCACAAAAAACAGGCCCAGCAAACACACTCACACTGTGCGATGGCAAAGACCAGATCCCTCTCCTCCAGGAGCTCCCTGTGCAGCCGTGGAGGTCCGAAGAGGAAGTGTGTGATCGCGGCCAGACCTGTCCTGCGAATGGTTGGCTGGATGTTCTTCTGCAGGTGGGGTGGGGACAAAATACAATATCACTTTAAAAATTACAGTTATTGGCATTATCGCTAAAACTCTTTATCATTATTTGAAGATTTTTACCACAATGAGAAGGAAAACTAATAATTCAATGACGCTCTTTCACCTTATTTACGCTTCACTGTTTAAGGATGCTAAGTTTGTCCCCGTCTCACCCACATTCTTTAAATTCTGTTTCACGTCACAGACGAGTAACACAGGCCTTTTTTTGAGACAGGCCTTTATTTCAAATTTCCGTTGTTTCCTCTTTGCTGCGATGATTTGCTGTTGCTGGAGTCTGCTCCCATTCCAAACTTCCTCCATCCGTTTCTAAATAAAATGTTCCCTTCTCATCCCTGGGGAGCTTTTACGGTGAAATCATCAAACTCATTTTTTAGGTATAGCGTGACAATATTGTTTCACTGATGCTGTGGAAATGGACGGTTTGATGAATTTAGCACATGAGCCATTAAAGTGTAGGTAGATTTGTTTCCCAGCCTTTATTTTGGACGAGCCTTTCTCTTTTCCAACAAACAGCTCCCCCTGCTACCATTTCAGGGTTGGCCATTATTAAAATATCAGCTTTTATTGGAGACGTTTTGGTGGGCAGCATTCCTTACCAGCAAGTCCCCGAGGTCTGTGGTCTGGAAGTACTGCAGGGCTTCGTTGAAGGAGATGATCGGGGTCGGGTTCGAGTCCTCAGTGAGAGCTGGTGGATGTTAGAAAAAATGTATTCTTTTGGAAAGAAAGTCATCATGATCTCGATGCAAACAGGTGAAACAGCGAGAAGCATCTGACCTGGTTGGACGTTCTCCAGAGCCTCCCACTCCTGTCTGGCCTTTTCCAACTCCACATTTTCGTCTGTGGAGACAATTTACAAAATAAGGTAAGAAAACAAACGAACAGGCCCAACAAGCTTTGCCAGAAGCACTGACAGGGGGTGAGCATCTACTTGGCCTATGTGCTGTGGTGCAAATCACTCAGACTGCCGGTGAGAGCCTGTGCTTCTTCCAAGCAGCCAGTCTGCTCTCCTGAGGGAGGTTTTACCTGCAACAACTGCCTGGTATCTAGGAAACACTCACAAATTCCTGAGGGAAGAGGATGTGAGACAAAAGAGAGGTCATGTGAGAGTATGAGCGCATTACCTGCAGGCTTCGGCTGGTCCCCTCCAGCTGCCAGGGTCTGCAGAAGACCGTTCTGCTTCAGCGCTGAAATCTGGATAATCATCAAATAATGGATTACCGTACATTCATTCAAGCAGGGCCTTTTGGTTGAAGTCAGATGCTAAGAATAAAACGTAATTACCGGCAGGGATCTGAGTGGTGCGCTGCCGTTGGTGTGGTCTCTGACATTATGACTCATTATCAGTCCGTTCATGACCTGAGAGGACAAGTTTAAAAAAAGGGCAATTTCTAAATAACAGACTTGCTCAGAGGAACAAATGACAGCAGCTCGAGGAGACGTGATTTAAGCCGTACTCACAGGCTTATGGTTGGAGTGTCCATTGGTGATTTCCTCTAATGGTTTACATTCGCGGGACAAACCATTCAGGCCCTAAGAGGACGGCAGCAGCACAGAGCAGATGCTTCAGACATGTTCACAAAGCAAAAACAGTGCAGCTCTCACTGCTTTTAAGACTGGTAACTCATTATCACTGCATGCTGCGTTATGCTCCAATCCTGGAAATATAAAACTAACTTAAAATACGATGCAGATTCCAAAAAGTTAGGACAAAACAGGCATTTCTGTTGATGAGGTAAACATTTACTATACTGTCTTTGCACTGTTTTCAGCTGAGTGTATGTCAAAAGAGATAAGAGCAAATGATCTCAGTGTTTTATTTATGTTTTACACAGCGTCCAAACTTTTTTTGGAATTGGGGTTGCATGAAGTTCAACAAGCCAAACACAATCTCAGACATGTCTCAGGAGTTGTAAACACTCCTTACTCATGAAGAATTAGGTAATTTAAGGGTGCACTTCCTTTGAGGATAGCTGTCCCTGCCCTGTTGGGCTGCATCCAGCGAGGCAGGGGACATACTTATCCGACTGTTTACAAAAGAAGCAATGCACAAGGCTGGAGGCCAGGGAGCAAGAAGCGATGTTACGGCTAGAAAAGCAAGCCGGGGATAAGGGAAATGCCCTGTCAGCTGCCGCCGTGCCAACATGCCAGGCGAGTCAGACCAGAGATTACAGCTAAAGCAGAGGGAGAACTGTTGACCTTCGGTTAAGTTAAACACATGTGACAGAACTGCTTAAACAAATGAGCTCTTAATTGTTTAACATTATACATCAGCGCGGAAGAGGACGGGAACACTTCTCTCAGAGGGTGAAAACATCAACACGGCAACAGCGGAAAGGCACTACTTCCATTTTGTTGCCAAACAAAGCAGGTGTAGCGTTCTGCTTTAATGGTGTTAAGTTGCTGTGAAGCCAAACACTGGAAGGCGATTAAATGTTTAAAATCTTAAAGGGCCAAAGGTGAAATAATATTACCTCAGTGTGGGATGTGACATCAGTGTCTTCTTCCATTGCATATGAGTGAGTTGGCTGGCGAGCGTGTTCCTGATCCTGGCCTCTAAAGGCTTCTGAAGTCATGGACCGAGATGGGCTGAGGAGCTGACGCGAGGACCACCATGGTTTCTGTAGTGCACATTTGTCGTGACGGCAAGTATCTATGATTTCCTCCTTTTCTCCTCATATAAACAGAGAACTCAGTGTCCACAGTCACCAGTCTGATTTCATAAAGTGTCACTGGCAACAGAAATCCGTGTTGTGCACATCATGTTCTCTTTGTCGGTGTACTCGTGATGGTGGTGTTTTATTAGCTACTCCAAAGTCTAGCCTTGAGTGTGCACACTGAGAGGAATGTGCAGGTATCAGTCTACGAGAGCTGACAGGAGGAAATGGCTATCCATCAATATACAAGTTTCCTGGAAACCTGCCTCCTTCCTCTCCTCCACAGATCTGCTTGGCCAGTGGGTTCACTCCTCAGCCCCATCAGAGGTGCACACGGGCTGGATGATGACATTGCTTTTCAGGGCTGGGCTCTCCTTGTCCGAGACGCTTCATCGCTTTGGCCCCAAAGACAAAGCCAGCACGCACCTCGAGGCACCACAACGGTTGTCGCTGAATTTATTTGCACCACAGCTGTGTTATGTCTTCAGCCTCACATGAAACAGCAGCACATGTCCAGAATAAGACGTGCAGGTGTCCAGAGAGATGTGGGTCATGGATAGAGTCCTTGTCTGGTCCTGAGGAGGGGCTGTCATAGGTACACAATGTCTGAAAACTAGAACAAAAAGAGCAGTTAACACATGTCTGTCAATGAGTAACTCACAAATTAAATATTACTCACCTGATGATGCATATAGCTTAAATTTTTAAGGAAAAAAAGTCACAATTCTCTGATTCCAGCATCTTAAATGTTAATACTTCTTGTTCTTTACTCCTCTGTGACAATAAACTGAGTATCTTTAGGTTGTGGACAAAAACAAGACATCTGAGGACATAATCTTGATTTCTGTCATTTTATAGACCAAACAACAACATTAATCGACAATGAAAATAATAATTAGTTGCAGCCGTACTTTGTGTGCTATTCTTTGACAGAGCAACCTAAATTTAGTGATGTAAAATTAAGATTTACTCAAGTATGGTGATTTCAGGTAGTACTTTTATACTTCCCCTGAACTACAATTCACTTTTCAGGCCATTTGGCAGCTGGGATTTACACACATTACATGTTCATAGCTTATGTAGCTTCATGCATTGTTATAGCTCCAACAATAAAATGCTAATTAGATATTTAAGTAATATTTTCATGCATGACTTTTAATTATAAGAAGTAATTTTAAAAAGTGGTTTTACTCAAATAAAGTATATGAATACCAGCTCCACCACTGTCTGACTCACAGGAAGATAATAAAAACACTAAAAATCCGTTACACTTGAATATTAAATCAAAGAATAATCACAGTATCATGAGAAAAATGTCAAAACTTATCGCATGAGTGCATCTTTGTCCTCTGACAGTTGTCCGCTGTCAGCGCCGCTCTGACAGCAGCGGCTAACGTCAGCTAGCCAACATTATCTGTAGCAACCAACAAGCTAGCAATATGTCAGCTAGCAACCCCGCAGGCACAAAGACGCAGCCACAGCTTCTTCTCACACCGACAGCGCAACGCCTGAACACACCGCATGCAAACCGGCCAAAATTGACTGCAAACAGCTGAACGATTTAAGTCAGGAAAATGAAGCGGGGTGAAGTAGTTGAGACCTAACATAAGAAAAGCCAGCTGTCAGGCTAACTAACGGGCTAGCTGTAGCTCTATTGAACTGTAACGGGGATGGAGTCTGTGCCCAAATCCGACACCACCGCACGGATTAATCTGCTTTAGCCGTCAAGGTTTATTAAAAACGCTTCAAAACACTGCGTGCTGTGGCCTGTCCGACTATATTATGCAATATGAAGCATTTCAAAAGTACCTCAGTTTCTGACTTTCTCCCTCCAATCTCAGCTTCCCTTCCCCCGTCCAGTGGCCACGGTAATTTCAAGTGCATCTTGGGAATTGTGGTTTCCTGTGTCGGACTCTCGCTTCATTACGTCATCGCTCTCTCTCACACAGAGCAGGGAGCCTGTGACCTCCTTTTCCACCTCCCATCAGCACAGATACTCTTCTGAACACAGAAAAAAAAGCCAAATTATCATTCTAATAATTAATGTGATAATTATGAAAACGCTGCAATATAAAGAGTTGATAGCGTTTGAATTAGCCTTCATTCTGTCCCTGACAGAAACAAAAGCTGATGTTTGGATTTCAATCAAGGACACGTAGATGGACATTGGATGACAAAAATAAAAATAAAAGATGTAATCAAGGCTGTCATCAGAGCGAGGGATTCAGCCCGACTGACAGACAGCTTGTTTTGTCTTCCCGGTCTGATTGCACAACTTATCTGCACTAGATAAATTTCCTTTTCCTTCCTCAGAATTTCTTTCATTAAACAAATTTTGGAACAAGATCTCCGAGTGGCTGCAGCTCTCCTCGCATCTGCTCATGCTCACATTTTGAGGCATTTCGAGCAGATGTCAGTTATTACCCCTCTGGAACATTCTTCCAAGGAAAGAAATGTTTGTTTTGCATCACACGAGGCAGCGCTTGGAGCTGTTCTGCTGAGGTTTGTTTTATTTAGAGTAAACTGCATCGCCCAGGCGTTCGTCTGAGGCCTAAATTCTCCAAAAAGTCGGTGGAAAAAGTGAAAAACAGCTTCCACAGTTCACAGGTTACACTCAGCTCACTTCCCATCTCACATCAGAAACATCCCTCAGGCCTTTTCGGTCATCATAACATAATGCTGAAGTCGTGCCGATGAGCATCTTGCAGCCAGCTTAATCATGTGAGACAGAGAGAGAATCCTGGCCCCTGCCATCTGCACTACATCCAAGAAAATGAGCTGTTACAAAACATTTTGGATCGATTGAAACTACACAAAATAGGAAAAATGTTACACAACTGGCAATAATGGAGGACAGATTTCCTGTTTGGGATGAAATCCACCGTTACTTGATCTTGGGGAATGTGGTGCTGGCTCACGGCGAGCCGCTCGCTGCTTGCTGGGCTCATCGCACATCTGAATGGCCAAACACCTGCTTGTTCTGGCAAACCGTCGGCCTGAAGGCTCATCAGGAAAGAGGAGGATGTTTTTCATGAGCTGCATATTTCATGGTTTGAAAGAGAAGCTTTAAATTCATCCGTCTCCTCGCTGTCAAAGAGGGATGATGGTGCAGTTTGTGGAGCTTCCAGGATGAGTTTTGGGTTTTCTGCTCAGTTTTAAAGTCAGACATGACGGCTCAAGTCGTAAATTTGAGGGCTGGAGACTTGCTTGACTAACGCTGACAAAAGATGTTTGCATTTTCTTAGATATTTAGAAGCTACATTATTTTTGTAAAACATGATTCTACTGCAAAGTGTGCAAACCTGGCAACCTGCTAGACCCAGCAGAGGCCAAAGCACGAGGCAGCCATCATGGGGAGGCCAGTCCAAAAATAAAATTTAGATTGTTGGATTATGATGTCGATGACGGCAGAAATCAGTGACCCGACTGCCACAAGTTCATCCATCGCTACAAAACCCACAAAGAAATGTGCGAATGCGTCTTCTCAGCTAACTTTGGCTTGAACTCTATCAGGGGACTGATTCAGGGTCATATAACCAGTTAGCTAAATGCTAACACAGCTGTGTGCTCATGGTGAAATGCTAACAGGTGCTACAGGAGCCTTTGCACCTCTTCCTCTGCTGTTTTAATTTTGGCTTGTGACTAGCACTTCCTTTCTTTTCACCACAGTAAACTTGGACTAGCTCGAGCCTCAGGACTCACTTGTGTTTTGCACATGTGCGACTTATTCCCCACTCTGATTTTCAGTCTTTGTGTTTTAAGTTGACCGTGACTGTTGAAATGTTTTACGAGCTTTTATTTAGCTTCTCATGCATCAGGAAAAGACAGCGTAATCATTATCCAAACTTCTCTTCTTTCCCAACAGCACAATAAAAGCACGGAGACATAAATATCAATGACAATGGTTTATTCACTTGGCAGTTGCTGCAGTGTAATCCATAAATCAATAAATAAAACACTGAAATAAAAGTGCAGTTTCACAGCTGGGAGGGGGGCAATAAGTGGGGTGTTATCAGAAGGAAACAATGTGCAGCTTGTTAGATGTTTTACTGCTCACACTGACTAATGTGGATGAATGTGTCAGAAACAATCAAAGCACAAAGTGCACAAGATGCAAAATATCATGACAGTTTTTACAAAGAGGGACAAGAAAACCTACATTTTCCAACTGAAAACAACGTCTGAGCTCACACAAGCATCATCTGAACCACTTAACACTCTCTGGATTTTCAGATTTCTTCAGCAGCTCTAAGCAGATTTCTACGATTTCTTAACGAGCAGGGGTTGCTCTCCTCGCGCTGTCGAGAGCACGGCGCCAAAGCTCAAAAGGCGTCGTGTGTCAGCAGGCATGAGCCATCTCCAGAGAAACGTTGTTAGCCATCCTCTGCCTGAGGTGGTTGGCAAAGTCCACCTGCGTCTGGGAGAGCACTTTGTTTATGATCGTCTTCGGGATCCAGCCCTGCAGAGGACAGAGACGAAGACAACGTTAGACTCAAATCAATGTGGTTCACTGTGGAAGAGACAACACAGTCATTTACCTTTAGGTCTATATTTAGTAACCAGGTGAACTTTGTCTTATTTGGGTTTTCGGCACAGGGTTTCATAACGATGCAGGTCGGCCCGTTCTCCGCTCTGAAACATGTAATGATCAGTATATCAGTTTAAATGGCATCAGGCGTTCCCATCCATCCACTGCACACACACACAGTCACTCTGAATCCCTCCGCTGGTCACACTTTATTTCAAAGTACACACATTCACCACTGACTGGCTGCTCAGCATGCATATCAGTAGCATATTGGCTCATTATTAGTCTATTTTGGGGGTTAGAGGGCTATCAAAGGTTAGATTATTAAGCATTAAGCAGTGATTAGGAGGTTACTGAGGGAAAACTAACGGCCTGGTAGTTGTAGGATATTGTCATGCAGAATAATGCATTAATAAGTGACTAATAAGCAGCTAGTTAATGTTGAATATGTGTATCTTAATATAAACCCAAGCAAGTATCACTACTGTGAACTACTTCCCCTGGGCTCACCTGACCACCCCCCTCTGCTCGGGCATTTTCGGGTGCTGGGTGGACATTCCAGCCAGGAAGCAGGTGGAGCCCCGACGCTTGGCACAGCGGACGCTGACAAAGTCCCTCGGTCCCACCACGTTGCCGGGTGTCTCTGCAGACACCTCGTGGGTCACCATTGTCTCGTCGCCGATCTTTTGAAGGATCTGTGGGACAGCATTGTGGACGTCCGTCAGTGTTCGTGCACAGATGTGCTTGTTATTTGCGTCTTTCTGAAATGTGAATATTAGTAGCTGCCTCCCTCTCTTACCTTGACCTGTTTGACGTTGGGGTTCCACTCCCCCATTCGCTCCATATTTCCCACCAGCTCCTCGTAAAGATTGTCAGGATGTTGCTCTAACATCACCTCCAGCTTGAACACCTTCCCGATGTCGGGGAGCATCTTACTCAGGACTTTGTCTCCGTTTGCCTGAGGAGGAGGAGGAGGAGTTAAACAGGTACAGTAAGTCTTCACGTTTGGTAAAATACACAGTGGATGATTTCACATGATCTCATCAGAGCTGGAAATCATGACAGCCGCACCTTTAAACACCTGTCTGAGGTGGTGGCCCTACTCTGTGTGTCCTGTCTCTGTACTCACAGCCACAGTTTCAATGGTCCAGCCGTCCTGTTCACTGAGGATGCTGATGGCCTTCTGCAGTGCATCCTCGCCTTGTTTCACATAAGACATCTCCTCCTCGCTGTACCTCTCCTCCTCTTTAATCCGGGAACCTACACAACAGAAGCACAGCCAAGTCAGTCAAATTAGATGCTGACATGTCTGTGTCTTTCTTCACCAGCAGTAATACATCCAGCCTGTCATTTTTCTGTCTGTGTGGTCTGACACCGACTCAAATGATCACATGCAGCGACTCACTGAGGAGGGAGCTCCGCCGGCGGACCTGGCTGATCCAGTTACTGGGACCTGGACCTGCCAGTCTGTTTAGCTCATGGTGAATGGCCACCATTGCATTCTTCCTCAAACCTGGGAGATAGACACAAAAAGCACACAGTTACTGCAATGCTAAACCCATTAATCACAGTATATCAAAAGAAAGGAAATAATAAGAAAAGTCTTTCACTGACTCCACTGAGAAAATCTATGCTTTTGAGCATACAGGTAGAAAATAGGTCGAGAGGCTGAATGCCGGTCTAAACAGGGTCCTCTCACTCACCTGTCATGTTCCTCATGTGCCTGTAGGAGATGCCAGCACACAGTTTGAAGGTTGCAGGCAGCATTTTGTGCTTTTAGAGAGCTGGAAAACTGCAAAAGTGAGTGGATCGCAAAGAAGTGGACGAAAGGCTCCAGAGAGTACTCAGATTTCTGTCTGTAGACCTTTGAAAGTGCTCTATATATAAGAGCGATGCCCACAAGGCCGCAGAGCTATCAGCACGTAGATAAACACACACACACACACACACACACACACACACACACACACACACACACACACACACACACACCTCACTGTTCCAGTGGCCATGTCACCAAGGTTGCCTGGCGGACACGACGAGCATGTCTCAGACTCTCACAAACACTGTGTGAGATAACGTCCAGTGCCTAGGCCCACACACACACACACACACACACACACACACACACACACACACACACACACACACACACACACACACACACACACACACACACACACACACACGATCCATCGCATACCAGTGGGTGACATAGGAGAGAGCAGCATCTCTTCGGTGATGAGAGCGCCCAGAGGAGAGGTCAGAGGGGGAGACCCTGAGTGACTCATCCATCCCTTCATGGTCCATTACAGCCTAAACACCGACTGGAATTTGAGGGCAAAGAGTTTCCATTCAGTTTGGCTTCTTTCCTCCCCGTCAGGATTCATATGTTGGTGGGAGCTAGAAGCATATATCTGGTGTCATTAACCCTAATATTCTGTCTGGCCTCCTGAGGATCTAGACCCTCTTTATCAGCTCAAGAAACACACTTAACTTTGTTTTATCACCTTAAAACTCAGCGATTCCTGTTAATTCCATGATAATCACTCAGAAATGTGATTTTGAGCTGACATCTACTATAAAAAGGGAAACATTGCTCCTCTCAGAGACTCAGTCTCAGAGACTTAAAGACACGGTAAATATGATGTATTTTCATAAGATCTATATCAGCCTACAGGACTTTTAGTCCATCTGGGTTTCTGTTATTGGAGTTTCATAAGAGTTTGTTCATCACTATGTAGGCTAACATGCTGCACTTCTCTTTGTCAGTGAATCACTTTTTAGCAAACAAAAGGAATATTTGTTCTTGCCTCACCCACATAACATATAATATGTGACATAAATGGTGTGTTAATGATGTAATTACTGCCACGCAGGGTCTGCGGGACCCCAAACATGAAGCTAACTTCAATGAAGCAAAGGGGTTAAACGTGAATCCAGAAACTGAGTTACAGTAAAATATGACCTTGAGGTTACAGTGCAGTTTATTGTGAAGGGGGGTGGGGGGGTGGGGGGGCACATTTTGTTCAAGGCCGTTTAGAGTGGAAACATGAGTGTTGACGGATGAAGAATTAAGCCTTTAATTTTAAGTTAAGAAGCCTTAAATTTATTATTTTTAGATCTATTTTTGTGTTACATATTTGGATACATGATGTTTTCTTATTTAGAGAAATCCAGCAGATGATAGAGACAACAGAGCAGTGCAGTAAACATCACGTGCAGTTTGATCAACAGTCAGGGTTTCATATTGTTCAACATCAGCCCTGTCAGCTTTTCACACACATTTCATGATAGCAGCATCGAGCAGCAGCCTCACGACTCTGCCTGGGCAGTGAGACTGAATCACACTCTGGAAGTTTCTCCAGAAGGCGAGCGGCACACCACGCTCTGTTAATAACATGTTTTATCAAGCCGCTCACATGTTTTGACAACCTTGCTTACTCTGTCCAAGCAAAATCCAAACTATCTAACAGCAATATTGCCTCAGCGAGCTGCACGTCAGACGTGCGCTCAGAGTCAACAATGCACATGACCACAGGAGTGGAAACCTGTCAAGAGAGCAGCAGGCCATCTGATTAGCGAGCAGAGAAAACAGGAACAGATTAATAAATCCCAAAGCCAGACTGAAGTCGCCTTAACCTGCAACCTCGCGTCCCTCTGGCTGCGTGGCAGGAATCCTCCACCAGTCCCTCACCTCTCTGCAGGGTGAGTCCTCTCATTTAACACGGGAACACAGAGGCCTAGAACCGGCAGAGCCATCACTCATCTGCCGTGGACAGACCAGGCATGCATGTCTCTTGTATTGTAAAGCTCTATTTTTCTCATGAATCAGAAGCCAAAGGGTCATGTGCTCGTTTCTGACAGCTTGTAACGAGCCTCTGTCCTGTGTCCTGTCCTTTCATCTGCCCTATGATGGACTTTCAAAAGGGTCATGGCTCATACTTGCAGCTTCTTAATGGTGGCTGTTTTTAGATGCATGGTGCTTGAGCTGATGCAAAGATTTCCTCTTCTTGCACCAGCTGTGCAGTTTTTGGCTCAATAAATTTACCTGAAGACAGTGACTCCCCTCGTAGTTGTCCTTGAAGGACAGTTCTGTAAAACATGCTCATGGATGCAGTCAGAGTTTATCATTGCTGCGGCTGTTCCATCTGCCCACACTGGCCAAAAAAGAATGTCAGTGTAGGTAATGTGTGACATTTAGCTGTGATCAAGTGATTCAAATCTTCTTAAGTTAAAGCAAATTTACTTTGAAATTCCCTCTTTCCGTGTTGTGTTTTCTTGCTGTAGTACTTATATGATACATGAGACATGACCCTGTGAGGACATGTTGTAGTCCTGGTTCATAACGATCTTGTTAAATGATCGTGTTATTACTGTTGCAAAGCAGTAGAACTGCGAAGCTGTAGTATAAAAGCACTGCTGACTACTGTTTGATGTAAGAAAACAGAGAGTCAGAAAATCTCTGATCATGAAAATGTATTTGAATATGAACGAGGAAACGTTCTGCGGTCACATGAACAGACGAGACGAGGAAATAAAGAGACAGGCGCGCTGCGGAGTACTCAAACTATAGCACAGAGTTTATTGGGACTTGAAGGACACAGTGGGTTTGGCTTTCACATGCACTCAGCACTCTGCTGTACATCACGTGAAGGAGGAGGTTAACTCAGCAGCTCCATCCTCTCCATCCTCTCCTCCGCCTTTCCTTCGTGCGAGTATTTGTGTGTTGACGCGTTCCCCAGCGAAACAAACAGAGCATGACAGTCAGAGATTACACAAAGTGCTGATGTCTGTGTGGGATTTGTCTGGGAGATCATGCTAACAAGGAGGCACTTCAGTCTGATTCAGATTTTTTTTCTTTTCATATCAAGTATGCAGAGAAAAGAAAAAAAAACAACAGGCTCGTGTGAGATTTGTAAGGACGATTCAAATTACTGCATGGACCAGCTTTCACCGCCTCAAACAGGGGAGAACCACATTCTTAAAAACCAGCAGAAGAAGAGACTGAGCTCTTCCTCTGTTTTAAATGGCTGTGCTGCTGTGAGAAGGCCACTTCTTCATGTGGTGTTTGCAGGATCTTTCTCTCCTCCTCTGCTCTGCTCTGCTTTGACCTGAATGAACTGGACCAGTGAAATAAAATTCAGATTACATTAAGCTCTCACGTAGCTGCGGATACCCTGTGTCTTTGATTATGGCTGGACACAAAACAAGAGGAAGACCCTTTAGATTTGTGAGGCATTTGTACAAAAACCTGTACATGTGACAGCAACGGCTATGCAGCAGTATCTTTACACGGAAAAGGCAAAGGGAGAACAAGAACACTTCATTTTTTAGAAAACAAGCGGCGTGTGACAATATCAATACAATGATGTGCCTTAATGATCAGAGGTAAAAACATTGTCATTTGGTGGAGAAACAGCATGACAGTATTTTAAATTGTGCAACTTGTACGTCAGGCTGAGTGCATGTGTTCCTCTCCACTCGTCGGGGACTGTGCGGAAAATTGAGCAAAAAAAACAAGAGATTTCTGTTTCTGTACAGCATAATTAACTCGATTTTCAAACTCCACATTAATGTCAAATATAAAGTGACACTGTAAACCGAGGGAGACGTCTGCGTGTTGTACGGTATACTATGGAATGAGGTATGCTGAAGCGAAAGGGATACGGCTGTCCATACTTACACTTGTCCATGCAATGAAAACACAACACGATTCTCACAACTCTGCCTGTGTAGGTCTATCTGTGTGTGTAAGCATGTACGCATGTGTGCTTTAAGCGTTATGATATGTCTGCAGGCTCATATTTAGAGAGAGTGTAGGAAATGGATCACGCTCTGATCCTCCTGTGGTTCTAAGCGACGGCTGAAGACCTTCAAAAACCAATAACATGACGACAAAAATCACAAAACTAAACTGTAATCTTTGGCCTGAGTGTACGCAAGGCAATGTACATTATGTGTTGAGGTTGCTGAGGTGATGCGTTCTGAATGTTTAGGAGTGATCTGAGGTATGGGAGACGGAAACACAGAGAAAGAATAAGTTAGAGCTGAAGAGGTGGTGACGCTCGGAGGGGCGGAGATGGATACGGGTACAGGACACAGGCCAGGAAGTAAAGGAGTGAGAATGAGTGAAAAAGAAAGAAATTCCTTTTCTGGAAAAACAAAACTTCACCAAGACCCCATCTTCTATTCCCTGTGGTGGTCTTTATTATACAGTGGATCCCCTGAATATTAGCTTGTTTTCTATCCTTTTCATCAGCGTCAGTGGCTCTGCTCTACGGTCCGACAATCCTGAGGGTAAGTAAGGTTTGTCCGAATATTTCCAAACGTCTCTGGAACGTTGACCATCCCACTATAAATGCCCGGGGTCTCAGGGCCTGGTCAACCCCCCCCCTTCCCCAATGGGCTGACCATTTAGGCTTTTAGACAGGCTGTCTCCGGCTGCTGCTCAGGCCCCGGCCGTGGACCAATCAGCAACGGGAAAGCCCCTTGGAGCTCCTTCCCTTTGTGTGTATGTGGCGCTCACACTGCCACTGTGCCACTAGGGGGCAGAGTTGGACATGGAGTCCACAGAGTTTACGCTGGAAGACTGCACACGGCTGTGGGAAATAGACACCTCTGGGTGCTGCAGCAGAGAAGCAGAGACACAGATTTGTGTGAGTTAGTGTTGTATGCCTTCATCTGTGTGTGTGTGCGTGCGTGCGTGCGCGCGCGTGTGCTCCCTCACATGCCTCCTGAAGATCCTGTCCAGCAGGCTGCGTCTGGGCGGCTCTGGTGGCTGATTCCAGTCCAGATCTGGGGGTCTCGTCCCTTGAGGCCCAAACACATTCAAATCTCTGAAACACTCAGTTTCAATCATCTGAGTGAGAGGAGAGGAGAGGAGAGGAGAGGAGGAAAGGAAAGACAAGAGGAGAAGAAACGAAGGAGAGGAGATGATGTGAAAGGAAAGGAAAGGAAAGGAAAGGAAAGGAAAGGAAAGGAAAGGAAAGGAAAGAGGAGAGGAGAGGAGAGGAGAGGAGAGGAGAGGAGAGGAGAGGAGAGGAGAGGAGAGGAGAGGAGAGGGGGGAAGGAAAGACAAGAGGAGAAGAAATGAAGGAGAGGAGATGATGTGAAAGGAAAGGAAAGGAAAGGAAAGGAAAGGAAAGGAAAGGAAAGGAAAGGAAAGGAAAGGAAAGGAAAGGAAAGAGGAGAGGAGAGGAGAGGAGAGGAGAGGAGAGGAGAGGAGAGGAGAGGAGAGGAGAGGAGAGGAGAGGAGAGGAGAGGGGGAAAGGAAAGACAAGAGGAGAAGAAACGAAGGAGAGGAGATGATGTGAAAGGAAAGGAAAGGAAAGGAAAGGAAAGGAAAGAGGAGAGGAGAGGAGAGGAGAGGAGAGGAGAGGAGAGGGGGGAAGGAAAGACAAGAGGAGAAGAAACAAAGGAGAGGAGATGATGTTAAAGGAAAGGAAAGGAAAGGAAAGGAAAGGAAAGGAAAGGAAAGGAAAGGAAAGGAAAGGAAAGGAAAGAGGAGAGGAGAGGAGAGGAGAGGAGAGGAGAGGAGAGGAGAGGAGAGGAGAGGAGAGGAGAGGAGAGGGGGAAAGGAAAGACAAGAGGAGAAGAAACGAAGGAGAGGAGATGATGTGAAAGGAAAGGAAAGGAAAGGAAAGGGGAGAGGAGAGGAGAGGAGAGGAGAGGAGAGGAGAGGAGAGGAGAGGAGAGGAGAGGAGAGGAGAGGAGGAAAGGAAAGGGGACAGGAAAGGAAAGATGAGAGGAGAGGAGAGGAGAGGAGAGGAGAGGAGAGGAGAGGAGAGGAGACAGTGTGAGAGGGAAGGAAAGAAAATGAGAGCAGAGGAGAGGAGGAAAGGAAAGAGAAGATGATGAGAGAGGAGAGGAGAAGGGGAGAAGAAAAGAGATCTGGTGACCTTTTTTAAACGAGTTCTTCCAGCAGTTGTACAAACTGCAGCGAGCATTTAAAAATGTCATATTAAGTGCACACACTTACCTCATTCTGCCAGGGGATGGAAACACTGCCTGTAGCAAATTTGGAGTAGAAGTCATTGTCAGTTTGGTCCAAATTGACTCCCTTGACTGTGGAGAACTGCTCTATGTCCAACACGTCCTTACAGTACACTGCCCGAGGCTGGGAGAGGGCGAAGACCACGGAAGAGACGAGGAAAAGCAGGAGGAAAGTTTATCTTAACACATCATCGATCATCAGTGAGATTCAGCTGCTGCTCTTCAAGAGCCACAGCGGCCATTTTGGACTATGAGTTTTAACAGTGGAGTCGATTCAAGCGCGTCGTGTAAATTACTCACATCGGGCACGAAGGGAGGCTCCACTATTCCGGCCTCCAGCCTCTTGAAGTTGATGTTTTTGAAGAACGGGTGGGCCTTGACGCCCGCCGCTCCGTCCGCCAGGCACCCCAGCCTCTGCTTCGGGTCTTTGGTCAGCAGCTGGAGATGAATCACCGAATTATGCATCAGCTCATCCGTCTCTCCATGCAAACATTTCTCCCACCCATGCTCACCATTCTACAGATGGCCTTGGTGTCCTCTGTAAACTTGTCGTTGTACTCCTCCTCCTCCTCCTGCACCCTCCTCTCCACCTCCTCCCGCTTCACTCGCTCTTTGCGGGCGCGGAACGGCGATCGCCCGGCGGTCATCTCGTAGACGAGGCAGCCCAGCCCCCACCAATCAGGACTCATGCCGTACTTTTCGTTGTTTATCACCTCTGGAGCTGCAGCGGGAGGGAAGCGGGTTGTTACGGATGAAAGCTGCTAATTCATCGGGTGAATTCAGCCGCGGAAGAGTCGTTCTTACCCATGTAGCCCACAGTCCCCACCCTGCCTCTGATGAGCTCTCCTTCAGGCACTTTGATGGCCAGCCCCAGGTCAGAAATACGGATGTGTCCTGCAGCACAACAGCAGCAAAGTTCAGTGGATTATGGAGCATTAATGTATAAATAACCTGCAATGCAAAAACCAGGAAGTTTCAGAACTCACCATTGTCATCTAACAGAATATTCTCTGGTTTCAAATCCCTACAAGAAACACAGCAACAAAGAACAAAAGCATGGATTCACACTTCATAACTCACAGACTCAGAAAGCATTGACGCTCAGTGGACTGAGCCGAGCCGGCTGTCAGACCTGTAGACGATGGATTCCCTGTGCAAATGCTCGAGTCCGCAGCAGATCTGAGCGGCGTAAAACTGGACCCTGTCCTTGTCGAAGCCCGGCGTGCCCATGTTGTAGATGTGAAACTTCAGGTCTCCACCGTTCATGATGGTCAGCACCAGACACAGAGCGTCTTTGGTCTCGTATGCGTACGCTAAGCTCACCTGGAGGAAGAGGAGGACGTGCTGAATGGCGTTAGACAGGTGAGCAGACGTGCACGCCAAAGAGAGCGCCATGTTTGTGTTCACTCACAACAAATCTACTGTTGACTTTCTCTAAAATCTGCTTCTCGTTGAGCGCCATGGACTCCCCTTTCCTCTTCTTTATCCTCTTCTTCTCCAGCTTCTTGCAGGCGTACATCTTCCCTGTAGCTCTCACCTGGCAGGCGCACACCTGAGGAGAAACCCACAGTAGCATCACACACATTTCTTTGAGCGTCGCCGTCATCGCTGTCGTCGATGTCAATGTCTTACCTCTCCGAATCCCCCCTTCCCCAGCACGCGGTACTGCCTGAACGTGTCTTTCGTGATTGGTTGCCTGACAGAACACAGACACAGCACAGGCCATTAATAGACGCTCATGTAGCATTGATTAGGACGGAGATATCATCTGAGGAACTCGATACCATCCCGAGTCGCTTCCTGTGCAGAGGGTGGGGCCTCCTGTTTCGCAATTTCACTTTCCAGACTCGGATACGATGGAGGCTGCTCTGAGAGCCTGCTGCTCACTCCACACTGCCTTTGATAAGCACTCTGCATTAAATATGTGTCCGTCTGGAGTCATCGCGCTCCTCCTCCTCCTCCTCCTCCTCCTCCTCCTCATCCTCATCCTCATCCTCCTCCTCCGAGGAGTCCCTGAAGTGAAGTTTTCACCTGCCACTTACTAATGTGGAAAATCCCAGCTGACAGAGTTATTACATGTGTTTGAATCAGAGGTTCGCTTTGTTGTACTTGTACTTCTACTTCACAGGAAAACACTGTACTTTTTACTCCATTGCATGTATTTGACAGATGCTACTATTTACTTACTTTTAACATATGATGCATCTTTACAGATTAAACATTACTAACAATTAACAGACAATAAGATATGTAATAATATATGACGGAATACTTTCAACACATTCAGATTAAAATATTTCTGTACTTTTATTTGAGTAACAGTATGAAAGCAGGATTTTAAAGAGCTTTAAAGTGTATAACAGGTTGCAGGATGTTCTGTTCTGTTTTAAGAGCCATAAAAATTGAATTGTATTTGATCGTACAGGTGTGCCTAATAATGTGGCCGCATACTGCTTTTCATTTGCATCAGATTTTATTTGTGCTCCACTGAAAAGGAGAGAGGATCTAAAAGCTGTATTAGACTGAAAAGCTCTCACTGTTGGTCAGCGCTGACTGGGATTACAACAGATTACATAATTTCAATTCTAACAGAAGAACTATGGACATAAACTTGTTAAATGACTTGACTAACATAGCAAACGACTTACAGAAACTTATTTTCATACCTCTCCAGCACCTTCCACTGCAGGAAGCGGTCAAAGTACATGCTGTTCTGGTAGTCTGTGAACGGAGCGCCGCTCAGGTAGTCGTGGACGGCCCTGATCGGACACACAACACGACGAGCTCAGCGGGCACAGTTACAACTGAGAATACTGTCGTTCAGTAAGCAATGTCTGTGCGGTTTGTTTGTGTGCGTGAGGTAAAGAGAGAGTGTCGAGGCAGAGAGAAAACAGGTGAGTCTGGCAGACAGGTGAGGGGGAGGACGGCGGAGGGGACACTCACTTGCGGCAGTTGCTGAAGATCTCCTTACATGGACTCAGCTCCAGGTTCTCTCTGCACTGGTCTGCAAAAACCTCGGCTATGTCTACACGCTGAGGTGACTACATCAACACATGTAAACACACAGTGACACATTCGCACACGTGCACAGATACATGGCTCTTTATTGCACACCTGCCTCAGACTGAGGGGGAACATGCAGAACAGAAAATGAGGCCATCGTGCACATAAACGCTGGGCACTCTACACTGTTTAGTTTCTCCTACATTTAATGTGTACACTGAAGTACTGCGCTCTTCTAAGCACCCCTGTGAGAGCTGTGGGAGGCTCATTCAGCTGTAACTCAACATTATTGTCTGCTAAGACTTTTCCCCCCCACAGGTTTCAAACATCAAACACTGTAAAAGGTCATTAAATTAACTTTTACTTCAACACGTGAGACGTAAAACTGAGGGTTCAGATGAAGAAACTTACTTGTTTGGAGAGAAAAGTCTTGATGATCTTCTCCCCGTGGCTTTTTCTTTTCTCATCAGGTGTCACCTCATAATCCTCCTAAACAATAAAATAACGTCGTCACATCATTAACGACCAACCGAAGGGACGAATCAAAGCGAAGAATCAAAGAGTTTTACATGGAGCGTAATAAATCCTTTACTAATACTTATAGATCAGACGTAAGACATTAAAAACAGCTTCTGGGTTGCCAGGTTGTGAATGACCTCTCTGTTTATCCCCCTCCACTGTGACACTGAAGCTTTTCAGGTTTAATTCATCAGGAAGTCTCCTCTGATGCACTGATTGACCTCTGACCTCCTGGAGGAGAGCTGCAGTGCATCTGGACCAAAATGAATTTATTAATTTTACTTATGTACAAACTGCAGAATTGATGACTTATTAATGACCTTTATCAATGAGAAAGAGGAGGATCAGCTGAGAGGATTTTTCCTTGGCAAACTGATGTATTAAGAATTAGTTACTCATTAGTTTCCACTTGCAAACCTTTTATAATAGCTGACTTATTAGAAAGTGTCATATGCATCATTCAGATGCACTTAAAGAGGAACCAGATACTCTTGATGTTTCCTTCCTTCCCTTCCAAGTCTGTTTTATCTGTGGAGCTCAAAATCCTAAATGTGCCTTTATAATCTGCACAGCAACAAATCGATGTGCATACAGGAAACCCCCAAAAACACATTTAACAGACTCGAGTGTTTTAAAATAATCCGACCAGATGAAGTCCGCTGGGATTAAAGGTTTACATCCTCTTAAATGAGACCGATGATGATCAATTAGAAGAGAAAACACTTGATTTGTAGTTTCATTTGTATTCGGCGTCGCTGCCGTTCAGCGGCGTCGAGGCCACACATCCCTCTGCATGTCAGCGTGTCGCTGTCACTCTCACACCAACATATGCTGTCACACGCTGGACATACTGGACATTTGGCCGAGGCGACGACATGAAAAGCGCTCTGACGCATTTCATCGCCAGCACTTTTAACTTCTCCAAAGGGAGGGAAGCAACATGGCGCCCGCGCCGCACGCTGGCGCTACTCTTTCTATCAGCGGCTTTTTTCCAACATGGCCTTGCGTTGCCTGGCAACCACACAGTAAACACGACGGGATTCCTTGAGGTCCTGGAGTGTCACAGTGTGTCACGCCGGCGTCACCGCTTTCCACTACAAAACACACACACACACACACACACACACACATACACACACACACACGTATATACACAGTACATTCACACATAAAGCAGGAGCTTTAAAAGCCAAAGAGAGTTAAAAACATATAAGATGAGACTGAAAGACCGAGAGGGAGAGAGAACTGTGGTTCCTGCCAAGTGTTGATTAACTGAGGCTTTGTTATCAGAGGCTCCAGAGAAATCACACACACGCACACACACGCACACACACACACACACACACACACACAGAGTAAATGAGCTGACTGAATCCCACCCTTTGCCGGTGGGGGGTCAGCCAAAGGGAAAAGAAGACGGCCCTTTAGCCTTTTGGAAGCAGAGGGGATCCAACACACACACACACACACACACACACACACACACACACACACACACACACACACACACACACACACACACACACACACACACACACACACACACACCTTCTCATGATGTAAGAGGAACCAGTGGAACCCCTAAGCACATTCCTTCCTCTGCTGCACACACCGAAACACACAAGCCTGCACGCACACACACACACACACACACTCCCGCTTCCTCCCAGTGGGTCGTGTTCATGCTTTCTGGTGGCTTACACACAGATTTTTAGAGACGCGCACGATAAACTGATTTCACTGAAGTCACACCGGCTTCCTTGATCTGCTCCACAAACGAACACGCCCTTCTTTTTTGGTACTTTTACGTTTTCTGGAAAGTTGGGGACTGGATTACATAATGGAAGTGGTTCTAGTGAAGCTCTCAGCAGCCGAGGTGCTCAGGACTCGCATGTTATTTAATCAGCTGAAAACAAGCGGCGGCCTGGTTGTAATCGCCCTCAGGCCTGGTTTAGTGTCAGTTAAGTGGAGAGCATAAAGCCCAGCAGTGAGCGCGGCCTCAGAGTCCGTCACATGGACTGCACAACATGTGTTTGGGATGAGTGTGCGCTCGCGGTTTCCCCCCCCTCGCAGCGGTCACTTTTAGGGCTTGGTGGTGGAAGGGGGCAGAGAAGGGGAGGGATGGGGGTGTTGGGACTGGAAGGGGTGCTGTGGGAAACAATGCTGTCCTTTCTGTCCTGTCAAATGCCCGCAAAGATATTCTGGGCATAGATAAAGACTTAAATGTGTCATGTGGGAGGTATTCCGTCTAGACACGGGGAGAGATTGGAGGGGGAAACAAGCCGGGCGGAGGGGGGGGTCCGGCTGGTTGAATAATCACTACTCAGTTTAATTGTCTCCTCTGGCTGCATGACCCAGCGCCGGCTACGGGCCACGCTGTAATGAAAGTGAGTGCCTGAAAAAGAGGATGAAAGTGTGTTTTCTAGACCGGCCTTCATCCAGGAAACACGGCTGCTTTTCCCGCCGCTCTTACCACAGTCACACCTGGGAACACTGGAGGAACAGCCGTTAGCTGTTACTACACCTGCAGGCTTTACCTTGAAAAATGTAGTTTACATGATGGAGACTTCTCAAACTTCACAGACAAAAGTTGGCTTTTCATTTGTAGCCAACAAATGTGGCTCAAGAGAGGATGTAGCTCGCATTAGCTAACGCTGGAGGTGTGTGTGTGTGTGTGTGTGTGTGTGTGTGTGTGTGTGTGTGTGTGTGCGTGCACGTACCATGGCGTCCAGCAGCTGGATGCATCGCTGCAGATTAATTCTGGTCTCACAGTAAAGACGGAAGAGGAGCCATCCGATTGGCTGCTTCTCACAGATGCTGACATAGTCCCTCTCTGCAGAAATAAAGAGCACACACACTTCAAGCCGAAGCCTTTGTGAGGCACCAGCAGGCGAACAGGTGAGAACACAAACACGTACCGATGCTGTTTCCCAGCTCAGTGCACTGGCTTATGTGGGGGAAGCGAAGGATCTCCTTCCATTTTTTGCTCCTCCCTTTCCGCTTTCCTCCTCCACCTGTGGCCACAGAGAAACACAAGAGGTGAAAATGTTCTAATGAGAGAACTTCACCAAGCTGTCAAAGTTTATTTCCATCAGAGAGGAGCAAATGAAGGCCTAATGGCTAAAGGGAGTGGCAGAAAGAGGGGAGGGGGTGTGTGGGCTCTCCCCTGAATGAAATCATAGTCTCACAGTGTATATATAATTCATAGATTACGTCTCACTTCCTCCGTAAATCTCTCCTCTCTCCCGACTTTCTTCCTCGCTCAGTAGCTTTTCTGAAAGTGGAACAGTGTGTGTGTGTGTGTGTGTGTGTGTGTGTGTGTGTGTGTGTGTGTGTGTGTGTGTGTGTGTGTGTGTGTGTGTGTGTGTGTGTGTGCGTGTGTGTGTTTGTGTCCACACAGACAGAAAGCCTATTCTGACCGGCTCAGTTCCCATCAGAACCCGGGACTTTGCCAGACTGGATTCCACCGCTCTGAATAATCATGCATCAGCTTCCTGCAGCAGAGAAACGCCATCACGAACAAAAGTCACATCCATCGACGTCGTCTCCTTCGATCTCGAAAGGAAACTCACGGTGAAATCATCCGTGAATCCAGTTTATCTTCCCTCAAACCTTCCTTTCACGTTTGACCGCCTGCAGATTTCCCATCCAAACCGTGTTAAATTCCCCTTTCCCTCTCGCGTGCTGCCCACCAGATGTGATTAAACAACAACTGTGAGAACTTATTTCGCTGTTTTCCAGCCTGCTGTGCCCTGCGTCATGCTCGCCTGTTGTATTTTTTTCTAAAGGCTGTTCTAATGGACTGACAGGGATTTCCTTTAACCGCTCTCTGCAGTGGAAATTGGCTGCAAGCGGCTGCGAGAGGCAACGCTGAGAGCAGGAGAAGCAGTGACAGGCAGACATCTTTAAGTAATAACCCAGGAATGCAAGAGGCACTACGTCATGCTGGAGCCTGCGAGTGAAAGCTTTAGCAGTTTTCCCATCAATCCATCATTACTGCCTCATCCTTCCCTCCTCTGCTGTGATCTCAAACACACTCCGACGCATTTGCATTATTAAATGATACACTCTCAAAAAACCTCAATAATGTGAAAATTAAAAACTGAAATCAGCATGTTTTGGTGGAATATTAGACGTCACACCTCATGCTAATGACTGCAGCGTATTTCTACACTTTTTAATCCGTTCCTTACACTTCAGATCCACAAAATCCACTCAAGAAACAGCTTATAGGAACGTTATTATACTGCCAGGTGGGGCACATTGTTAGAAAAAGGTCCCTGCGTCACCACAGCTGACACGCGAATGCTGGCCATGTCGGCAGAGGCAAGCACGAAGCATGAATGTATTAATAACTCAAGTCAAAGTATCCCCTCAGAGAATCATTAACTCCCAGCACCTGCTCCTCATCAACATTACTGTAGACCAAACAAGCTATAAACAGGCACACTTCCTTATTTAAGCACCAGTTGTTCTCTGAAAACAGTTAATATGCAAAAGTAACACAGTCCGCTGTGCACTCCAACACTTCAAATCTCTTTTAATAAAAACATGACGTCGGCCAAAAGGCTGCACAGCGCAGCGAGTGGAGAAGGTCATCCCCCGGGGGGGCCGCCATGCTAAAAACAAATGCTACTGTAAGGCGTTTGTGGATGAAAGCGCCCACCAAATGGCATAGATTTCCTGCGAAGGGTCAACGGCGTGTCAGATAATTGTACCGAACATCTACGCTCCACCCAGGCATTCAACTTCTACACAATGCTGAGACAACCACAAATAATGTAGTTCCTCCTTCTTCTTTCTGTGTCCTGTTTTCTTTCCTTCTCGCCGCTCTCCAAACCTATTTATTTTTCATCTTCTCTCCCTCCTCATCCTCCCCCTTCCTGCTCTTTGTGACTCGTCCGTGCTGCCATCGCCTTACTCTTTCTGCTTCCCGTAATCCATCGTCTTCTTTCTTTTCGGATTCTGTTGAGGATTTTCTGTCACCATCACCTCTGCATCAGTTGCTGCCAGCCAATGACTGACCTCATTCGCAGCTTCAGGCCTGTTGGTCGCCTTTGTTTGCAGCTTAATGGGCGACGAGCATACAAACAGAACATCTCTACAGGTCAGCGGTTTCCTCACTTGTGGGCTTTTTGACCACCGAAACAAAGTCTATGGTCTCTAAAGGTTGCATACAGTATACATACACATCTCGACCCCCAGGCCGGGAACCACTGCTCTACGTGGTCAGATGGTCTGCACAGTCAGTGACGTCATTCAGCCAAATATAGCATATTTGTCACTGCAAATAAAAGCTCATAGATCATTGTTAACTGCACGAACACAACGAGGGTAAGGGTTTGGGAACGTTAGCGGAGATGAAAAGGTCCAAACCGCTGTCAGCGTCTTTAACTTGTCCAGCTGTAACAAACTACATTAGGACTTCCAGTAAGAAATATGAGCCGAGGCCTGTCGGGTGAAAAGATCTGAGCGTCCATATGTGAGCACACCAAACCGCTCCCACAAACATGCAAATATTACACATAAATTATTCATCTCCATACAAGACTCATCCATCTGGACATAACAAGTCATTTCCTGTCTGGCCACAGACAAGTCTTTTGACATGTCTGATGTCTGCGGCCTTAAACAAACACAAGCCTCAGTCGCCGCTCGCACTCTGCGCGGCATTGTTGGTGGCCGTCGGCTGTTGTGTGTCTGCTCGCTGATGGGAAATATTCTGGCGGGATTTACCAAACTGGGTCTGGAGGGAAGTTTACAGAAGGATTGTAAATATCAACATAAAAGGAAGCAGAGATTTCAAAATGGTGGTATGAAAAAAAAACTTCCATTTACATGTGTTCTGTGCAGAACTGTGTGTTCCTGTTTAACAAAAGTGGGCCGTCAGACGCATGAATACGCTCATAAATGTCGTCCATAAACCTTCTTGTTCTTATTTCTCTACCTCACTCTCTCGTGGTCTGTCACTTCCACGAGCAGAAACATGCGCTGTGCCGTGGGTACGCTGCACCGCTGCACACAGGAACTTGTCGGCCTAATTTGTTCCATGAGGGTAGTGTGGTCGCCGCCCTTTATTTGTGTTTCTGCTTAGCAGCCCTGACATCATGAAGGCATGTCAAGTGAAGCAAAAATAAGGTCAGAGAGGGAACGACATCCGTCTGGCTCGGCACCAGGGGGTTACCGGCATCCCAAACATCTGTGTGTGTCTGTGTGTGTGTGTGTGTGTGTGTGTGTGTGTGTGTGTGTGTGTGTGTGTGTGTTTCTACGGTGACCTCTCTGTAGTAAGGTCCTCATGCCCAATTTAACCGACTCGGGCAGCTCTGCAGGCCTCATCCATCCACACGCTGGAAAACGCCGTGAGGTTACATTCATGAGAATTCAAGCCAATAACCAGCTTGCAGCTCGCACAAACACAAACACGCTTTCTGAGGCTGCAAACACCTCCACTCGCTCTGTCACTCCAGACGTGCACTCAGATCTGCTGTGGACAACCAGCCGAAACCACATCCTGAATCTTGTGCTGTGCATCTGGCATATATGTAACAACAACATCTGCATCAGCGTGTGATGCGAGAGCTCTGGCAGAGAGGAGCGCTGTGAATGCGTGCTATTGTCTCCACCTACACTGTGCAAAAAGTGAGATTTTGGTAGGTTTCTGTGACTCTTCGCACTCATCTCCTCCCTGCACCGGCTGAAAATTTAATTCTTGTTCACAAACAACTGATTATCCAACTCATTCTCACATCACCTCCTTTGTCTGATCTGTTAAATGTCGGCCTCGCGGTTGAGTCATACCGTGGTGGTCAGTGAGGTACCAGCACAGTGAAGCCAACCAGCACCAGACGATCACACAACGCCTTTGTTCTCCCTCTTCCTTCTCTTAGACAATGTCCAACTGTTCGATCAGTGGAATTTATTTGCATCCGAGCTGCAGGTAAGGGCCAGTGTCCTTACATATGCAAAATATGAGTGGTAAATACAAAACAAGCATATTATAAAGCAAAGACGACAAGTTTGCATTGGCCCTCTCTCTGAAACGACTTCTTCCTGCTTCTCTGCGGTGACTCATTGGCGTGCAGCTTCGCTTTATCGAAACAAACATCTAGACTAGATATCCATCTCTTGCCAAACAGCGAAGGGGTTGCTTGGAAATAAATCACATCTTTCCAGATTGTGCTTTTTGTGTGTCATGCAGCAAGTCACAAGAACGTCTTTTCATGTTAGTATGTGTGCAGTATGAGCAGGGATGTGGAAGACGGAGGATAATTTACACCAACATATTATTCTGCCTCTTTAATAGATATACCTGTACAAACTAAAGAAGTTCAGCCAATAAGTCCAGTAAAAGCAATTGTTAATGCTTTTCATTGACTTAAACCTATAGTAAAATTTGAAACATGAAACATGTTATTGAAAGCGTGACATTTAGGCCTGAGGTTTAGTTTAACTGCATCAAGTGTGTGTTTGTGTGTGTGGTCTGAGTGCCACAGGAAGCCGATGGAAACGCTGCCCAGACCTGAGCAGGAGGGGAGGACTATAGCAGGAAGAAGCTCTTTGTTGCCCTGTTCCACCATGATGTCATGTCGGTCCCTCTGTCCAGCCGCCTTATTACCATCCTGAACGAGCCTCTCTGTCCACGTCTCCCTCATTATCCCAATAATAACGAGATAATCTGGCGCTAACATCTGCTAACGTGCTCACAGCAAACATCTGTGACGTACAACGTTTACCTGGCGGCACTCGACTATTCTTTCGGCTGCTTTGGGGGTCACATGTTAAATCACTTAATGAGGGGTCATAAACTCAAAATCAGTCATAGACAATAAAAGAAAGATGTTATCAGCAGTATTGATGCTAGCTTACAGCTGCGTCCAAACACACCTGCATTGACAATAACACCCAAAACCAACTCGACCTTAACAATGTAGCCGTATTTAGCGTGACAGCTACATGTGTTTAAGCCTCACAGATAAATCCAGGCTGTGACATGTTGATCACTGCTGCAGTTTTAAGAAAAAACACACAAGTGTGACTTTTTTCCTGTCTTTATGTCCTTGTAAAAATGACTGCTATAAATAGCAACCAGCCCAAGGGCAAGAGCAATGTGTTGATACAAACTGAGGTGGTCAAACCGGTCCATGACCTCAGAGCTGGTGAGCTGTGACAATTGTCACTAGAGTAACTGTGTGTGTGTGTGTGTGTGTGTGTGTGTGTGTGTGTGTGTGTGTGTGTGTGTGTGTGTGTGTGTGTGTTCGTAACAGCCATGAGCAGGAAGATCCTCGGTGTGAAAACTTGCATGCAAGGGCAGAAATCTCACAAAAGCAGCAGAAGGCAGGGTACACTTCCTGTCAGGGAAGAGTCATGTGCCACACGTTTCCTGTTCTATAAATACATAAAATATGGAATGTGAGGGGGGGAAAAACATTCAATAGACTGAAATTATATAACCCACCAGGCTGTCGGATCAAAGCAGCACACACACAGCGCAGGGCTCAGGGCAGGGTAATACATGCTGTTTGCTCATCCATAAAGATCCAGAAGGACAGAGCATAGTCCACATGCAGCTCGCCATAACAGGGCGCTCCTACGCTCTGACGCGGCACTAGTGTGTTTGCTCACCTCCATAAATGTTTTGATAGGGCGAACACTACGGCAATGTAATCCTAAATCTCTTATTTCATCTCGCTCGGAGTGAAACTCTGCAGTTACATCACAAGTGAGCAAACACGGAGGAAAGTGCTTCCAATGAAAACAAGAGCTCCGACTTATCAAACTGATGGAGCACATGGTGCGCTGTATGCAGATAGATATTACTGAACGTAGGGGTGTGTGTGTGTGTGTGCATGGACACACACACAGCACAAAAACCCATCCCGGAAATAGGGTTAAAGTGATTACATTGTCGTCCTCGAGCTGTCTCTACTCTCTCTAGCCTTTCTCCATTTCCTTTGTGTCCTCGAACACACAAACACTCTCTTCACGAAGACGTTTGTTCCACGTCTTGCTCTTATGTTGACATTCCATGTCCTTTTGTCCCTGTTATGGCAACATCCCTTGAAAGAAAAAAAAAAAAGTTAGTGGAGACTGTGGCCTTAACTGAGCGGAGCTGCTGAGAGAAAGCTGCTGTTTCAGCTTTTACTCCATTTTTCTGGTTTTACTGGGCATCAAGGAAGAGTTAATGCTGCTTGGAATTAATTCGATTTTAGAATATTAGATGTGATGAACCCATGTTTGCATTTTTTAAAAATCTGCAGGTCATAGGTTCCCATAAATAACCTACGGCAGCCCATGTGGGACTATAGTCTCATACACATCCTCCAGACATAAAGGTGGAAGGATCATAAAGCCTGGATGATATCTGACTGACTGATATCTGTTGGAAAGGTGCCCTGTCCTCAGACAGCAGGTTAGGGAGGAAGCCTGATAATATACAGGACTGATTACTTCCTGATAAATGCATATCAAATATTCATTGGATGTTCCATTTAAGAGATATGGCAGCAATGCAAAGCACAGGAAGCATTTCTGAGGCGGCACAGGGAGATGACGAAGTGCTGCGTAAGTAATCACCTGCATGTCCGACATGGAAACACAGATATCATCAGACTGGCTGCTCTGTCAATTCCTGGAGTACTTCAATGACGAGCTGCTAAATTTCACATTTTTTTCTACGTCCACTTTCCTTCAGCCCACCTCCTCTACTTCTACTAGATAATTATCTCCTATATTTCCCACAATCCCACTCGACAACCCCCGGAGAACAGGCGTGAACTTGTTGCATCCAGCTGAGTTATGTATACTGTATGTGTGGGTAGAGGCAGCAATAACAATAGAGATAGTAAGAGCCAGAGAGCTGAATTTTTCCACTCAAGAAAAAATGAGTCACACTCCTACTCAAAACACAGCGAGCCTTGTGGCGCGCTGTCGATGGAGAAACGGGCATCTCTGCTTCTCCTTTGGTTTATTTCTCCATGTTTTACTGCTGGCAGAAGATGGAGAATTCAGACCAAAGAAAACAGAGTATTCACTCACTGCAGTTACATGCAGGGTGAGAAAATAATGATAGAAATCAAAATTAAATAAGATACTACAGCTGCATTTCAGTCTTGATGTTGAAAAGGGGGATTATTTCATTATCATTGTTTAATTTGGTGGAATATTCTGTGTAAAAGCTTCTGAATGGTAAAAATAAAATGTGCAATCCAAAAAACATTCAGTCTGGAATTTTCTATAAAAAAAACTGTGCTGACATATTCATACATCATAAATATATCAGTGCCAAACGAGTCTTAACATGATGAAGAGTCTACAGCCAAGCTAGCGGCTCTGTGAGGCTGTACACGCTAACATTAGCATGCTAACAAGCTAAACCAAGATGCTAATTAACACATTAGTTTAGCTTGTTAGCATGCTAACATCTGCTAGTTGCATTACACTATACTTTTAACAAAAATTAACTGAAAAATGAAATGAACAACTTCTGTTAACTAAAAAAATAAATAAATCAGGAAGTTGGACAAAACTTTTCTCTCTGGGACACAGCGTTAAATTTCAGTGTTACCAGTGTTACCAGTAACATCACTGCCTGTAATCATGGTGTCTTGAGGGTCTAATGTTGGAGGCTGAGCGCTCCTGAGGATGCATGCTGGGAAGTTAAAACATGAAAAATGTAAGAATCGGAGTGGATCCCCTCTGAGAGACGTGATAAATATAAGATGTGTGAGAATGGGTCACGAACAGCCGGCGGCTTTTTGCGATGAACTCTCCTCACAGACTTTCTTTTCCTGTCGCTTCTGTCGCGTCAGGACAGCCCAGACTCGCTTCCCTCTCCTGTATTTCACTCTCCCCTCCATTAAAGCTCCCTAACCAGGGAAAGTCATCGGCATTATGTCATGGCCGCGTCCTTTCAGAGGGGTCCGGAGGGAGGAGGGTTTTTGTTTGTGTGGAAGTGGGAGAGAAAGTTTGCGAGTCTGCTGTAGATTATCCATGCTGACATAACCATCAGGGACAACAAAGCCCTGTGCTGTCTGCACATTTGAACAGGTTGCCCAGCTCTTTTCACCTGAACTCTCTTAGTCCCGATGACGGCAGCTCCCCCAACTTGCTGAGACTTGCTGTGGCATCACATGATGAAGCAACACCACCCTGTAACCCCCCCACCCGTCTGCAGCAGGAGCTCCACGACACTGTGAACATCAGCGAAATCGCTTGTACAGACAAACGCCTCATACCTGCTATCTGATGTGATCTTGCATAGATTCTTGTAGTCACTGATCTGTTAGTGTGAAGTGCATCGAGGCCAAACAGAGAAAAAACAAAACATGATGATCGGTTTCAAACAAGGAAATCCAATCTTGTTAAAATCCAGGACTCTGACAGCCCTACTGCACTTGGAAAACTGATGCAAATTATTAAATAATTACTAAAGTAGCTGCAGATTAGTTTTCTTTTCTCGACTTGCTGCAGCTCTAAATTATAATTTCTCGTCTAAAGCACACACATACTTATCTGGGCCGTCAGACAAGGTCCTTAACTCACTGAAGAGACTCCTCTATAGGCTGAACACAGACAAATGAGTCACTGCTGAGCATCAAACTCTTCCAAGTCTTTTTCTTGTGAAAATGATGGAGGGATAGGGATCATGTCTCACCTTAGTTACCTGGAAATAAACTAATCCTCACGACTCAAGTCATTGTACCATACAGAGATCCGTGCAGCCACTGACTGAAGCTCCTTCCTGCGCTGAATTAAATGTCAAATGTGACAGAAGTGAGCTCTGCTTGAATTGTTACTTGCGCAACTACAACCTGCAAAAACACGATGGGCCGCATGCAAAAGCCAGCGGGCCTCGGAGTGGAATTCAGCCTCGTAGCGCGAGCTAAATACCCCGGCTCTGTTACCGCAATTCAAGAAAGGCATCTGGAGGCAGCGTTGCAGTTTTTCCCCCTTACTCTCATTCACTTCGACAGCCGATGACGTTCGCTCGCCTGGCCTGGAATCTGCGACTGCTGCCAGCCAGAGTTGTGAATGGGGAGGCAGGCGGAGGCACGCGCACGCATACACACACGCACACACACGCACACACACACACGCACGCACGCACGCACGCACGCACGCACGCACGCACGCACGCACACACACACACACACACACACACACACACACACACACACACACACACACACACACACACACACACACACACACACACACACACACTTAATAAGCTCAGGGTCTACTGTGCTGATGTTGCTCTCGTCAGAGCAGCTGGGTTCAGGTTACATTTAGACAAAGGAATTCACCCCCACACCCCTCATCTGCTCACACACAGACGCTCACTCAGCCCACTTACATCTCAGCTAACATTAAAAAGGCAAATCCAAGCAGGTCCCACTGAAACAATCAGCCTCGTCGGGCTTTAACCACTTGGAACTTTTTGATCTGACCCCCCCAGTTTCCACAGCTGATCACACACCCAGCAGAGCTTTTAAGCGTCGGCAGGCCAGCGCTTCCCGCTGCTCCATCACGGCTAACGGCGCTGCGGCTGTCAGATGATACTCAGATGATCGTGCTGGAGATGGGAGATGGAGAGTGTTTCGTTTCACCGCATACTCATCATCCATAAAGCATCTTCCGCAGAGACCGGAGAGCAGCTCCACAGGAAGATGGAGCTCGGATGGCAGTAGCCCACTCAGTTTGTTATGTAACGATCAATTTGATTAAACAGCTTATGGGCTGCATCAGACTGATAGTGTATAATACCATTTGGCTTTATGTAAGATAGTGGTCACTTCAGGATGTGGTTCAACATGATCAGAGCTGCTTCAGACCAAAATGAGCGACGTGTATCGTCAATTCTTTTGGATCAGAAATGTCCAACTCATCTAATCTAACTGTCCCATCTCTAGCTTCTTGCACTGACTTGTCACAACAAGGTCTTGGCGGTAAAACCCAGACCGACGCTGTCAGATGGGTGGGACACAGGAGCGATGGTTGGCACCGGGCCTGTTTCGCCTCCTGGCCTGGAGATATCAATAGCTTTTCATTTGTACGCTTCCCCCTGTTTAACTGATCGGGGAGGTGTGAGGGGGCCGGCAGAACACACGACGTGTAAACTGGGCCTTCCTGTTGTGCGTCCCTGAGAGCGTTTGGATGGGGGGTGCATGCCTCTCGCTGCAGCTCTGAGCTGGAGATGCGCTCCCATAAACAAACAGGAATAAACACTCTTTATTCGCTCCATTCACATTCTCTCACTGCTGCTGGTACGTGACCAAAACGAGCCTCTGTGCACGCTGAATTCTGCCATACGTGTGAGCGAGCAGGAGTCTGGGCCCTGTAACACAAAACCACTAATGATTCAGACAGTTTAAGGACAACCAATAACCCTCCCAACATCCTGCAAGCAGCTCTACTGCTCATCTACTCTCCCATGGCGGCATTTGTAGGACCGCTGATCAAGCTGCTGTGAAAGTCGTGCTTCAGCCATTAAGTCAAAGAACCATCTCGTCCCTTGATGTGAACTTGTAAAAGGCCTTTTCTCTCCCACTCACAGTCGGGGCAGAGGCTGGATGAGCACCAATGGAGCAGCTGGGACAAGCAAGATCTGTCATGGGTCATTAACTGCTCTTATTAATTCATGAAGCTTAATTCAGCCGGCACAGTCGTGCTCTGCTCCCATAAACCAAGCGTCCAGATCGACCCGCGGGCGAAGGCATCCTTCGAAAGGTTCTGACAGCATGTCAGCTTCCTGTTCCACTTTGTTATGTCATTAATTCCCATGAAACTCTCCCTGTCGTCTCTGCAGACCAGCCCTTTTTTTTACCCTTAAGTATGTCATCGCTGTGAGATAAAAGGAAGGAGTTAGTCTTCTCCCGTGTCACCCTGCAACTCCACAGAGACTCATGAAACCACGTGCTGCCTGCAACCAAACTCCTGTACGCACTTGTGCGAGTGTGTGCATGTTTGGCAGAGCAGTTATTTAGATTTTAAGAGCACTGCTAGGAAAAGATTACATCAGGCACTCTGGGAAAGAGTGAAGTATGACACAGATGCACAGTTCCCAGTAAGTGTGATGGTGATGCTGGAGTGTTTTTTGTTTTGTTTTTTTAACTCAACGGACTCCAGAACAGATTCAGGACCCTCCAGAGGACTTTCAGGGAAACAATCATGGCGTCTGACTGCTGGATGTTTACCTGCAGGCCTTCCTCCTGCCCTCAGTACGACCCTGTCTTCCTCAAAAAGAGCCCTTAACGGCAGCATACACCTTCATATTTCAGCCTGCACGGTGAGACTGCATGTGGCCCTCCCAGACACTGGACCGTTTATGCACTGATGCCCAGTCCGTCTCTGTGCAGGCCCCGTACATACATTTCAACAGCAGGCACGTCATCACATCACCGTTGAAATGCCAGGCAGCCTGCATTCATCTGTCCCCTCTGTGAGAGTTATTCCCTGCTTCAGTGTGCCTCAGCATGCGTGCTGTTGCGAAAGAGCGCATTCATTTGCACAGACAGCGAAAGCGGATGTGGGAGGCAGACCCCCCCTTAACATATGTGGGAAAACGCATACGATCTGTCAAAATCTGTGAGGCTAAAACGATCCAACAGTTTGATTTCAGGTGGAAACCGATCACCAGGTGGGTCATTTTCACTGAGATGCGCTCGTGCGCTCTGTAATACTGCATAAGACTGGTTTTCTGGTGCATCTGAAGGATTTACCTGCCGGACTGAGCCGCAGGAACACCTCGCGCCGTCATCAGTGGGATCGTTCCCACCTTTTCTGCATACTGAGCGCAAAATGTGCCACAGCCAGGCCTACTTACTGTTTGCACTGAGCTCCTTCATGTGTCAACTCACCCTCTCTCGCTTTTAGCAGTACAGTGTTGGCTACTATGTTCTCCAGCTCCATCAAAGAAAAATCCTAAATGCAGAGGTTTTCGGTACACAAGCGTCTGCGGCGGAAGCAACGTCCTTCGGCTCGTCTGCTCTGATGCTTTTCTTCACTCCACGTTGGTATCCGAGAACATTTCACTCATATCAAAGTCGTAGGGGATAAAACAGGATGTCATAGATTTGCTTGCAATGTAAGCTGGGCATGGTTCTTGTTGTGGACTGGAAGTGCGGCGCTGCATTTCTACTCCAATCCCCCCAAAACCATTCCATGCGTAATTTGTCTGCTGAATCTCTCCGATGCAGGAAATCTTCAAGTTGGAGGCGCCGATGTGAGCGAACCGGGTCCGTCCAGTGGATTCTGTCCAGCGGTACACCAGGATACTACCAGCTTTACATTACAACAGCAGAGGTTGGCTGAGCGCACCAGAGAGGACATCAGCGCGCCCCCTCCCCGGCTGGTGCGTAATCAAAGAGGGCTGGGCCTCTCTGTCACCGCTGCGTCAAGCCGGTGGAAGGAACAGCACCACCAGAAGTTACGCGAATTCCTCAGAAAAATAAAAGCACATTGCCAGTTGTTGTTGTTGTTTTTTAATGTATGGCAGTGCCCCGTGATGCTGAGGGATCTGAAACAAAGCCAAAAACTTGTTCTCTTTCCATCTCAGCGAAGCAGCCGTGGTTCCCTCCTGCACAGGTGTTTCCACTTGTTACCTGATTAGGCCTCCCCCTCAACCCCCGCCCCCGGCTGTCTCTTTCCCCTGACTCAACTTTATGATGAGGTTACATAAACAAACTCCATCTTGGATTCATTCATTTCCAACCAGAGCAGAGGACTAATCAGCTAGAATGATTGAGAACACCTGTGCGGGGTTTCACAGGTGTCACGTGTTATATTACTGCTTCCAGGCTTGTTGTAAAGCCACCCAAACACTCGCTCTCTCCTTTCTCTTGCCTAAAACTTGACTTTGTCTCTGCTGTATTAACACAAATGAGGGTAAAATTAGAAACTTGCTGTTGTGAATATGGAGTGAGGAAATGGTAAAGTCGCCATCTGGTGGTCAAATCTCTTCATAATAAAACGTCATGGACACAATTAAAACAAGTCATTTTAATAGCCTCAGTATAGGTCTGACCTTAACCGGCCTACACTGAGAAGATGAACTCCACTAATTTCCCACATCATAGGTTTGAAGTGGCCAATCAGGACGCATCTTGGAGGTGGGATGCTGTGAATTTGGGTGCATGTCAGGCGGTTTCTGTCACTGTTCACTCAGGCCACAGTGATGCACCAGTTCATTCAGATGACACTAAGACAATAAGAGCTTCAGCAGATGCTTTTTACAACTAGAAGTTCAGAGGAGTTAGTAAACTTCTAATATCTCCAGTTTTAGAAGAAACCAAAGCAAAAGACACAAAATGTAATTTCCCTGTGATCAACACTAAGTCCACAGTTACACTGCTGCTATAACAGACTTGCATGTTTGATAGTTGCTGTTTTCTTCTGATGTATCTCTGGGTCATCCAGTAATCTTGCCTCCGCAGTAAATATCTCATCATATCTAAATTTCATACCTTTATTTTGGGAGAAATTTGCATCAAACACCAAAGCAGCATCTTTCCTCACTTGCGTTTGGCCAAAGAGTGTGAATAGGCCCACTGCTGCAGTTTTTGTGCGTGTGTGTGTATTTTACTTGATAATAAACTGACATCAAACTAAGTGTTTTAAGTATTCTAAATACAAGATAATAAAGTATTTTGTTACAAAGTACATCTTATATTTTCTGCTCAGCTAAACACGAATGACAAAACTCAGAAGTTACTGAATAACTATTCTAAATAAATCGAAGTGAAACGCTGTCTATCTTGTGATCTACATGATGTAACCTTTGGATTATAACTCCATGAATATTATTACTCCCTCCTCCTGTCGGCCCCTCAGTCCGCTCCCCTGCTCAAACTTTGCCCTGCTGTGCGTTAAGGAGTTTTATTGTGAAATTTGACCGGAAGTCGTACTTTTGTAACTGTTCGCAGCCCTGTGGACATCTCTCTTCAAACTTTTCTTTTTCTTTTTCTTTTTTTTTTTTTTTTTTGCATGCAGGCAGCCTCGCAGTAAAGCCCTGAACACACGTTGAATCCTGACTTTCAGCTCCTTCGTGCGGTTCCGTCATGACTCGTTCATACCGGGCGGCGGACCTGAGCACCGCCGCCCTGCCTGCTGTGGCAGCCGGTGTAAAGGGCGCACTGCAGCGGTCACAGGGGTCCTGCTGATCGATCGTTTAATATTAACTCACTGGATCCGTCAGATGATTAACAAGCTTGGTAATGGCTGGTGAAGGCAGATAGGATCGATTTCTCCGTCCGGACGCACTCTGATCTTTATAAACAGGACAGGAGGTCGTCTGATGCTCTGACAGGCCGCCTGCTTTAACTGGATTAACCAAATGAATTATGCCCCATCTTCATATTTCCTCACGAATGGAACACGCACGTTGAGGCGGTGGCACCATCACAGGCCCAGAAAGACCCTGCCTCCCAGATTTACCCCAAGACTTCAGCCTTTCAGGCTTCAGTGATGCACTACATACAGCAGAGACAGTAAAGCAGAACGATCAGATGGTGTGATGAGAAATCTTTGCATGCACGCCTTCCATAATGAAAAACTAAACTCTTTAATGGAGCATAGCAAGTACTTTCTGTTGATAGCAGGCCCACTGATCTCCAAATGAAAGGACTCAGAGCAGTGACAAAATACAAAGTGCTGCTGGAAAATAATTGCTAAACTGAGTGCTGCTTAGACAAACACGTGATTTCTTTTTTCATTTTTCTGTCACAATGTGCACAACTGAGAGCAGCCACCACATCTTTTTTCTCCAAATAACTCAAATTCATACAGTATACTACAGTACACAGGCCCGGCATGATGCAGCCCTGCGCCCAGGAAAAGAAAACACACTCTCATGCTCTCTCCAACTCAAATTCAACATATTAAGTTCACTCGTGGAATCAAGGCGGCGTCAGTATTCATCTAAGTTATCAGCTTTGGGGATGGACAGTCCTCGGTCCTTCAGGACCTGCATTTTGACCTTCTCCGTCTCCTGTTTGGCTTGCTGCTGCAACCGCTGCTCCTCCAGGATCTCTTCGATGGACACCTGCTGCAGGAGTGTGTCGCAGGGCTTATCCACGTCCTGCGGAGACAGGGACATTTCGTCTGTCAGCGGCTCGTAACAAACTCTTCACATACTGTGTGTTTTAATACACAGTTCAAACCAGCTTGAACATGAGCTGCTCTGTGCTTTGCTGTGACTGGTTCAGCCACTCAAAAGGATGTTTAAAGTGCAGACTGTTCGCTCTCACCTCACATGACAACTGCAGATTAGGGCTTAACATAAGAATCGTCATAACGTTAAGTATGCAAATATATTACATGTGGATGTTGTCTGATTTGACTACTGCTGGCTGACCGTGATCACCCAGTATCCCACTACATGTCTGAAAAGGCACCAGTCCTACCCAACCGCAAACCTACCCTGCCTGCACACCAGCAATCAGAATATCAATAAACGAATAATGAGTAATAAATAATTAATGAAATGAAACTGAAGTGGCAGCTCAGGTTGCTGCAAATCTCTCCGACCAGAGACGATGCTGACCTCTCCTGGAGCTCTGAACTCGTCCTCACTGACTGCATGAGGTGCATCCTCTGCAGCAGTGCAGGCTGTGCTGCTGTCCAAACGCAGGCTGCGGCTGAATGCACGATGCCTTTTTAGAGAGTGAGATATGGAGTCCGCGTTCATGAAGTCGTGTTAGCACTGTGTGCAGGCCTAGAGGGTCTGACACTGTCACTGCGATGTTCCTCCACCCAATCACAGAAGGGCATGATGATGGATGTTTCTGCTACTGTAATTCTTCCATTTAAGTCTGGCTAAAGCTCATTGTACTGTTTGTTTGTTTGTTTGTTTTTTTACATTTTTAAGTATTTTATCCCTCTTTCCAACAGCGTGTGGAGCAACTGCAACAAAGCAATTTCCCTGCAGGGATCAATAAAGTTTGTCTGAATCTGATGGATGAACACATTGCAGGAAAACACACGTCAGCATCCCGTCCTGCCTGTCTGCATCCTCCAGCAGCACAGGTGATGATACAGCAAAGCCATCACACAAAAACAATGAGCCTTGACTGAGGCCCAGTTAATATTATAACAGTAAATGATCAACCTCCCACTGTTGTATAACTCCAGTTTTTTAATCATTTTAGCCGCTTCTAACGTCCAACACGCAGAAATAAAGGACACTTACGATCTCTCCAAGCAGCACCACATTCTCTCCCCTCACGATGAAGATTCCTCTGGGGATGTCACCAAATTTTTTCCCCACGTGGATGCGTTCAACTGTCTGATGAAAAACTAAATTGGCTGGGGGGGACGAGAGGAGCAGGTTAGAGAAACAAAGCATAGAGGACAACACTTTCCAGAGTGAAACCGCAAACATCAGATGGTGGGAATCGTGTGGATGTTTGGATTGAGGCTTTAAGGAACTGGCTGAAATGCTCTGGTTCGTGTTTTGCATCCCGTGTGAGTAAAACAAGTGGAGATAATGAGATGAAGTTTACCGAACTGATCAATGCTTCTGAGGTAACCGATCAGCGTCCTGCCATCCCGGAGCAGCACCAGGTGCTTTTCTGCAGGACACAACCGACACAAACGCGTTTAGTCACAACATGAAACGGTTACAGGACACCCAGTTTGTGTCTGACACACGATGCCACATCTTGAAACCATTTTTCACCGAACCACCTCCACCACACCTCGGATCCTCCTCGGACTTACTGTCGATGTCGTCAATGAGGCTCGCCGTCCCTGGTACGTAGTTCATCTTGGGCTGCTGTTTATTTGCTTCGTGTGTCTTTATGTAAACGTCAAGCCATGAATGTTTCAAAATATGTTTCTTTTCAGAGGAGCACAGGAAGCGTCTTTATGCACGCTCGGGATAAACTTCCTGTAGACGTTTAACCCTTTGAGTGCTGCCGACCAATTAAAATTCTCTTCGTGAATTTTTTAAGTACCCGTGCTTTAAGAATCCACCTTTAAATAAACGTAACGCTAAAGTCTGATTGTTTTTGAAGACTAAAATAGTAATTAATAATGAAAAAATAACAAATTTTTATGACCTTTTTCCTATTGGCCAATAGCGTCTGCCGACGTACGTGTGACACCGAAGATCGTCTATACGTAAACGACTGTGACAGATTCGGAACACAACACTTTTACTCCTGCAGCTATTCTTTTATCTAAATTCAACTACATTTTTCATTAAAACACAACCAAACACTAAAGTGGACCTTAATAGACCGCAAAATCTCACGTCTTTACTCGATATGAGTAAAAATGACAGCAGAGTCTACCGCCTTTCGCGGTGCCAGAAAATGGAGTCGGGGTGAGACCTCTGTGTTTTTCTCCTGCTCTTGATTAAAGAGACATGACAGAATTACCGGAGCTCGTTGTCATTCAATCATTTCCTGAGTCCAATCAAGCGATCGCCGCTTGTGTAGAAAAACGGCAGCCCCGTCGTTAACAGTAGACTAACAGGCGGCTCGGACAGGGGACTTGTTAAAGGCTTGTTAAACGTTTCATTTTTTTTAACAATGGCGGAAGGCAGGACGGTTGGCGGGCGACGCGCTTAGCTGATGCATCATCATCAAATGCAGTCAAATCTGAAACCTGCCTGGCCCTCGACTTGCAACTCGGGAAATAACGAGAACTGGAATAACAGTATGGTGAGTCAGTGGATACGGCTGGGACAAATCCCCGGGGTTTGTCTGCTGTCTTTGAGGGTGTTTAATCTTAGGAGAACAGCCGGAGTTTGGGCAGACAAACAGTTACCCAGCTAGCTTGCGTAACGTTAAAGCTCCGTCTATGCTAGCTAAGCGGCGCGGAGCTAGCTGGCATTATGTAATAGTAACCGCTACACTGCTAGTTCAGCTGTTCCCCGAGTTTGTGACCTTTCATCTTCACCTAACAGCACTGCTAATAATTTTGCAGAATACACACATTTTATAGCCTTAAAGTACATTTTCTCAAACAATCAGCTTGGCCTGGTTCCGGTTAGCTAAACAGCGTTTAACTGCTTTAGTCACAACTGGTTCAACCAGCAGTGAATGAGTCAGTGTCATTGTTTAGTCAGAGATTGTATGTTCTCACATAGACGTGCACGTTCAAAGACATGTAGTTTGCAGTTTTTCCTGTTTTCTTGTACTATGGACAGCTCAGGTTATAAACAGTACCACTCCTGCTGCGCGTGGGCAAAGCTTTCCTCCTTAAATAACTCTCATGTGTGATTCTGTGTCCACAGGATGCTCCTCAGTATCCGGGCTACCCTTCACACTACTGGTATCCTCAGTCTCATTCCACAGGACACTATGCAAATACTTATCCTTCTGGATCAGATGTTCAGCCGCAGTACAATCCACAGGTACGGCTTATGATGCAACATAACGTGGCTCTGTAAGTCCCAGGGCGTACATTAGGTGTAAGTCTACTCATTATCTTAAGTCTCTTAAGTGCTTTCACCTTTCCCACTGTGTCGAAACGGTTACATCACTGTGGTTTAGGTACTTATGCACAGTCGATGGCATTTCTCATAATGAATCCCCCCTCTTGTGTTTTCCATCTAGGTAATGCCTGGTGGTTATCCGAATGGCCACGGTGTCTACAGCCCAGCGCAGGGTCAATATTCAACAAGTGGCTTCCACCCATCCAACCCTTTCTACTGCGCTGACCCCCAGAGACCGGCTCCAGGTCCTTATCCTAACCAGGGCTGTCCAGCGGAGCAGAGCAGCGGGCCGTCTGGGCAGCCACACTCTCAGCACCAACACCAGCATCATCACTATCCTGGCCCACACTGTCAGGGGGTGAGTTCACGAAAGCACACGATGCAGAGTGACATTAGAATTAAAATAATTCACTCGGTCATCCAAATAAAATATGTCTGCCCCGCTTCTGCTCTCAGGGTCCTGGATATCCTGCTGGACCGTACCCTCACTACAGTGAAAGTGGTCATGCAATGCCTCCAAACCCCCCGTACCCCTCTGGCCAGCCTCTCCACCCGAGCCCCCAGACCGATGCGTGGGCGCACTCAGGGCCGTATGCCCCCTCACAGCAGCAGTGGCAGCCAGGCCAGCAGCCTCCACAAAACCACTACGGAAATCCTGTCCGTCCTGCACACCCTCCAGCATGGCCGGGGACCGGAACCGGCGCCCCACCGCCTTACCAACCCAAGGTACGAATCTGCGGCTACTTCAACGTGATTTTCATTTTCCGAAAGATTTCTTAGAAAGTGGAGCTGAAATGACCTAAATAAACAGTCAAATGAACTGCGTTCTCCGGAGATGATGAGCTTTAATATCAGAAAAGGTGCAGCGTCACTTGTTTTGATCTAAACGTTATGATGTCGAAGTGTCAGGAAACCTGTCCTTTCTTGGTGGTGGTGCTATCAAATGTTTAAGATAAAATGATGTTTGCAGTATTTCAAATCTGAATTTTTTATGTTGTACAGTGAGTATACAAGCAGTAATAGTAGTAAAATGCAGTAACGTGGCTTCATGAAATTACATTTGGAGAATTAGAATTTGATCCCAAACACTGAAGTTTCAGCTCAGTCCAGGCTGAGATTATTTGAGTAAATACAACTTACAGACAAGGCGCTTGTGTGTTGTGCAGACTGAGGATTATCGACTATGTTAAGATTGATACCGTACACTCTTTTGTTTTTGTGTGACTGTAGGACCAACAGCACCAACGGGCTCCACAAGTGGGACCTAAACCCAGGCCGAGCCCCTCCCCGAACCCCCCCAATGGAAAGCCTGCTGAAATAAGTTCACCTCCCCAAATGTACAACAAAACCGGGAGAGGTGAGCCGAATCCTTCGCAAGGTGAGCCCCCGCCCTCAGCCCCGGCCCCGGCCCAAGCTCCAGCTCCTGCTCCGGCTCCAGGCCAGGCTGGACCTCAGCCCCTGAGCCATAACCCCGGCCTGGCCAGGGTGCAGCAGGTCATGGCCAGAGTGCTGCTGCTTCAGGAAGATGTCGATGAGTTTGTTGGCAAAAAGACAGACAAGAGTTACCGGTGTCTGGAGGAACTGCTGACCAAAGAGCTGCTGGTGCTGGACTCTGTGGAGACTCAGGGACAGGAGAGCGTCCGGCAAGCCCGAAAGGAGGCCGTACAGAGGATCCAGGCCATCCTGGACCAGCTGGAGAAGAAAGCCTTCTGAACTGAACTCACCTGTTGGTTCATGGGTCACTAAGTCTTGCTGTTTTCTTCTTCCAGATCTTCCATTGACACAGTGAGGGTCTAGTCTCGGTCCTCGGACCTGTCTCATCTTAAGGTTTTTTCCCCAACACGATGGCAGAAAATGCCTGAAGTGGCACGGACCCAAGAACGAGCCAGAGCGACCACCGTCACATGGAATCAACCTCTCAGAGCCTCGTTATGCTGGTTTAAGTGATCCGGTGGTGTTGGAAGTGCAGACTGATGGTTGTACATATCATAAGTGACTTCCAGCCTCAGTGAGTGACTGTGCTGACGACACGACCCGACACTCTGGCTCAGCTTCTCTTTCTGCCAGCTTAGCACGGGGCGGAGTCACTGGAAGGGGAATGAATTTAACGCCACATCACAACCTGTGATTCAGATAAACATCATGCTGTCCCTCAGGACCGTGGCTCAGTCTCAGTCTGACCCTTCATCTAGCAACACGTGCACTTCGTTAACTGTTTACTTAAACATTTCACAGCCCATTTGCATGATCATCATGTCGTCCTCATCCCCAGTAGAGGCCATACATTTAGCTGCCCACAGTCACTTCTTTGTCCATGTGTACGCAGGAACAAGTGCAACGCTTTCCCTCTCCAACTGTGCTCCATCCCTGCATGCATAATGTCAGACAAGCCCTCAATACAGTCACGACATCTCCGAGCTGAAAAATGGGCCTAGAGCGTAGCAGATTAGTGAAAACCCCCCAAAGATTGCTGTCCCAATTATTCCATCTTTGGGATGAAATTGCGGACCTAGAATCAGACCTACATATGAATGCCATGTATTTCACTCCAGGAACTGCTGTTATTACAGATATTATATAAGAAGAAGTTTAAGAATGACTTTTTGTTCTTTCTATCCCTTTTTGAACAATTAGTATAAATATATATACACATAGGAATAAGAAGTGAGATGTATTTTCTAAATGAAACGCTCAGTTGCTGTGAAGGATCACAGAAAAGATGTGCTTCGACATTTTCAGTAATGTTTTGCTCTGAAGGACGTTGTTAGTCACAGCACTTTGTTTGATTTGGACCTTGTTTGTTTTCTTTAGCGCTAACATTCTTGTTATATCAAATCCAGATTTGCACCACGGTCCATGTTCTTTTGTAGAGGAAGTCTTTGTTTTTCAGTGGTTCTTTATGTGTTTGATTTAGGAAAAAAAGAGTGCCATATTTCAGGGGATGGTTTTATATGATTAGGAAGAAAAAAAAATAAAAATGAGATCACAAGCTTTGCATGGAAAAAGAAAACATCTGTCATATGTGTTCATTTCCCTGTGCTGGTAAGTTTCTGTTACAATGAAGCACAACTGTACAGTTTCAGATGTTATGCATGTTTCTAACACACGATGGGAATCTTTGCCTGATACATATTGAAATTATTACGAGTGAGAAAATAGCAGAGAAATAATTAAATGTCAGTATATTTTTTAACCTGTGATCAGCTGAGTTTTTTCTCTCACTGTCAAAAGCAGTTACAGCAGAGCACGTTTATCCGAGGCGAAATATTCAGCTCGATCTGGATCGTGGCTGCGGATAAATCAGGATATTTAATCTTAAAAACAGTAGAAACACCTGTTAGAAAAACTCCAGAATAACAAAGAGTTTTTTTTTACTGTCAAGTTGAAGCTCCTGCCTGAGCCCATGCCTCCAACTTCTGCTCGCCAACATTCAGATCTTTAAATAGATGGCTATTTTAATGCAAAAGCATAACGCAGAGCCCCGGAGGCTCGAGGCGCAGCGGCTGGGTTTAACCTGAGGGTGGACAGCAGTGAGGACACCCTGTGGTGAGCAAACCTGAGGTGAAGCAGCCTGAGCCTCCGTCATTCATGCTGCCCGGCTCGACAGCTGGCCAGCAAATCATTTATTACAGCGTTCTCCTGGATGACAAACATCTTTCGGTAAACTAAGTGGCTCCAGACTGCAGGACTAGAAGTTGCCTCATGAGTCAGGAAAGCTGCTGAGACCCCTGACAAAGCCATGTCCTACACGTCCAAACTTCCTGCGTCCTGGAACGATAAACCTCCTCCTCGGAAAGTGGAGATTGACCTGAGCTCACCTGGTTTAGCGGTGTTAGAGCTGGAAAGGCTCCTGTTTACAGGAAAAGCCATCATCAGCCATGCAGACGAGGTGTGGCCGGGGCTTTATATCGGTGACCAGTAAGTAGACCCCACTTCTTTCCTCAGCAGAGACTCAGATGAGTTGACAGGATTGAGTCGTGGCCTTGAAGCTCTTTGCTATGCATCTTACTTCCCAAATATTGTTGTGACTGAGGGTTTTTTTTTACAAATATTGCTCAATTCTAGGTTTGTATTGAGTCCACACACTGTACTTGGAAGAGAAGCAGATCATAAATCAGAATCAGTAACTCAAGATCCGACACGTTGCGTTCCACATTGGGAACTTGCGTAAACTACAGCTCCGCAATGTGAGAGTTTCCACTGAGGGGAGGGCATGAAAGCGTGTCTCAGGTGTCTCGATGCGCTCCAACTCACATGTCTGAAATGTCTTCTAAATATCAGTCCATCACCATGAAATACGTTGCATGCAAATGGTTCGTGGGGACACACAGAGGAGTGGTGTTTTTCAGAGAGAGCGCAGAGAACCAGGCCGATCTATCCCTGCATCGAGTCACCCACATCCTGAACGCCGCTCACAGTAACCGCAGAGGACAGCCGGGGATCTACGAGGGCATGAAGATCACCTACATGGGCATAGAAGCTCGTGACTGCTGTGAGTTTGACATGAGCGTCAACTTCCAGGCAGCAGCGGACTTCATCCACAGGGCTCTGAGCAGGGGAGGTGAGAGGAACCATCATTTCAAGGCAGTTCGATTTGGTGTCCGTTCAGAAACTGATGATGTGCTTCTGTGACTCTCAGGCAAAGTGCTGGTGCACTGTCACGTAGGAGTGAGCCGTTCGGCCACCCTGGTCCTGGCTTACTTGATGCTGAAGCAGAACCTGACCCTCGTGGAGGCCATCTGTGCTGTGAAAGAAAACCGAGGCGTCATCCCCAATCGAGGTTTCCTCCGGCAGCTCATCAAACTGGACGGCCAGCTCTTTGGCAGACACTGAGCCCAACCTGCATCACTGCTCAGCTGACAGGACGGCGGTGGGAAACCTCTGACCTCCGGGTCGCAGCCCACCAGACTGTTTGATCCGGCCCACAAACCAACTCATACATACAAAAAATCTGCGAATTCTCTAAATGGCAATTACTTCTTTAACACATAATATAAGATTGTAGACTAATACATCCATGAGAGTGGTTCCCCACTGCTGGTGTGAGGAAAAACAGGATAAAGATGGCTCAAGTATGCTCCTCAATGTTAAACACACAGACTGATTTCATGATATATTTGCATCTTTTCTACTTTAAGTACTACTGATGTTTTTTTAGAAACAGGACTTACAGCATCTGCTTACTGCTGCATCATTTTTAATTGCCATGAACGTGAAACTGTTTCTATTGTGTGGATGTATACATGTTAAATGGATTGAAAGTTGACATTAAAGATGTTTTGGTGAATGTCTGGCAGTCAGTTCACACATCAGTGCCACCTGCATACAGAAACATGAATCAGGTTTCTGCTGTCTGGTCCAGAAAAACACAGAGTGTAGGCTAAATATCATGAAGCAAACAGTAGCAGCCTCAGGCTGATGGCATGGTTGGACAGTAATCATTACACAGAACAAATGCAGTGACAGAACAAATACGAGGTTGAGATACTAGAGAATAAACAAAGCCAAAGTTCAGTTGCTCTGATGGGTCTTATAAAGGACATCTCCCTCTGTCCCGCCTGTGCTTCGTTGGACATACGCTGAAGGAGAAGAAGGTAAGAGAAAGATTTAAGAAGTCAGGTGAGTTGTTTTAGAATTATGTGTTTGGTACAAGTTCAGCTCCTCTGCCAGCAGTTAAAAACATCTGGAGTTTGAGGTGAAGCTGGAATGGGAAAACCTTTACCGTCTGTGGACTGTTAGAACTGCAAATGCAAATTCTTTAGATTATATTTACTCTTCTTGTCCCCCTCTTGGAGGTTCAACGGATTTGTTGTCATAATTTCCGGAATTTGAAATGAAAAACTGAAAATGGTCAAATGGGACAAAAAGATCTTTAAGTACTTTTTTAATTCGAGTTTAACTCGAAACAATTCAGCTAATCTGCTTCATGAGGACAGTGTGGGTGTAGTTTGATTAGATTTTATTGACAGTAAGCAAACAGCCCACCAGCGGCCATCAGATTCTGAGTCACATGTTACTAAACTCTGATTGGTGCACAGATGTATGTGACATCCCTTTCTCTCAATGTTCCCGCCGACTTCAAACCAGACAAAAAGAAATAAAGAATCTGTGTTTGTTCATGTGGGAAAGCATCAGTCACAGCAGGAAGCCGACTGCAAAACGTGTTTTTTAAGCTCTTTAAATTGACTTTGAGGAAAATCAACATTTGTAATGGCAAACATTGTGTGACCTAAATGAACTCTTGTCTTAGTTCACAATGATGCATGCAGCCCTGAGTATCTGGATCCTGTCAGCAGTGATCTGTGTGGGAAGAGGACATCACCACTTTGGTCACACCACCAACAACGATGAGCCCGACCAAGACACTGCACTCGACGGCAGCGCCAGCAGCGTCTCACGGGTCACTTCGGCAAACACAGAGTTTGCCTTCCGTCTGTACAGGAAGTTAGCGGCTCATGCTGACTCACAAGACAAGAATATCTTCTTCTCCCCAGTTAGCTTGTCTGTTGCCTTGGCCGCCTTGTCCGTGGGAGCGCGGGGGGAGACCCACCAGCAGCTTTTCAGTGGTCTGGGTTTCAACAACACCCTCCTGACGCAGGCGGATGTCGATCAGGCCTTTCAGACGCTCCTCACAAGGTCAAACAGCAATGAAGACACCAGTGAAGGGACCGCTGTGTACGTAGACAACCGCTTCAAGCCACGGCCTGAGTTCCTGGAGACCCTGAAGCAGTCCTACTCAGCAGAAGGGTTCAACGTTGACTTCACCCAAACCAAAGAGACTACCGATGTCATCAATCAGTATGTGTCAGAGAAGACCAGCGGGAAGATAGACAAGCTGGTCAGCGACCTGGATCCAAGCACGGTCATGTATCTCATCAGCTACATCTACTTCAAAGGTAAAAGGCTCTTAGGTTTGCTGCTTATTCATTGTTAAACCTGGGCCCTATTTGACATATTTGGGGTCTAAATGACCAACAGGTACAAAAAGTTTGGGATTTGGACCAGTAAAGCATCACAGCCAGCAGCCACGTTTCACTGGATATACTCTGATGGGTGCCTGTTAAAATATGGCCCAGGTTTAAAAATACCAGAATTACTTTTTAAGTTTCATCTATCAACCATGAGTCGTGTTCTGATCCTGCTCATCCCCGTCAAACAGGAAAGTGGGAGACTCCATTTGACCCTAAACTCACCAAGGAGGACATATTCATGGTGGATGAGAGCACCAAGGTTCATATATTCAGACTGGATTATTGTGCGTCCTCCATACTGTCTGTCTTTTCCAATCAAGGGACTTCATGTTTTGACTGTAATTTCCCAGGTTCCAGTACAGATGATGAATGAGGAGAGGCGATTTGATACCTATTACGACCAGGCCATGAACACCTCAGTCCTCCACCTCCCCTTCAACAGCTCCTACTCCATGCTGCTGCTGTTGCCTGATGATATGGCAACGCTGGAGAATGACATCTCTCCAGGTCATGTCACCAAATGGCTCAAGTGGATGAAGTCCAGGTTGGGAGTGTCTAAAGTCATCCTTAAATTCTTGGTTTCTGTAAAGGAAGTCTTGATACTATAAAGAACTCTGCTTTGACCTGTCAGATCAATCACTGTGTTTCTCATTTTCCTCTCAGGACTTATGATGTGTACATTCCAAAGTTCTCCATCAAGAGTTCCTACTCTCTGGCTAACATGCTGTCTGAAATGGGAATGTCAGACATGTTTGGTGATCGTGCAGATTTGAGTGGCATTGCAGAGGGTCAAAAACTGGCCGTCTCAGAGGTAAAGACAGCATATGTTACTGCACGCACATTTACTTCAGTGTGTTCCCTCCACCTAACTCTGCCTCCATTGCTCTGAAGGTCGTTCACCAAGCCACCCTGGATGTGGACGAGGCCGGAGCCACCGCTGCAGCTGCTACAGGCATCGGCATCACGCTTCTGTCCTTCCGCCACGTCCCTGTTTTGAAGTTCGATCGTCCATTCATGGTCATCATCACTGAGCCCAGCACAGAAAAAATGCTCTTCATGGGCAAAATTATCAACCCAACCATCTGATGGAATAAACACTTTGTGTTTGCAGAAGCACTGCTGTTGCATCACATATAAAATACTCAGAAAAACTGAAATTTGTCTTGTGGTCTCTTGCTTAATGATTGAGTGTGTAGCAAACACACACAAATACAATGATAAAATATTATCAACAGACATCAATGACTTTAACAAAGATAATATTTTAGAAAGAATACAATAAATTCAGGGACTATGAAGTATTTTTGACGCATCCTATAACATTTTTATCAGTCTCCTCTGGGGGTTTCATGAGGAAATTTTAATGTCACGCCAGCCGAAATATAAGGCAATATAATGGGTACAGCACTACCAGCTCCTTATTCATTGCTTAAACCAAACAGTGACTGGGTGGTCTTTCACCATGTCAGAGAAAGCATTAGTCACTGATTAGTTTAAAATGAATTAGCTATTTTAGATTAGATAAGATTAGATTTAACTTTATTGTCATTGTCAGAGTGCAACACAGAGACAACGAAATGCTGTTTAGCATCTAACCAGAAATGCTAATAGTCACAATTTCCAAAAAATATAAATACATGCAAGTGGTGCAGTTGGCATGAGGTATGAACTTTATGAGGTATGTGCAGGTAGTGCAAGTAATTCCTATGAAACCATAAAACATGATATGTAAACAAGTTACATGTGCAACAGGTAGTAAGTGACAGTGCAGTAAAAAAAGTAAAAAGTACAATGAACAGGTTAGGTATATAGTTTACAGAAAATATAAAATATAAAGTGATATGTGCAGTGTGCAGTATGTGCAGTATGACATGGGCTGAATTGTAAATTGTGCTAGCTACTGTGCTAATTCCAGCACATTTGATAATTCTGGCACATTAACATTGATGACTAGTGCTGATATGTTTATTAATGTGCACTGTCCCAATTCAGTAAATGAATAGGTGAATAAATAAGCCCAACACAATCAAATGTTTATGAAAAAAAATTTAAAAAATAAAAAAAAAATTGTTTATCTCAATAAAAGCTCCAAATGACCTTTTTCTATGCCTTTTCAGAACAATTGACACGGCATGCAGTTTTTTGGCCCATTTACTGCAAATACTGTATATTATATATTACTACAGTGTATACTTTCTATTCAAGCATAGTATTTGTATAATCTGGCGTTAGTAGTTACTATTATTTTGTTCTATTTGTTTTGTTTGCTTTCAGCTAAGCGAAGTACAATCATCCAACTGTAGGAGGCAGCAACGCGCCTCGCGGACGCTGGAATTAATGAGTCCATGAAGAAGAAATTTGTCGCGTTTTGATTGGTTGGCTGTAATTTTGTTTCAAACATGGCCGAGACATCAGGAGACTCAGCAGAAGAAGGACCATATTATCACAAAGAGAGAATAAAATGCAGCCCCGAGGAGGAGGCCAGGCTGGAGAGGCAACATTTCTGGAGAATAGTGGATGCTTTTAGATTTTACAGGTATAATATCGATGCTTAAAATAAAGTACGAGCCAGGAAACGTCAGTTTGTGTCGATAGACGATGGTGTTAGCAAATAACGTTAACGGTAGTGAAGGACGGATAACTCGGTTTGGAAGGAAAACTGTTGACCGAACTCGTTGATCTTGATTCCAACATTGGTTTAATGCTTCCCACAGTTTCGCAGTTTCGTCGTGTTGTGTTTAATTAGCTTCTTGTCACATTAATGAAGTAAGCATCTGGTTTTAGCTCTACTCATCATGGCAGCACTTTTACTCCATGATCCAACCTTTGTCCAACACTGAAGAGCGGATTACTGAGATGTAGTAATCTCACTTGAAGATAAAAAGAGAGTATTTAATATAGGAACTATTTGGACCTACAAATGAACGTTAGTCCTCAGGTGAGTAACTTGTGTTATCCCTGTGGGGACACCTGACTTATGCTCAGGGAAGGACAGTAACTAAATGCATTTACTCAATTTATGTACTTGAGTACAGTTTTGAGGTACTTGACTTGAGAATTTTCAATTTCTGCTTCAGTTAGTTGGTTGAAAGAAAATGAATTTCCACCTATTGTGATAATTGATTAATCATATCTGTAGATTAATTGATAATGAAAATCATCATTGCAGCCTACTCCACTACATTTATTTAACAGTTCAGTTACTTGTTACTTTGCTAATTTTGTTTACTAATACAAGATGACATCAACAAATAAATAATGATTTAATGTTGTAGTTCAAGATAAACTTTATTGATCCTCAGGGAGAAACTCACAAGCTGCCCAGCAGATAAACTCTGGAAAGTAGTTAAAGCACATTCAGCAGCTTCATCATTAAAGTGTTGAATACATGAATAGTTCTGATCCCATAATATGTCGTTCTGTATAATTAGTACTTTCAGTCATTTAAGTGTATTTATGATGTTAATGTATTTGTGCTTTTACTGAATTAAAACTTTAAAAACATGACTTGCAACAGAGTATTTCTACACTGTAGTATTGCTGTTTGTGTAAGTACCAGGTCTGAGTACTTCTTCCTCCTCTGCTTGTGTCTTGTCTGATCAACTGAGTTTTTTCTCTCACTGTCAAAAGCAGAGTTATAACAGCACATTTATCTGAGGTGAAATATTCAGCTCAATCTGGATCGTGGCTACAGATAAATAAGAACGGTTAATTCTTAAAAACAGTAAAAACACCTGTCCAACATTCAGATCTTTAAATAGATGGTTATTTTAATGCAAGAGCATAACGCAGAGCCCCGGAGGCTCGAGGCGCAGCGGCTAGGTTTCATTTGGTTTAGCGGTGTTAGAGCTGGAAAGGCTCCTGTTTACAGGAAAAGCCATCATCAGCCATGCAGACGAGGTGTGGCCGGGGTTTTATATTGGTGACCAGGAAGTAGGGCTGGGCGATATGGCTGAAAACTCTATTGCGATATAAGTGTTTTATATTGGTCGATATCAATAATTATTGATATTTTTAAAGACCTATTTAAAATAAGGACCCGGAGAAAAATACATTCAATTTAAACATTTTTATTTTAAATTTAACCTTCCTCTGATTATAATCCCCTCAGCTATCAAGGCAGAAAGGAAATGTCAACACAACCATGGAAAACACTCAAATAATAAATGTAAATAAATGTAAAAATGTAAACAGAGAAACCTGAGAACTTTTTTTCTGCAGGTTTAGTGCAGAAAGTTCAGAAGCTGATTCACCTTCTGGTGAGTAAAATGTTTTCAGATATGTGCAGTGTTTTGTAAACATAGCAGAAACTGAGGTGGACTTGACATCTGTAACATACAAACAAACAAACAAACATGATAGACAGTACAGTAACACTGACTGAACTATAAAATCAGCCTCGACATATGAACAACTTCAGTCACTCTTCCTCTAAACATACATGAACTATTCAATTATATTTTTATTGCCAGTGGTTTTTTTGTTTTTGTTTTTTTAAGCACGTGTAAGAGATGTTTGTAACCTGGCTTCTCCTCAGTGCTCAGCGGAAGCGTGTCTTTAGCTATAGTCATCAGGCACTGAAGCAGATACCTCTGCACGGTGGTCAGCTGCTCGTGCGGTGGTGCTGCGGTTGTTGGACGTTGGCGAATACGGCTGCGCTCCAAAGAGTGAGCGCGGCTAAGGTGGTTAAATAAGTTTGTGGTGTTACTGGTCTTGGTGGGGACGACAGACTTGCATAAGTTACAGACCATATTGGTCTGACTACGGTCCGACTTATAAAATAAATAAAAAAAAAACTCGCTCACTGCAGCGCTCACTTTCTATTTCTCATCTCACTCCTCGCGAAGCATCAAACACGAGACAACGAGATGGCATACTGTTACATGACTGGCGTGTTAGCGTGTCTCTCTCACTGATCAGCGATTACTCCCTACGTTGCTCGGTTACCTGAGAGCGAGAGCCTTTGTTCATGCAACCAACCTCGCTTCGCAACTTCACGTTTCTTCCGACGAAGAAAAAAAATTATCGAATGTTTGTGTCGAACGCATTTTTTATTGATATTGATGACGTGTCTATCGCGAGATATATTGCTATCGTTTTTATCGCCCAGCCCTACCAGGAAGTAGACCCCACTTCTTTCTTTGGCAGAGACTCATGAGTTGACAGGATTGAGTCGTGGCCTTGAAGCTCTTTGCTGTGAGATAAGATAATATAGGACTTTATTGATCCCACACTGAGGGAATTTAGTCGTTACAGTAAGTACTACTACTACTTACAGTACTACTTTCCAAATATTCTTGTGACTGAGAGTGCACTGAGCCCTTTTTACAAATATTGCTCAATTCTAGGTTTGTATTGAGTCCACACACTGTACGTGGAAGAGAAGCAGATCATAAATCAGAACAGTAACTCAAGATCCGACACGTTGCGTTCCACATTGGGAACTTGCGTAAACTACAGCTCCGCAATGTGAGAGTTTCCACTGAGGGGAGGGCATGAAAGCGTGTCTCAGGTGTCTCGATGCGCTCCAACTCACATGTCTGAAATGTCTTCTAAATATCAGTCCATCTTTATGATCCAGCCCCTGAACCAATTCATACAGACAAAGAATCAAATACTAAACGGTAATGGCTTTCTTCAGGCATAAAAGAAAATAGTATAAAATTGTAGACTAATACATCCTTGAGAGTGGTTCCCCACTGCTGTTATGAGGAAAAAGAGGATAAAGATGGCTCAAGTAGATAACAGAGTGTAGGCTAGAGACAGTAAATATGAAGCAAGCAGTAGCAGCCTCAGGCTGATGGCATGGTTGGACAGTAATCATTACACAGAACAAATGCAGTGACAGAACAAGTAAAAGGTTGAGATACTAGAGAATAAACAAAGCCAAAGTTCAGTTGCTCTGATGGGTCTTATAAAGGACATCTCCCTCTGTCCCGCCTGTGCTTCGCTGGACATACGCTGAAGGAGAAGAAGGTAAGAGAAAGATTTAAGAAGTCAGGTGAGTTGTTTTAGTATTATGTGTTTGGTACAAGTTCAGCTCCTCTGCCAGCAGTTAAAAACATCTGGAGTTTGAGGTGAAGCTGGAATGGGAAAACCTTTACCGTCTGTGGACTGTTAGAACTGCAAATGCCAATTCTTTAGATTATATTTACTCTTCTTGTCCTCCTTTTGGAGGTTCAACGGATTTGTTGTCATAATTTCCGGAATTTGAAATGAAAAACTGAAATCTTTACACATTTTTCTATAACATTAAATATTTATGACTAATAACGCAATGGTCAAGTAGGACAAAAAGATCTTTAAGTATTTTTTATTTCGAGTTTTATTTAAATGTTCTTCACCGTCTTCAAACTGGTGAGCACAGACAAAAAGAAATAAAGAATCTGTGTTTGTTCATGTGGGAAAGAATCAGTCACAGCAGGAAGCCGACTGCAAAACGTGTTTTTTAAGCTCTTTAAATTGACTTTGAGGAAAATCAACATTTGTAATGGCAAACATTGTGTGACCTAAATGAACTCTTGTCTTAGTTCACAATGATGCATGCAGCCCTGAGTATCTGGATCCTGTCAGCAGTGATCTGTGTGGGAAGAGGACATCACCACTTTGGTCACACCACCAACAACGATGAGCCCGACCAAGACACTGCACTCGACGGCAGCGCCAGCAGCGTCTCACGGGTCACTTCGGCAAACACAGAGTTTGCCTTCCGTCTGTACAGGAAGTTAGCGGCTCACAAGACAAGAATATCTTCTTCTCCCCAGTTAGCTTGTCTGTTGCCTTGGCCGCCTTGTCCGTGGGAGCGCGGGGGGAGACCCACCAGCAGCTTTTCAGTGGTCTGGGTTTCAACAACACCCTCCTGACGCAGGCGGATGTCGATCAGGCCTTTCAGACGCTCCTCACAAGGTCAAACAGCAATGAAGACACCAGTGAAGGGACCGCTGTGTACGTAGACAACCGCTTCAAGCCACGGCCTGAGTTCCTGGAGACCCTGAAGCAGTCCTACTCAGCAGAAGGGTTCAACGTTGACTTCACCCAAACCAAAGAGACTACCGATGTCATCAATCAGTATGTGTCAGAGAAGACCAGCGGGAAGATAGACAAGCTGGTCAGCGACCTGGATCCAAGCACGGTCATGTATCTCATCAGCTACATCTACTTCAAAGGTAAAAGGCTCTTAGGTTTGCTGCTTATTCATTGTTAAACCTGGGCCCTATTTGACATATTTGGGGTCTAAATGACCAACAGGTACAAAAAGTTTGGGATTTGGACCAGTAAAGCATCACAGCCAGCAGCCACGTTTCACTGGATATACTCTGATGGGTGCCTGTTAAAATATGGCCCAGGTTTAAAAATACCAGAATTACTTTTTAAGTTTCATCTATCAACCATGAGTCGTGTTCTGATCCTGCTCATCCCCGTCAAACAGGAAAGTGGGAGACTCCATTTGACACTAAACTCACCAAGGAGGACATATTCATGGTGGATGAGAGCACCAAGGTTCATATATTCAGACTGGATTATTGTGCGTCCTCCATACTGTCTGTCTTTTCCAATCAAGGGACTTCATGTTTTGACTGTAATTTCCCAGGTTCCAGTACAGATGATGAATGAGGAGAGGCGATTTGATACCTATTACGACCAGGCCATGAACACCTCAGTCCTCCACCTCCCCTTCAACAGCTCCTACTCCATGCTGCTGCTGTTGCCTGATGATATGGCAACGCTGGAGAATGACATCTCTCCAGGTCATGTCACCAAATGGCTCAAGTGGATGAAGTCCAGGTTGGGAGTGTCTAAAGTCATCCTTAAATTCTTGGTTTCTGTAAAGGAAGTCTTGATACTATAAAGAACTCTGCTTTGACCTGTCAGATCAATCACTGTGTTTCTCATTTTCCTCTCAGGACTTATGATGTGTACATTCCAAAGTTCTCCATCAAGAGTTCCTACTCTCTGGCTAACATGTTGTCTGAAATGGGAATGTCAGACATGTTTGGTGATCGTGCAGATTTGAGTGGCATTGCAGAGGGTCAAAAACTGGCCGTCTCAGAGGTAAAGACAGCATATGTTACTGCACGCACATTTACTTCAGTGTGTTCCCTCCACCTAACTCTGCCTCCATTGCTCTGAAGGTCGTTCACCAAGCCACCCTGGATGTGGACGAGGCCGGAGCCACCGCTGCAGCTGCTACAGGCATCGGCATCACGCTTATGTCCCCCTACCACGTCCCTGCTTTGAAGTTCAATCGTCCATTCATGGTCATCATCACTGAGCCCAGCACAGAAAAAATGCTCTTCATGGGCAAAATTATCAACCCAACCATCTGATGGAATAAACACTTTGTGCTTGCAGAAGCACTGCTGTTGCATCACATATAAAATACTGAAAAACTGAAATTTGTCTTGTGGTCTCTTGCTTAATGATTGAGTGTGTAGCAAACCCACACAAATACAATGATAAAATATTATCAACAGACATCAATGACTTTAACAAAGATAATATTTTAGAAAGAATACAATAAATTCAGGGACTATGAAGTATTTTTGACGCATCCTATAACATTTTTATCAGTCTCTCCTTCAGCATTTGACTGAGCATTGTGTCATTTCCTCAGTCACTAAGACAGAAATATAAATACGTCCCAGCCAGACGTTGATATATCTCTTTCATTAAATGTGACTCAGCTGTTTTGTGTACAAACTCTTTACTGTGAGATGTTGTGTAATATTTGTGAATATTGGCCATATATGAAGATGGGGGTTTCATGAGGAAATTCTAATGTTATGGCAGCCAAAATACAAAACAATATAATGTGTAACGCATTACCAGCTGCTTAATCAATGCTTAAACCAAACAGTGACTGGATAGTCTTTCACCATGTCAGAGAAAGCATTAGTCACTGATTAGTTTTAAATGAGACAGCCCAACTCAATGAAATTTCTTTGAATAAGAATTATTTTGTTTATCTCAATAAATGCTCCAAATGACCTTTTTCTATGCTTTTTCAGAACGATTGAAAGGGCATGCAGTTTTTCAGCCCACTAACCCTTGTTTACTTTCAGCTAAGCGAAGTACAATCATCCAACTGTGGGAGGCAGCAACGCGCCTCGCGGACTCTGGTCCGCTGGAATTAATGAGTCCATGAAGAAGAAATTTGTCGCGTTTTGATTGGTTGGCTGTAATTTTGTTTCAAACATGGCCGATACAACAGGAGACTCAGCAGAAGAAGGACCATATTATCACAAAGAGAGAATAAAATGCAGCCCCGAGGAGGAGGCCAGGCTGGAGAGGCAACATTTCTGGAGAATAGTGGATGCTTTTAGATTTTACAGGTATAATATCGATGCTTAAAATAAAGTACGAGCCAGGAAACGTCAGTTTGTGTCGATAGACGATGGTATTAGCAAATAACGTTAATGGTAACGAAGGACGGATAACTCGGTTTGGAGGGAAAACTGTTGACCGAGCTCGTTGATCTTGATTCCAACATTGGTTTAATGCTTCCCAGAGTTTCGTCGTGTTGTGTTTAATTAGCTTCTTGTCACATTAATGAAGTAAGCATCTGGTTTTAGCTCTACTCATCATGGCAGCACTTTTACTCTATGATCCAACCTTTGTCCAACACTGAAGAGCGGATTACTGAGATGTAGTAATCTCACTTGAAGATAAAAAGAGAGTATTTAATATAGGAACTATTTGGACCTACAAATGAACGTTAGTCCTCAGGTGAGTAACTTGTGTTATCCCTGTGGGGACACCTGACTTATGCTCAGGGAAGGACAGTAACTAAATGCATTTACTCAACTTATGTACTTGAGTACAGTTTTGAGGTACTTGACTTGAGTATTTTCAATTTCTGTAGTTAGTTGGTTGAAAGAAAATGAATTTCCACCGATTGTGATTTCATTCATTGATAATGAAAATCATCATTGCAGCCTACTCCACTACATTTATTTAACAGTTCAGTTACTTGTTACTTTGCTAATTTTGTTTACTAATACAAGATGACATCAACAAATAAATAATGATTTAATGTTGTAGTTCAAGATAAACTTTATTGATCCTCAGGGAGAAACTCACAAGCTGCCCAGCAGATAAACTCTGGAAAGTAGTTAAAGCACCTTCAGCAGCTTCATCATTAAAGTGTTGAATACATGAATAGTTCTGATCCCATAATATGTCATTCTGTATAATTAGTACTTTCAGTCATTTAAGTGTATTTGTGATGTTAATACTTCGGTACATCAGGGTCCATGTCGAGGAGCAGGTCAAACGTGCTGAGCGTCAGTTTCGGAGCTTGCCGCAGCACCACCAGAATTTGCTGCCAGATGTTTTGTCCAACCTGGCCCAGATCAGCCAGTGTGCCGACCACAACCAGGAGCTGCTGCAGGCCATCATTCACAACAGCCTCCACATGTTTGAGAACATCGAGTACGGCGAGAGGGTAAGGCTCGGCTTACACCGGGAAGTCTGCTGCTTGTGTGCAGAATACACACAGGTTGTATTTTTTTATTTATTTTTTGTTATTTACTGTTTATTCAAGGAATTTACGTTAAGATGTTGTCTTCATTCAACTCCCAGGAGGATCCGCGGAAGGTGCGCCCGTCCACCACGTTTGACATGGACAAGCTTAAGTCCACCATAAAGCAGTTTGTCAGGGACTGGAGCGAGGTGGGCCGGGCCGAGAGGGAGTCCTGCTACCGGCCCATCATCGAAGAGATCCAGAGGCTCTTCCCAAGTGACCAGTAGTAGGAAACATGCGCTCACACAGACTGCCACATAAACACCTGCATGCATGCCAAGAAAGCTACGGCCAGCGACGCTCAGACATGATACATACGTTTATGTGTTATGACATGTGGAATCAGATCGTCGTAATTCTGAAAATGTGCCTTCCTACATGTTTTCTATGTGAAATGTGTATTTTGTGCATTTTATTATGTCAGTGATGTGTCTAAGGTGAGCGTGCTGGTTCCGGGTGCTGGGCTTGGCCGTCTAGCCTGGGAGATCGCTCGGCTGGGCTACACTTGCCAGGGCAACGAGTGGAGCTTCTTCATGCTCTTCTCTTCAAACTTTGTTCTCAATAGGTACAGCACGCTGCCTCACACAACACCTCGGGCCTACACCTTCTTACGTGTACATGCATGCAGGATATCTCTGCTTGCTTTAGGCGGAACTGTCCGTCAATCACATTTAATTTTCTAGTGTGTCAGCGATCACTTACAGATCATTCAGTTGTTTGGCAGTAGAATTCTGACCTCTGGACCTTTGCTCCATTCAGGTGTGACCAGGTGAACTCTCTGACCGTGTACCCCTGGATCCACCAGTTCAGCAACAACAAGAAATCCTCTGACCAGACGCGACCAGTCAGATTCCCTGATGTCAACCCTCAGAGCTTACCACTAAAGGCAGACTTCTCCATGGTAGCAGGGGACTTTGTGGAAGTCTACAGTGAAACAGGTCAGTACAAACTGTCAATCTTTCTCCTTTCACCTCACAAAACCTAAAATGTCCTCACTCACACACTGTAAATTGCTCTCAGCAGGCTCCATGAAACAACTGCACTTGTTCCAGCAGCCTTGCAGCGTTCAATGCCAAAAAAGTACTAAAACTATTTATAGAAGCTCCTGCAAATGTAGTAAATTCTGGCTCAAACAATCACAGAACACCTCTGAGATTATGTTTGGGCTGCGGAGTCGATTCTCCAGGCTTCCAGAACGGGTCACAGATCATACACTGTATTCAGATACAGCTGATCTCCATGTGGTGAAAGGTGTACATCATCACATTTTCTCTAAAGAGACCAAAAACAAAATGGATCATTTTGATGTGAATGAAGTGTAACTGATGAATAATTGATCAATGTTAAGTTGTGCATGTTGTAATGTATCGGCTCTTTTGTTCAGATTCGTGGGACTGCGTGGCGACCTGCTTCTTTATCGATACAGCCCATAATGTCATCGAGTATGTGGAGACCATCTGGAAGATTCTGAAGCCTGGAGGAGTGTGGATCAACTTGGGTGAGTAAAAAAAAAGTCAAAACACCACCCGTAGACAGGAGGAATGTACCAAAATATGCTCTTTTCCACAGCAATATATCAAAAATATTTAAACATTTTCACTCATACTCTCAACACTGTTTCATGTATTTTTGGAATTATCTAGCTGCCAGCTGCACCACTGACTCCCCCCCAAAAACATTTAAATCTACCAAATCAATGGGACTTATTAACATAAAGACATAAACAACCACAACAATAAATCACAGCTAACAAAAGACATGAAGTCAAAGCACAACACAACATCCCAGGCTGATCCAGACCAGCAGGCCCAAAGCCAGAGGCCTCCTTCAGTCCCAGCTCAGATGCACACCTGGGCAGAGCTAGAGAGGACAGTAGAGGAGAAGGGACAAACAGCACACAGCCGGAACACCTCCAGCTTCAAAACAAATGAATTGTTTGTCACAAGCACAAATATATTTAGCCAAGGTGGCACAAATATAACACACCACTGGTCAAACTATCACCGTACTATTTATTCATTGAAATGGGAACAAGTGCTACCTGCCAGCGCTGAATCTCACCGCATATTCCAACACAAACACAGTAACAGCAGTGCAGCAGCCACAAACCAAAAGGGTCAAACCCAGCAGACCAGCGACAGAGTGGCTGCAGTATGAACATCCACACACCAAGACCGACAACAGCGAGCTGCCTCTGACACAACACACCATGGACCCCTACAGGGTACCATCTCTAACGTCCAGTGATCTGTGGAGTGACCACATCTCAGCCACAGACAACAAAAAGTCACAAGACAACTGATGTGCTGCATTTCAGCAGACACCAGCAGTAACGCTCAGTGTGAAGGTCGAGTAGATGAATGGAGGTTTAAAAGTGATCTTTTTGGTAAAATCAAACTTCCGTGTTTCCTCAGGTCCACTGCTGTACCACTTTGAGAACATGGCCAATGAGCTCTCAGTCGAACTTAGCTACGAAGACATTAGGACAGCGATCGTTAGCTTTGGCTTCCACATGGAGGTAAGCCGAACTCTGCTTTATATTCACAGCTTAGCATCGTGTTCGCCGTCGGAAACCTCGTTTTCATTCGTCAAACCGTTGTCATATTCCTCCTGCAGGTGGAGAAAGAGTCTGTTCAGACCACCTACACAGAGAACGACCGCTCTATGTTGAGGTACATTTACGACTGTGTCTTCTTTGTGGCACGAAAACCCGCAGACCTTTACTGTAACAGTCAAGAGGACGACCAGCAACCGATTTCTCCACCGGCCGCCAAGTCACCGCGGCGAGAAGATGCCGACAGCCCGACGTGACAGGAAATCTCTGACACGAACAGTTCACATGGAGGACTAAGTGAAGATTCGACTGACAAGAAAATGGACACAAAAGAAAAAAACAGTGGACACAAGTTTTCTTTTTTGCCATATATATTTTTTATGACGCATCTGCTGGAGAAATATGCCGACCCTGCAGGCCCGGTTCACTTTCTCTGGGAACATGGCTCAAATCGTCGAATGTTACATGAAACATTGCAGAAATATGTAGTGAGTAACACCTGAAAAACATCTGAACACTCTGCATCTCCTCATACCTGCGTGTCGGATGAGTCAGAGACCCTCGGATGCTTCTGTGTTTTAGTGGTTTGTGTGTCAGCTGCAAGCCGTGAAGGGTAGATTTCTTTTAACTGCAGTCTTACTAATTCCCATCTCCATTGACTTTAACTGCCTGTGTGTGTGTGTGTGTGTGTGTGTGTGTGTGTGTGTGTGTGTGTGTGTGTGTGTGTGTGTGTGTGTGTGTGTGTGTGTGTGTGTGTGTGTGTGTGTGTGTGTGTGCGCGTGCGTGTGTGTGCGTGTGTGTGTGTGCTTTTGAAATCTTATTTATTTTTTCAGATATGTGCCATTCAGGTCTCCTCGTGCATTTTTCAGCAGTCAACGTTGAAACTATAATCGACTGTGTTTTACAGTTTTTTAGTTTTCCGGAAAAATTTGTTTAAAGTTGGAGACGACTTTCATCGACTTTTTGGGGTTTCTTTGGAATAAAGCCAAACATTTAAAAAAAAAGCTTTAATCTCTAGAGTTTTACTATACTATTTTCAGCTTGATGTGATTTTAACACCAACATAACAGCGTGAAAATGCAGCTCAAGGCCAAATTTAAGGTTTTTCTTTCCAAGTATTGAAATACTGTGTCCTTTGCGTGCTCCATCAGGCTCATCAGTTAGGAGGCAGGTTAAGGGTGTGATAAACAGGATACATGCATGTTAGTTTGTACTAAATCGGAATATATTTCACTCGATTTTGACCAGGAGAAGCCAGTAAGGATGTAGCACATCCACTGAAACTATGTAGTTGGATTAAATACACATGAATATTTGCATGACAACACAAACTGTGCAAATGCTGCAATAGTAGATGCATCCTGAATATAATAATATTAATAATAAAGTAAATGGTGGGTTTTAAATCTCGGTTCAGGCCCTGGTTACAACATAAATCTGGTCTGTCGGGGGTTCAGGAACCACCAGAGCATCTTTTCTGAACCTACCCGCCACAGGAAGAGAGCAGGCTCTGGGCGGGGATACACAGCAGTGCTCTCATCTGATTGGGTATCAGCATTGTCTCGCAATAATTCTACTTCCGGTGGTGAATTGTGATGGGAACTCCGGGTCCTTTTCGTGAGCCAAATCATTTGGCTCAGCTCAGCAAAGAAGAGTCGGCTCTATCAGCTCCCAGACGAGTCTTAATTTAGTACTTTTGGCTTTTATAATTCAGCCGAATTTAGTGATGTCTGGACCTGTTATTACTATGTGTTCTTATTAACCACTTACTCAATGCAGTACAAGAAGCGCACTGGCTCTAATCGCTCACTTAAAGGAATCGACTCGTAGAGCCGAATCCTTCACGGACGACACATCACTAATGAGTGTTTTGAGGCTGAACCCGAACACCTCCGCGGCAAACACAGACGGCGAAACACCGCTAGAGCCAGAGTGAAAGCACCGGGTGTTCGTTGAATTCCTGCTGTACACCAGCGCACCGACACAGCTGACATTCATGGCAAAGAGACGAGCCGAGGACCCCTTGCTGCACGACTCTCCCTCCAAACGATGCTGCCGCTCGCTCTGCAGTGTTGACATGCAGCTGGGAAGCATGGCCGCGGCCGGGGGTGTGAGTCCGCCGTCCCTGCTAGCTCTGCTGGGCAGCCGCTCCAGAAAGAGGCCGTACTTCTTCGAGGACCCAGAGAAACAAGAAGAAACGGCTGCTTATCGCAAGGCCACACACTGCGACACCAGGAAGCTTGCAGCGAGTGTTTTGACGGTGCAGACGTCTGGAAGTTTCCAGGAGCTTCGCGGCTCCAGCGCGATAACAAGCTGCAAGAAACGACCAAGAGAGGACTGCGCGGGTTCAGAGACCGTCACCCCTACAGCTAAGGATAAAGTAAGCTATTGATAATACAGTAGAAGTCTTCTGTTTCCACTGTGCGCACGTTGTGAAGCTACCCAGAGAAAGTTGGTGCAGTGGCAGTAAGTGTCCACTAGATGTCACCCTTTAGCCATTGTACAGCACGCTGCACTCCCAGCTGTCAGAGGGACAATGTGGCTTTGATTTAGCTCAGATTAGGTTCATCTGGTACAGCCAGCCTAAAATGTTTCCATTAGCTGTTTGGGACACTTTCCTCTTGAGCTCAGTCTTTCTCTCTTTCACTCAGGCTGATGAAGACACCAACGCTGAAGACTGCACCTACAACTCCTTCCAGTACTGGAGGGCCCCCTTACCTGAACTTGACCTTTCACTGCTAGAAGATGCCAATGACCACCCCCCCAAAAAAGACAAAGAGTCCTCTTCTGACGCCATGGAAACCTGAAGGTGATGGGCGTTTACTCTGTCCTGACGTCAGCAGGCAAACTGATGAAAATGTGATGCTGTGCAGCAGATAGACACATCAGAAGCACGTTAGGGTCGCTTGAAAGTGCATCCAGGTGAGATGCAACTGCCCGATGCTGCAGACTGCCACGGTAGCCCCGTCATAGCGATACAGGCTGTAGAAAGTGATCCTGGAGGGAGTGACCGTGAAACCTGTGCTGTTCACACACTGGACCAAAGACTTTTTGTAAACCTTGGTGAATGGTCGCTCATCCAGCCTCAAATTGTACATAGGTTTCATTTCAAATGTCTTTGTGTGTGTGTGTAGGGTCCCTACCAGACCAGTGTTTCATATCGCAAGTTATGTCATGTTGATTTAGGTGTGCTCATAAATTAAACACTGTAATGTTGTTCACAGCATGTAGCGTGTATGACTGAGGTGTAGATGTTACACAAGTTACAAATACAAGTTTTTAAAAACACCAAATTAAAGTCTTTAGTGTATTCTGGGTTTTACCTCATTTTACTGACAAGACCTCACTGCCAGTCACAGCACAGCCACTTGTTTTCATTGATAATGGAGCAGATTTCCTCCTTCTCCTGAATGAACGGGGAGGTCAGGTGTTTTTAAAGCATCCTCGAATGTATTCTGCCACCAGAAGCTACCAAAAAGTAGTAAATAACATGATAATATGCAGTAAATACAAATCTTCTCAGGTGTGTGTGTGTGTGTGTGTGTGTGTGTGTGTGTGTGTGTGTGTGTGTGTGTGTGTGTGTGTGTGTGTGTGTGTGAACACACCTGAGAAAGGTTGACTATCAGTTTCCATCATCCTTCTTGCGTCCTTTAACCAAAACCATGTCTGCGCCTCCCTGCTCGTGGACCGGGACCAGGACTGGGGGGGACAGTGAGACCTCCTCTGTTTGTTGAAGGCTCAGGAGGTGAAACAGTACAGAGTGTGTTTGAAGGAGGAGGTCATGAACTCCTCAAGGCTTCTTGGAGAGGCTCTCGCTGCCCTTTGGACCCAGGGCTGATAGCAGGGCGCTCAGTCCTTGTCAGGGGAGTAATGATGAAGTGGTGGGATATGACTGAGGATACGTGTTACACGTCTTTAACTCAGGGGTTTAGCCATGGTAAGTTAACGCTATGTGTAAATAATAAAATAGTCAGGTAATCTCCTGAAGAAGCCAGCTTGTGTACGGAAACGGCTATTTTACTTATTAGCTGTCGTTAGCAGGTAGCTAATGTTAGCTAAGTTTCAATGTGATTTCAGTGTTAGCGACATAAACATGTAGTTAACCGAGCTAACGGTCATCCGACATTTATGCTAGGTTAGTAAAAGCACTTTACTCCGCTTTATATATAAATATTGTTTTCGGTATGAGATGAATTGTATTGTTTTTACACCTGTTTATATTTGTAAAGTATTTGGAATTTAATTGGAGGTAATTACAGACTTTCTGGTGACTTCCGTAACTTATGTTATTAACGTTAACTTAATTAGCCTTAACGTTTCTGGCTAACTTAAACTTTTAAGCTAGGCTACTGGTACGTTTAATCTGTATTTACAACTCCTGCAACTTTGCAGTTCCTTTAAAAGAAAAATGCATGTTTTATACCAGGTATTCAACTCTTATCTGATGGAAATAACTACCAGATAATGCTTTTACAAGCTAAAAATAATCACATTGCATTTGGGTTTCTTATCAAAAACGTTACTGGTGTGAAGCTATTAAAGTTTATTTCTTGTGAATGTCGTGATAGAAATCAAGGTTAATGATAAGCGATGTCTCATGCAGAAGTGCCTCACATGTTCGCCCAACTCTTTCATTATGAAGTACTATAAACATCTACTAAATGTATGAATATATGTATAAATTCCCATGTTGAGCACCGGGTTTTTACAGAGACTTATGTTTATCCATGTGGTCATTATAAAACTGCTGCTGCAGCACATGCTTCACCAGTGAGGTTTATAAAGTCTATAAAGAAATATATTTATTGTAAAAACACTGTGAGCTGCATCAGCTCCACTTCAGAACCCTGTTTAGTGTTTACACAGTGTGACCCGGGGAGGGAGGCACCAGCTCCCAGCCGTGGGCACTAATCACAGGAAGGGGATGTGTGTATGTTTCCTACCAACAATGCTGCGCTCAGTAAGGCCATTGTTCAACGTGTCTGGGAAACGGAGCGCAGGAGCAGGACGGACCTTGAAAGACCAGGGGAGGCATGAAGAAACCACCGCTGTGAAGCCGAATGAGAGGTTGACGGTTTTACCTCACATCCTGTCAGTGTTTTTAAGGGTGCAGTTCAGGTTTCTATCAAGGGGAGGGACCTACTGTCAGTTCCCCGGCATGTAGGCTGCTGTCGGCACTGCGATGAGCTTCACTGAGAAGGTCACTGATTACGGTTTTTCAGGATTAGTGTGTTTTCTTGCTTGAGGATGAGTTTAACAATACAGTTGAGAATATAGTGCGTAGCTGCTCCAGGATCTGTTTACTGTGAGTAAATATTTCCTCTAATTTCAGTCACGAAAGTCTTGGATTGAGGAAACCTTCTTGAAGAGAGAGTGTGTGAAGTTTATCCCGTCCTCTCGAGACGTTCACAGGTAAACTGGGATCTGTTTGCACTGATGAGCTGCCAAGAAACTATTTTTTTTATGATTCTCAGAAGAAATGCAGGGTGGCTTGTTTAGTCAGACACAGTATGATATTAACAGCAGTGGTTGGAAACAACATTTTTCTGAGAGCAGAACTATTTGGCACTCAGCCCTTCCTTCCAGGAATAGCGAGCATGTAGATTCTTTGATAATGTGTTATTTCCTGTTTCTTGCAGATGTATCCCAGTATGTCAAGTATGCCAGAACTTGATCAGGTATAAATCTGAACTCTGTGTTTGTGTGTATCTTAATGCCATCCTCAAACTCGGTACGTTCCCCGACATCCCGCCCCCTTTCCAGTGAATCAGATGTGTTTTCATTACGTGGATTTCTCTGTAACTTTATCCTCTCCCTTTATTCTTTCTCTCTTGTACTTTCACTCTCATCTTGTTAGCTTGAATGCCATTTCACACAATATTTACAAACAGTTGTTTGCCTGGTTTAAGGAAAGTAATAACATCAAGGTCACATTTTGTTGCTCTCCTATATAAAAGAATAAACATATGATATGGAACGTGGTGGCATCAGCAGTGTAGGAGGTTTATGAGTGAATGAGTGATGTGTGTGGATTTTGTAGGCTGTAAAATGATAAACACAACCAAACATGGAGATGTAGACCCAAGGACAAAGGGAGGTGAAGAGGAAGGGAAGGAGACAGGAAAGGGGAAGAAGTCTTAGCAGCCTGGCTAACATAGGCCAGGTGGAGGCCTGTCAGGTGCCCATGAATCATACCCAACAACCTTACCTTGATTTTGCAGTGCTTTATAAACAAATGCTTCCTTTTTTAAGCTCAGAGTAATAAAATACAAGTGAAAAATGTTTCTGCGTGAACACAGATCTGCACCTGCTAAACTCAGTTACATAATCTTTCCATTGGCCAGATGCTGCTGCGGCCGCCTGATGGGGGATCACTCTTGGGAAGACTCCCTCTCCCCCTTGTCCCTCTATCCTGGTCCTGGACAGGATGTGGACGAGGACTGGTCCATAGAGCTCCACACCAAAGCCAGTCCCACCAATGCCTATGGGACCGTAGACTTTGAGGACACCGCCACACGTGTCTGCCGGGCAAAGGTCAGTGAGTCTGCTGGCTACTGTACAGGATATGTGTCTGTAGACCAAAGGAAAAAAATGATATTCTATAAGGGGTTACTCCAAACATGAAGGTAAATGCTTGTCCACAAAGAGCCTCTCAGCCCTCAGCAGCTCCCTGTGTTTCCTGTCCAGTATGTCCGTGTGAACGTGGACTCAAAGCCAGAGCTGCTGCTCCAGCTCATGCTGAGGGAATGGCAGATGGAGCGACCCAAGCTATTGCTGACCGTCCAGGGAGGCTCAGAAAACTTCACCCTGCCCCCTAAAGTCGAGCAGGCCTTCAGCAAAGGGCTAATCACTGCTGCCCTCAGCACGGGGGCGTGGATACTCACTGATGGCATTAATACAGGTAGGTTAGAAGACCTGCTTGTGTGTGGGTCAGTATTCCTTATTGCTCTATGTTACAGCGAGTTGGTTTAATGGCACGACGACACTCAGTTTAATCAGTGTTGGTCCTGGTGTGAAACATCTAAAGAAGCCCGTGTTCTGGCAGGCGTGTCCAGGTTTTGAATAGCATGTACATTTGTGTCATCCATGCTGCTGTAAAGGTACCTCTGGTTCATTTCCTCAGGCTGTGTGAACTCCAGTAGGTCTTTTCATTTGCAGAGTTTTCAGTCCGTTCATTCTCAGTGTCCCTGTGGGGCGTAGCCACGTGCTATGTCCATTTGTTAACAGTCGCACAAAGAAGATGTTGGTCGTTACGCAGCACTGTGGTGTGTTTGATGCCTGTCTTAAGCGAGCTGAGTTCTTTATTTATACTGTTGAATTGTATATTTGCTGTGCATTCAGCTGCTGTTTACATGCTCTCGAGGTGTGTCCAAGTATGTGGGCGAGGCAGTGAAAGCATTCGGGGGCCACGACCTGAGGAAGAGAAACACGGTCGGCATCACGCCGTGGGGAGTCATTGACAACAACACAGATCTTATAGGCAGAGATGTGAGTACTGTTGAATGAGATGACGTCAGTTGGTCACACAACGCTGTTTTACTGTGATTGACTCCTGGTTGATGGTTCAGGTGTTCAGGCCCTACCAGCCGCTGGGGAACCCTCTGAGCAAGAGGGCCTGTCTTAATCGTTTCCACTCCCACTTTCTGCTGGTGGATGATGGAACGCTGGGAAAACATGGCTGCCAGCAAGGCCTAAGGAGGAAGCTGGAGAAACACATCCAACTTCAGAAGATACACCCTCGTGAGTCAGCGTGTGTGTTTTGTGCAATACACACAGGAAGTGCGAGAAGCAGAGGGTTTTGATGCGTCTGCCCCCTTCTCTGTAGGCCTGAACCAGGGAGTGCCGGTGGTGTGTGTGGTGGTGGAGGGAGGTCCATCCATGGTGTCCACAGTGTTGGACTATGTTAGCAGCGTCCCCCCCGTGCCAGTGTTTGTGTTTGAGGGATCGGGCGGAGCGGCTGACCTGCTCGCCTTCTTACACAAGCAGACTGCTATCGACAGGTATGCACTCTTACACAGCAGAAAATCAACAAGATCAGCCCAGTTGTATAAAATGAAACGCCATCTTTAGTTTATTTAATGAGTTGAAATCTCTGCATGTTATAGACAGTTGGCTGCTGACATTAAAGAGGACTTCCTTGTGAGGATTGAAGAGGTGTTTGGAGCAGAGAGAGCAGAGTCCTCTCAGCTCTACAGTCTCCTCCTGCAGTGTATGGACCACAGCCAGTCTGTAAGTAAGACACCGTTTGGGAATGTGTGTGTTGTGACTCCACACGTGGACTACTCACACTACTTCAATATGTCTCTGAACGACAGATTACCATCTTTGACTCAGAGTCAGAGGACCAAACGGCGCCCGATGCAGCTATTTTGACCGCTACTCTGAAGGGTACTTCATTTTCTCCTCTTGCTGGTGTTGAATGAGACACAGGTATGTCAGAGGTTTAAGTTCTGTTGTGTGTTTGCGTTCTGTGTGACGTACAGGCACCAAGGCCAGTCCGTTGGAGCAGCTGAGCATGGCTCTAGCCTGGGACAGGGCTGACATTGCTCAGAAAGATGTCCTGCTGCACAGACAGGACTGGAAGGTGAGAGTGAGTGAATCACTGCTGAAAGCTGTGGTGTGATTATATGACATTATCACACACTAGGAATGTTTTACGTGTGTGTTTTGGGTAGGTGGGGTCCTTGGAGCAGGCCATGGTGGATGCTCTGGTGATGGACCGGGTCAGTTTTGTCAAACTGCTGATTGACAACGGCATGACGATGAGCCGCTTCCTCACTGTGGATCGCCTGGAGGAGCTCTACAACACGGTCAGTTTAACATATTCATATCTGCTTCTGTTGTTTGTGCAGTTCTTTTCCTTGTCTTGCGGTGCTGTTTCCCCTTTTGTTTCCCCTCGGCTCGCCCTTTGCCACACCAACAGAAAACTTCAGTCGTTTTGTTTGTGACTCTTGAAGCACAGAACTGTGGCTTTGACTGAAATCACAGTAATGCTCTGTAAGTGTTTTGCACTGATCATCTCTGTGCTTCCTGGTCAGTCCCAGTCAGGGTATTTTCCCAGTTGTTTTGTTGGGATGCTTTGGAGATCACAAGACTCTTTATCATCAGTACGCTCACTCTTGGCTCTCTCCACACTGCCTTTATCTTTTGTGTATTAAAGCCTGTTTACTTATTCATAACTCTGGGATAATAAGTCCCTCTAAGAAACGAGCTGCTCCCAGAGCTGCTGCTGTAAATACAATATGCAACTGTGTTAAAAAGGAGTAGGTTTTGTTTTTGCTCTGATTTGGTTGTTGTTGTTTTCTGTTTACTTGACTGTTTTGTCTGAATAATACAAATTTCTCTCCACAGCCACAGGGACAGACAGACCGTTTCCTCCAACACCTGGTTGAAGATGTGAAACAGGTGATGAGTGAGGATGAGAACACAGAATCATATGTTTAATTATATACTAGCTACACTGCAGACAGCACAGTCAATCAGATATTATTGCCTTTCCACAGGACATAAGATGCTATAGGTATATATAGATACTGATTTTTTATTATTTACCATATTTACCATGTGTATTTACTCTGTCTGTGTGTGTGTGTAGACATCTCTTCCCATAGGTTACCGGCTCTCTCTCATTGACATGGGCATGGTGATCGAGTACCTCATAGGTGGAGCGTACCGCAGTACTTACACCCGGAAACACTTCAGAGCTGCCTACAGCCGCCTGCAGGACCAAGTGAGCAGTGATCAGTAGTTAGAGCTCTTCTTTTGTCTGCTGTGTACTTGGTTATTTTGTTGTGTTTATTGTAATTGTGCTCTGTAGGAGGGTCGACGGGACAGCTCCAGCTCCTTGTCCAAACAGAGACGGGGATTAATACTGAACTCCAGCAGGAGCAGGAGTCTCCAGGACCTGCAGTTCTTCAGGACTGCCCAGCCCCACAAACCCAAGGTTGGTGGGTTTTTTTCCACCACAGGTTAAATACTGTTCAACAAAAAGTCTCCTTCAGTCATTCAAAGCTAAAGCCTGATATTGTTTCTAATAGGCACCTTTTGGATCTCTAAGGCATCTTTCCAATATAAGAAATACAAGCATTTTTTCCCTTGTGGCATCTCTCCGTCTTTATTTCCATTCCCTTGTCAATTCTTTTGTCCACACCTCCATCTTTTCCATCCAGGAGCAGGATGTCCCAGCCAGGAGCAGCCAAGAGATCACGGCGAGCCCTGACGTCGATAAGCCTCAGATGGTTCAATTCAACTTCAACGACCTGTTCGTGTGGGCTGTGCTTCATCAGCGGCAGCAGATGGCGCTGTTCCTGTGGCAGCACGGCGAGGAGGCGCTGGCACGGGCCACAGTGGCCTGTAAGCTTTACCGCTCCATGGCCTGTGAGGCACGGCAGAGCAGCATGGACGACAACATCGCGGAGCGATTCAAGACGTATTCACTGTGAGTGAGCGTGTGTGAGTCAACATGTGGACCACTAGAACCTTATCAAGGGTTCTAGTTGCGTGATTAAAGACCGAATCTGTTCACAATTACAGTCTAGTGTGGTCTTGTGAATCTGTGCATTAAAAGGTCCATAAATCAGCTGGAGAGTAACAGCAGGTTTGGTCTGTGTTTTGAATTTTTGGCGGTGCTGTGGGTTGTTGTTTTGTATGTTTATATGTATATTTTAATTATTATGCACGTCATGCACTCGCTCCTATGAAAACCTGCGCACAGTGTGGTCGCATGTCTGTCCCGTCTCTGTCACAGGGAGTTTGGTCAGCTGGCGGTGGATGTGTTAGACTGTGCGTTTCGTCAGAACGAGCAGATGGCCATGAAGCTGCTGACTTCAGAGATGGAGGCTTGGAGCCACTTCACCTGTCTGCAGATGGCTGTCTCCTCATGTCACAGACCATTCGTCTCACACTCCTGCACACAGACCCTCCTCACAGACCTCTGGACCGGTCCGCTCAACATGAGAAAAAACTCCTATTTGAAGGTTCAAGACGAGACATTCTTGTCTTAGTGTGTTTGTATGGTGATAAAAAGAAAAATGAATGTGAACTACGTGAGCAGAGTTCTGTGTGGGTTCAGGACTCCCAGCATCCCTCTCACATTTGATTCAATATTGATTAAAAACATACTGCTTAATTAAACTCATGTTTGTTTCTGGGTAGTTGTACTGACACTCTTGTTGTCCCCTCTTTCAGATTATTTTGAGCCTTCTTCTGCCGCCTGCCATCTTGCTGCTGGAGTTTAAAAGCAAAGCTGAGATGTGCCATGTACCACAGTCACACGAGGCGATGCGGTTTGGACGCGACTCTATGAAGTCAGAACCAGCCCACAAGGGAACTGATCCCCCGGTAAAGAGCCAGTCGTGCACTGTCTTCAGCTGGAGCTGGAGTCCTGATAGCCTTAATGTCATTCTCCTCTTGTCTCGTCTTCCATTCTGTCCTCCTGTCCTGCTCTGCTGTCTCAGATCAGTCAGGATGCAGAGCGAGGCCCGTCTTCCCACGACAGATGTGTCCGCCCTTTGTCATTTCCCGTGTCCTCTGTGACTGTGCATTGTCTTTCCTGGATCACAAGACTCTATGAATTCTACACAGCGCCTGTTGTCAAGTTCTGGTTTCACACGGTAGGTGGTGTGCATGTCGTTGTACTTATGTGCACTGCTGTCGAGAGGTTTATAATCACTGAGGAAGTTCACAGTTTTTGAGGGAAATTCATTTTTTTTTAATGGAAATAAGGTGATATAGTTTAGACTTAATCAGAAATAAAGTCTATAGACATCGCTAAATGGCTCTTAAAAGACTAATTAATCATTCGAAAGCCCTTGTGGAATCATGTTAGCACAGCTGAGAGCAATTTCACTGTTCAAGTAAACCATAAAACCACACCTGGCCTTCTTTAGTCAACTTGAGCATCTGAAGCAGCAGCATCTGCAGTTTGTGGTCTCAGAATGAGCAGAAATAAAGAGCTTCCTTTAGAAACTCGGCCATCAGTTGTTTTGATAAAGAAAGGGAGCAGCTTGATCGATGGTTCGGATGCAGTGACCATCAAGCCAAATTATGGGAGATACTACATGAAGCCAGGGGTGACATTTCTGCAGATTACCTTCGATAAATGGAGGATTCAGTGTCTTGTCTCTCTTCATGTGATGAATAAAAGAGGGTGCTCATTGACACTTTTGTCATTTTTAAGTGATCCCAAACTTTTACATTTTTCTGATTGCTCCATGCCTCGCTCTGAACTTTATTATTTTTCTCTGTTTCCACTTTAGATGTCCTACTTGGCCTTCCTGATGTTATTCTCCTACGTGGTCCTGGTGAAGATGGGGGATCAGCCCAGTGTTCAGGAGTGGCTGGTCATCGCCTACATCTTGTCGACTGCAGTGGAGAAAACCAGAGAGGTGGAGAGGCTCGTTCTCGATATAAAACAATGCATGAGAATCGTAGCTTAATGCTGCATAACGGCAGAATATCCAAATGTTTGCCTGTTAATTAGGTGCTCATGTCTGAGCCGAGGAAGCTGAGCCAGAAGCTGAAGGTTTGGTTCTCAGAGTACTGGAACATATCAGATTTCATCGCCATCCTCCTCTTCCTGGCTGGACTGGCAATGCGTTGGCAGGCTGATCCCTACCGGACGGCCGGACGCATCAGTTACTGTCTGGACATCATCTTCTGGTTCGTCAGGGTGATGGATCTGCTGGCTGTCAATCAGCACGCTGGACCTTACCTCACCATGATCACTAAGATGGTGCGTAGAGACTGTGCACGACCCGTCGGAGAGGAAGAGCGTGCAGAGGCGTTTTTGTAGTCACCCCTCTCTCCTCTCTCTGTGTCTGCTCAGACCCGCAACATGTTCTTCATCGTGGTGATGATGGCGATAGTGCTGCTGAGCTTCGGGGTGTCCAGGAAGGCCATCCTGTCGCCGGACGAGGAGCCGTCCTGGAGCTTAGCTCGAGACATAGTCTTCCAACCCTACTGGATGATCTATGGAGAGGTCTACGCGGGGGAGATAGATGGTGAGTGCTTCATTAGAAAACACTGTTGATTCAAAGCCGCAGACTTTAACCTCGATCACTTCGGTGTTGCTTTGAGTTTAGTGGAGGTACGTCAGAGTGCTGCTCGCTCAATTTGCCACTTTTCCACACAAGCAGATGCACATACAGATCAGGTGATGGACTCACCTTTTTATTACAGTGTGTGTTATCGGGCTGAAGGTGAATGAGGTGATGATGTTTCAGGACTCATCATGCAGCACCTGATGCTGCATGTGTATAACATACTGTAGAAACCAATGAATGTAAAGCAGAGGTTTCAGTATGAACAATTAAAGCAGATCAAATTAATCCTTTTTCTTCTTCTACGTTGGTAAAAATTTAGACTGATATGTTAAGAAAAAAATGTTCTTTATTGACAGACATTGGAAATGAGTTAACAAACATATTTTGATCACTAACTCATTTACAAAATGTTAAAGACCGTAACATTTTACAGTGTATCCCCACTGTTACTGAATGATTACCACTAGATTCAAGTCTGTGTGTGTGTGTGTGTGTGTGTGTGTGTGTGTGTGTGTGTGTGTGTGTGTGTGTGTGTGTGTGTGTCTGTCTGTCTGTCTGTGTGTCTGTGTGCGTCAACAGTATGTGACGACGGTGTCCCGTGTCCTGCTGCTTCCTTCGTTACGCCCTTCCTCCAGGCCGTCTACATGTTCTTCCAGTATATCATCATGGTCAACATTCTCATTGCATTTTTTAAGTAAGCATGTCTAAAAAAAATCTAAATGAATTTTTTACAGTGCATCACTTTTATTAGTTACTTTATTATGCTTTACTTTTATTACTTTAGCACTTTTATTAAAATGAATGTTGTCTTAATAACAGCAACATCTACTTTGACATGGCATCAACGTCCAATAAGCTGTGGAAGTACAACCGTTACCGCTACATAATGACCTATCAGGAGAGGCCGTGGCTGCCCCCACCTCTTATCGTCCTCAGTCACATGACCTTAGCCGTAAGAGCCATCTACAGGAGGTGCAGCGGAGACGCTGAGCGGGAGGAGAGAGGCTCTGGGCTCAGTGAGTTCTGTAGTCTGTGTGTGTGGGTGGAAAACTAATTCAGCAGGTATTTATGCACAGTGTCAGTCCCAGCATGTGTCCAGTAATAAACCCCCTCTCCCATCTCTACCAGAGCTCCTTCTGGGCCACGAGGATCATAAGACGCTCCATGAGTTCGAGGAGAGATGTGTGGAGGCCTACTTCCACGAGAGGAGTGACGGACTCCACGGCAACCAAATTAACAGGATTAGAGCCACAGCTGAGAGGTTGGATGGATATTCTCATTGATTTGTGTAAAATGGGAGTGTGGGATGTGGAATTAGAGGGTTGCTTCTCAATGCGTGTTGGAGTTAGAGGATGACCCTCCAGCTCCCGTGTTCCTCTCGCACCACAGCCTGTTTCCTCTCCGGCAAAATCACAATTGCCAGCTCCTGACTGGCCTTTTAGATTTCACTTGGGTCCTTGCACAAGATGATTACAGCGTTGTAGAGTTGATGCTTACATAAACAGTGAGCATGGATAGAAACATGAATTACTGGGGGCTTTATGTGATGTAACTGAGAAGTCCCTCAGAAGCTGGCTTTGCTGTAGTGTAGTGCAGTATTTTGGCATCTGCGTCTGATGACAAAACCAAAACATTCCTCCTACTCTATCACCAACAATGGATCCTTCTGTCATCGTGTTTCTCCTCATTATCTGATGACAGTAATAGATAAAGAGGCATTTTGGAAAATCTGTAGACAGAAGTGAAATATAAGTCGTTTTCCGTCAGTGTATAATCACCTGAAAATAAGACCTCTGGTGTTTCTGTTACCTTAGAATGAGCTCAGAGGGAGCAGGTCGTCTTCCAAAGAGTCTCACATGTTACTCCACCATGTTTGTACAGTAGCCCGGAACAGACAAACCAAACACTGTCTCTAGAGAACGCCTTTTGTGTGTTTTTAGTAGTCACCATAGGGAAGGGTGAGGTGAGGTCTTCAGCTGGTTGCAGTCTGCAACCTCACCACTAGATGTCACTAAGTCCCACACGCTGGACCCCTGAGTTCATGCAGCTGCTTGTCATCGAGCTCATACTGCTGCACAGAGAGGGCCCTTCAGATGAATGTGAATATTACTGCTCACATACACACATGCGCTTTTTAAGAAACATATCTGACCATCCAGTGGTCTTTTGTAAGATTTTTTGGTAAATAGATATAAATTTGATTCACAATGTCCTGAGTATGTACTCCTGTCCTGTCTGTGTTGGTTGTCTCTGTCAGCTGTGAGCTTGGTGTAAGAGCAGCAGACATGACTGAGAAAAGACACGTGTTTGAACAGTTTTTTAAATCTTGTTCCACTAGAGCAGTGGAGATGTGCACGATAGTGGGGGAGGTCTCAGAGAAGGTCAACTTCATTCAGGACAGCCTGTCAGAGCTGGACGCTCAGCTGGGTCAACTCCAGGACCTTTCAGTGCTGGCCGTGGACACCCTCACTCTGCTCTCTGCGTCTGACAGCCTGCATCAGGAGGAGGCGCGTCTGGCTCAGTGTCGGCCCGTCATGGCGTCCCGGCACATCCTCCCTCACAGCTGGACCCTCCCGCACAGAAGTGGAGCAGACTGTGATGTACTTACTGTGCGGCGAATGATGGCCAAGTCGTGTAAAAGTACCCCGCCTTCTTTGCTGAAGAGCCACACTCTGGCGGCGAGTCGACTGGCGTCACAGGAGTGCCATGTGGGAGCCAGGGGGAGCAGGGGAGGAAGACAAGGACGCGCTGAGGAGGGAGAGGAAGGCGCACAGGAGGTATTGCTTTCTTTTAATGCTGCCATTTCATAAAACAGCTGCTGCAGGAAGTGAAAGAAGAGTTTAGCAAACCTGAGACTTTTCTTACAGGGACTCAGCTTTAAAACAGTAAGACCACCACATAATAACTAGTAACGTCCACAGTGTGAAATAATGTGTTTAACACGTGTTTTTTTTTCACGCCAGGATTCACAGTCTGCTGCCGTTGACCATCCCAGCGAGAACTGGCCGGGAGTGTCTAGACCTGCGTCCCGACAGACACCCTGCGAGTCCTGTGGACCGTCCCGCTGTGCGTCTCCTCTTTGTTCCAGAGTCATGGAGCCACTACATCATAAACTCTGGACATGTGACCTGTACCTGTATCCTAATCAGGAGGAAACTTCAATGGAAGAGGAGGAGGAAGAAGAAGATGATGAAGAGCAAGAAGTGGAGAGGACACAGGGACAGCTGTCTAATACAGAAGCGTCCACGGCCTCTAGCGAAGCTGTCCTTCTGTCTGACCCGCGAGATGTCTCTGAGGGTTTGGTAAATCCTGCCTTTTCTCCGGATGATAGCCAACCAGGTTCTTCCTCCAGATCTTCCAGCCAATGGGGGAGACCTGTGAAGTCCCCCAGGTGGGTGTGTCTGTCCAGAGACCGCCCCCACAGCCACTGCAGGTCTCTGTCATCCAGCGTGGAGAATATGACTTTCTCTGGCTCCGCCCGCAGTCCAATGAGAGGATCGTATCCTTCTCTCCATGAACCAATGAGCAAAGAGCGTTTGTCTGGTGGGAGGAGCTTTAGGGACGACACATTGCTACAGTGCAGCAGGAACAGAGGTAATGTAGTTTATAATTCAGGTGTTAGAAAACGTAATCATTAATTGCAAATTTAAAACAAAAGAATTGGCATTAGCTCATAAATCTAGAAAGTATAACTGATCATTATTCTTTTACTCCATGTCTCCCCAGCATGTGAGTGTTACCACACTCTCTAACAGATCATGTGTGCTTTTCTGCAGAGTGGTCCAAGTCCTCTGACTTCACCCATGCAGGCAGCAGAGGGAAAAACCAGAACAGGAAGACAGTGAAGATACAAGAGAGCAGTCCAGACACTGTAATGTGACACAAGATGTCGAGATTGACTTGATTTATTAATGCACTCAGGACTGCATGGATCATAAAACTGTTTGTTTTTTATTCTTTGACTCTTCTCCTGAATGTCTTTCATCTCTTTGCTTCTTATGGAAAAGTCCCACTTGTCTGATGCCTGTTGGAGAAGGTGCCGGAGACTGAGAGGAGAAGCTACATGTTGGTCTGCGTCAGCCAGCCTCAGCCAGCTCAGTAAGGACCTGCAGTCCTCTTTAACTGAAGCACACATCAGTAATTAGTCATACTGTAAACAAAACATGATGAAGTGGAAGTAACTGTTTAAAACACACAGTTACAAAGTGCTTTACACACACGAAAGGATACAAATGAATCCACGAATAAGGTAAAAATACAAGACAATATAAAACACAGCACAATGAGAGAAATAAAAATGTGGTTTTAGAGGCCAAACAAGATTCAGCTAATCTGACAGATCGAGGAAGGTGATTCCAGAGAGCTGGGGATGAAACAGCAAAGGCGTGTTTACATGTGTGATCGCTAATGTGCAATAAATAAGTGATTTACAGTATAAGTTCGAGTACTGAAAATGTCAATATTGTTTCAGATTTTGAACCAATGGATTTGTTGCAGAAACAAGTGTTTTCCCATCAGGTAAATCTGTGCCACACTTTGGAGATGTTCTGCAGTGCTTGTGTAAACGTGATGAATTGAAATTTATACTGAGTGTAAACATGTCAGAGAGGTCAGTCTGATTGTCTTTGCGTCGGCCTTCAGGATGTGTGGAGCCCCACTCACTCCACATGGAACAGCTGGGCCAGATCCATGAGCCGTAAGCCTTGGTAGTCAGCCTTTCTTTTTCTGCCTTAATTTCCACGAATTCCAGAACAGCTGTACAATAATTAATTTTCTTTTCTTCATTCCTCTGTTGCAGTTTGCAGAGTGGGATTTCCCCTGAAGGTATTTCTGATCATGCAGTTCAGATGCATCTCCCATGAAATGTAATTTATACAGTTGATTTATTGTGAGATTCACTGGTTTTGTATTGTAATACTTCTGTTTTTCCTGCTGCAGCAAAGAGCTCCTCGTTCCAGTCCACTGACAGTTTATACCCGCACTATTCAGGTATTAGTTAATTGTGGCTATCAACATTTTCGGTGCTTTAGATCCCAAAAGCTTTTTCTGCCTGGAGTCATGTGTTGTGCGTCTGTTCTTCTGGGATTCCTTTCTTATTATTTTTGGTATTATGCTTGTATTTTATCTCCTGTGTAGTTTTCACTGCGTTGTGTTTGTGTTAACAGCGATGGAGAGAAACAACCTGATGAGGCTGGCTTACACCATTCCCTTCACACCTGTTTCCATTCTTGGTAACTGTTTTTGTTTTTCTTACAGTCTCCTTATTTCTTGTTTGTTACCATCTTTCCATGCACCTCATTTACTGTTTTCTTCATTCCCTGCAGGAGGTGAAGAGGTGAGCATCTACTCTCTGGAGGAAGTGCCATCTGATGCAGACCCTGAATCCAACACAGTCTCCTCCTGGTCGTCGCGGGGCCTGTCTGCCATGCTGCAGCCCCTCTCAAGTGAGGAGGGCTCTCTGGACGGGGGGCTCCGGCAGGGCTGCAGGGTGCTGTGTACCTGGGCAGAACAGGACGTGCTCAAGCCCGGTTTGGTGTACGTGGTCAAAGCCTTCAGGCCGAAGGTGATTCGCGCCTGGCAGAGGTACTTCCATGGTAGCACGGCGCTGCAGCTTTGCTTAAGGGTAAGTAAAGTAGACAGGGAACACTGAGGACTTGTTCCTATAGGTTTAACTGTAAGACCAACCTCTATTTGACGTCCCTGTAGGAGATCCAGCAGCAGAGAGCAGCCCAGAAGATGATGCAAGTGTTCAACCAGGTCAAACCTGATGACATGCACCACTCACCAAGGTGTGTGCACCTGTCTGCTCTTGCACGTGCGTCCATGTGCGTCTGTGCATGTGCTAATTGTCTTTGCCCTCCACCAGGTTTCTAGATGTCTCGCTGGTCCTCTGGCATTCAAATGGCCAGTGGCTGACTATTGAGAGGAACATGTGTGGTGTCTTCAGGAAGTACAACAACAACACAGGAGAAGAGATCGCCCCTTGCTGTTCACTGGAAGAGATGCTGCTGGCGTTCTCCCACTGGACATATGAGTACTCGTGCAGAGAGCTCCTGGTGCTCGATATACAAGGTCGACTCCTTCACTGTGTGTGTGTTTGCACCATGCCTGTATGCAAGAGTGTGTATCTACGTGTTTTTTCTTAATTAATTTCTGTTCTTGTCCTGACAGGAGTCGGAGACGTGCTGACGGATCCAACAGTGATTATGGCTGACGATCAAAGGTAGGGTGACCAGCAACACGTCGAGGTTATCGATAACATCTGGTTTCAGAAATCTTTACTTTCTCATTTTAGAACTTCAAGCAGATTTCAGAGATCGGTGGCACAGATAAAACCTGTTTTCTGACTCTTGCAGCGGTGGCAGGGGTGAGATGCTCTTTGGTCCTGATAACCTTGGAGATGCTGCCATCAGTGGTTTCTTGCAGAAGCACTCATGTGGCGCCTGCTGCCGCAGACTGGGCCTAGCAGGTCAGAGATGTTCAGTGTGTGTGTGTGTGTGTGTGTGTGTGTGTGTGTGTGTGTGTGTGTGTGTGTGTGTGTGTGTGTGTGTGTGTGTGTGTGTGTGTGTGTGTGTGTGTGTGTGTGTGTGTGTGTGTGTGTGTGTGTGTGAGGGGTGAGACAGACTGTGTACATGTTGTTAAAATACTTGAAGAATACAGTTATTTTGTCTGAACCAATATGTGATTAGCATTCCTTCGCGTATACAGAGGGCTTTTTTTGTCACTGTTGTGTGTTTTCTTGTGCACATGTGCGTGTGTGTGTATGTCACCTCTGTGTCGTCACTCAGGAGGCCCACGTTGGCTCTGAGATAAATCCCCGACAACTTCAAATGAAGACAACACACACCAACAGCCAGCTAATTAAGCCGCGAGTGTTCGTTTATTTCTATAACAACAGTAGTGTTTGAGGCGTGGGGGTGGGCCCTGCTTTGTGCGTTGTGCTCCACGGCCTTTGATTACGTATTAATCATGTCTTTGTGCTGGCGATGTGCTGCTGAGACATTAGCTTTGATTAGCTATTAATTAACGTCTCTGGGTAGGCACGATACCGGCATCTAGAGGATAACTGCTCGGAAAGAAACTGTGCTCAAAAACAAACAAGCCCGGCAAACAAACACAAACATTCAGACACAGTTGTTTTGATATTTCAAAGGTGCGTTGTGTTTCCTCTTCCTCTTCTTGTGTCCTCTCCAAGATTTCTCCAACAAATCAAACCAAATTATTCATGCTGGATGCGTGGACTTCCTCCCAGGCCTGTCAGTATTCTCTTTCTTGTGGTAATGACTGCGTTATTGGAGCGACACGTCGCTAACTGATGTTTCTGTTGTTCAGATTTAAGGAAGTGTCCAGACAGCGGCGAGAGCGGCGGCAAGGCAGAGCCGACGTCGGGAAAAGAAGAACAAGAGGACGATGAAACCGAGGTGTAACCTCTGACCCAGGAAGTAGGGAAAAAAGACGCACTTATCTGCACTTTTACCAACTAATGTACCGAGACACGTCTGCCCAAACACACGTCTTCTCACAAAACACGGTCCTGGTGTCCAGCGACAGCCCTGATTCCTTTGTAGTGGACACACACAGAGAAGGAAAGTATTTTATCAGCAGCCGTCTGTGACTGGACACTAGAGACTTCATTTCTGTAACTTGTACAAAGGATGGTAATATATTGCTTCAGAATAGTAAGAAAGTACTGTCAGAAGTGTTTCAGATTATGCTTATAAAAAAGCTTTTATATCATTAAACTGAGTCTAATGTGTAAGAATAGCTGGAAATACAGTAACATATATATATACATATATATCTAATACATTGCTTTTTTCAAGACTTTCAAGACTTCACTATATGTAGATGAATATTTTTTGTACTTTATTGATAAATATTTTGATATTGGGGAAATTGCTATGACAATTACTGTTATAATTAACATACACTTCTACATTATGGATTAATGTATCAGGGATAAAATTGTTCCATATTTTCCAAAAATAAAAAAACGTGTATGTTTGTGACAGAAAAACGAGGCAGAAATGCACCCATAAAATTTCTTTTATTTTTTTTCTTCCCACAACAAAATGTCTACAAAAGCGATAAAATATAGAATTTAACAAAAATCACTTCAGACCTTCACATTGTATGTACATCTCAAAGGAGGACTCAGTAAGGGCCCTGCATAGCTCTGAACTTCGACCCTTTCTGATCCGTCAAATGTGGGTGTTTGTGGCTCTCTTCAATGCAAATGAACGCATGCACACGCACACACGCTCTGTCACTCTCATGTGAAAATAAAAAATCTGCAGTCGAGCTCGTGGATTTCTCGCAGAGTCAGAGTTCAGAGTCCAGCAGAGTCCCCGCTCACCAAACGAAAACAGCATAAAATGTAAAAACGCTTTGCCAGTGTAATCAAATACACATTTTCCTTGGAGTTCCCCTTTTTTTTGATTGGTTTCTCAAGTAAACTCACACAGTAAAGCATCTACGCCCCACTCTGCCAATCCTCTCCTCACTAGCTATGGCACTTTGAAAACAACAACAAAAAAGTCTCATTTTATTGTATTTTTTGTTTTGTTTTGTTAGTCCTGTGTAAAAGAGGTTCTGCAGCCCAACCACCTTTCAGGTTTCGGTCGCAGATTGCTACATTTTGTTTTATTTGCTTTTGCTGGGATGCAAAGACATTCTAAACAATAAATTAACAATTTTCAACACTACTCCAATTGCACGCACGTGTGATGCATCAAGAAAGTTTACAAAGCATTGGTAGAGCAAGCATCATCTCATTCAGTCTGTTTCTCTGTCCGCACACACACGCACGCACACACACACACACACACACAGGTTTTCTCAGGGAAAGGAGGAGGAGGAGGTCTGGGGTGGAGTGTATTTGACGAAGTGTAGGAAATGTATGTGTATTAAAAATGTCTGCGCAGTTCGTCCGAGCCGCCGCGTAGAGAGGCGAGTTTTATTGTGCGCTCTGCGATGTCGGTCTGTGTTGATGGAGTGGTAAAGGCGCGTGATGCGTTCAGCCGCTCACACTGAACAGGCTACTCCATAACATTCAGAATAGGTTACCCTCCCCACATGGATCCCTCCCGCCACAGGTTAAGGGTCTCTGATCCGGTTCAATAAGGCCAGTTCAGAAAGGGCCGTTCGCTGACTCACACATTCAAAAGTTGAGAAAAAAAATAATTTCAAATCCAACAACAAATTTTAAATTGCTTGTGTATAAATAAGAGCATTTTATTTAAAAATTCTTTCAGCTTGTGAAAAAAAAAATTGCTTTGAACTGACTGAATTGAGGTGGAATTTGCCCCCAAAACCCTTCGCCCACCCTGCCAATGACCCCTCCCACAAAACTCACAATATCATGAGAAGAGAAAACACAAATAAGCCCCAAATGTTTCATTGCAATGAAACGTCATGCAAATAGAACAGAACAACAATAGGCTAATAGTAATAGAAGAATAGTAGTCATAATAAGAACAATAATAATAGTAAATAGTAATAAAATAAAAAATAATCTTACAATGCAAACATGACAGTAGTAAATGCCTCCAGGTCTTATTGCTACAGTATCTTACTTACAGTGTTGCCACTCGCTCTTGACAGCACATCCCCTCTCATAACCCCATCCCACCCCTCTGATTCACAGTCTAACAAGGGAAAATAAAAACATCACACACAAAAACTTCAGATTCAGAGATGCAATTCACTGTCCCACGGCTGGCGGGGGGGTCGCGATGGTACTCGATTCACAGCTTTACAGCGTGGACTTCCCTCGCTGTCCCGAAAGCAGCAAAATAAGCAGTAAACATGAATGCACGGCGGTGGCAGGAGCGCACTGACGCACATATTTTTTTTCTTTTTCTTCACGTGCTACGTAACAATGCTCGTCATGTATTCTGGGCTCTGAAGAGATCTGGACAGTGAATTCATGCTCTGTACACACACACACAGACACACACTTATCAAAGCCTTGTCTGGGCAGATTCCATTGCCTGCATACGTTTGGCAGCGTATGCCATTTTTATCCTAAAAAGTTATTCTTTTATAATTAAATTTTTGTAAATTTGTAAAAATATTAAACCCTCTTTTAATGCAAAGTCAGAAAAAGAGCTGCTCCCTGAGAGATGCTGCGTAATGCATCGAGCCTTAATGAGCAAGTGATTGTCATAAGAGTCACTGGCCTCTGATCTGGGGTCGGGTCGGGGGTCTGAGGAAGGATCTTGTGAATGGATCGTGGAGACGCAGCGTGGAACACGTGGACGTGAGCAGATCACTGATGTTTGACAGTATGAGAGGATGAAAAGTGTTTATAATGTTAATGAACGTACAGCTCGTTTGGGTGTGTACACGCGTTTAGCTGAAGTTGGAGATTTGACCACTGTGCCATGAACATTTGCAAACAGATCTCCACTTTTAGTGCGTAAAGAACGCTCAATCAGAGTCCAAAAAATTTAAGTTGAGGTAAAAATCTTAAGTGCTGTCTTAGATCAAAAAGTTCCACTTGGCAAAAGTGTCATTGCTGATTAATTTTGTGCCATTATTGTGCAGTGGGTCACTCATTTTGGTCATATTGAACAGAAGAAATTTGGAAATTTTTCATAGCTCATGTTAATTATGCAGTGATAGTGTTAATGCAGTCTGCACAGTGGCCAAATGCTTGTCAACATCACATGATTGTAGAAAAAGCTACATAAAATGACAGTAAGTGCTAATATTTATGGAATGACTCAGAAAAAGCGAAAAAGTGATTGTCTCACAGCTTTCTGTGTGAAGGCTAACCTGCGTTTCTTCCCATCTTTCAGTCAGTGCTGTGTTGTGTCCTAACCCCAGATCATGCTGCGCCACGTTAGAAACACTGCAGTCTGCTGTGGAACGAGTAGCATGCATGGAGATGACGGGTCGACGAAATGAACGATCAGAGTCAAATAGTGCATTCTTGTTAAAACTGCTACCCTGTTCTGAACAGATGGAAAGGGGGGGAGTACGATCAGAGAGGCAGTGTGAAAGTTATTGCTCTTTAGAGAAAAGGGTCCTTCATATTCACAGCCTGGAGTGATTGACGTCCATACTGGATTGTGCAAATAGTGATGAGAGGGATGAGGGCATACAGCACTCATACAGGCTTTTGAAGTTTAGCTGAATTCAAGTTCGTCTTTTGTTGTTTTTTAGTGGAATTTCCATCCACTTCTTCAGTGTGGTTTCTATCCACGTCTGTTTGCCGAAATCTCATGTCAAGGCCCTAAAACGTGAGGAATAAGGGACGGGGTGAGGGGAATTCTGTCAGAGGTGGGGTTTATTGTGAGGTCCTAGTTTCCGATTGGTTGTTTCTGGTTGATTGTTCGAAAGCAGTCCAGCTTTTGTTGGACGTAATTATTGCAGCGAGAAAAAAATGATTGATAGGACGGCAAATCTGCCAGATTCTTTTACTTGCAAAATAGAATATTTCTGTATATATCTTCACCTTGAAAAGTAGTAGCCATTATTTTCTTTTTAAATCCTTCATATGCTCTCTTTACAATTCTATAAGTTCTCGTCAGAAGGTTGCAGTACCTTCTTTACATATGAACAAAATCCAGACAAGGCTTCTATATATCAACAAAACCCGAATCGACTCCCGGTTTTACCCAATACTCTTTTACAAGTCTCAACTTTACAAATTCTGTACACAAGAAACTATCAAATAAAATAAAAACACATAGACAAGGTATAGTCAGCCACGGTGGGCTGCTGTATATTTAAATTAGGACTAACTTATTTTAACAGAACAAGAAGTAATACTGGAATCCGCTCTGCACTAGAAGAATATCTACAATAGCTTCTCTAAATCCACAGTTCCCTCCCCCGTCCAGCTTCTTCAACCTCACAATGTCTTCACGTGAAAAAAAAAAAAAAAAAAATCTAACAAACAAAAAGTTTTTTTTTCCAAAGTTAAAACAAATTAACTTACCCATTTTTTTTTAAAGATTGACAGCTTAAAATTGTTCCTAGACGGTTTAAAGTCTGTACATTTCTGGTCAGTCAGTTCAGTTCAGGAGACGGGAGGAAGCCCCGCTTCAGTTGTGGCTCGGGGCGCGTTTCGTTTATATATACATTCTTCAGACTGTATCGGTGAACAGGATGGAATAAGTGCTGGACATTCCTAGTATTGTTGGCGGTAACTGTCTGGCAGATGACTCCTCACCCTCCGACCTGAAATGAGGCTGGGGGAGCACGGGAATATGTGATTGCCACATTGATGACATAGTCGACACAGCCGCGGTCATCTCGTCGGACGTGGCCGTCGTCTTATTTTCTGGTTCCTCCGCTGACGCCGTTTGTTGCATCGAGACCACGGGCAGTCACTTGGGCATGGCCATGGCAGAGTTGGGGTCAGGGTTGAAGAGTTCTTTGTAGAGCGGAGGGAAGAGGACGTTGACTGTTTCCGGGTGGAGCTGCTGGAAGGCCTGGAGCTCCTCAGTATGGAGCGTGCACAGGGCTGACAACGTTGGGATTCGGCTGATAAGCTGCCAGACAGGAGGGAGAGACAGTAAAGGACAAAGGAATTTAGACTGGCAAACTACAGACGGAGAAAAGATTAGAAGTGAGCTCTTTGTACGAGAGTCGAGCTTCTTGTGTTTCGTGCCTTGAGGCCTGAGGGGCTGTTTCTGCGTTTGCCTCGTCTCTCCCTTTAGCCTGAGGGCAGCGCCTCGGGTGCTACCTTGATATGACTTATTGTAGTACAAAGGCTTGGCTTACCTTAGCCAGCGCATCTTCATCCATGTGGTTCTTCTGCATTATGTGCTGCAGAGCAAAGTAGATTTTCTCCTGGAGCTTCTGAACTTTCCGAGGCTCCATCAGCCACGGCCGATCTGAGCAGAAAGGCGGAAAAAAGTGTTGAGTTGAAACGTGGTCGTTGGAGAGCTGTTCACAAAGTTGACACAGCGTAGAGGCGTCTGTACAAAACAGTGGAGCTACGTGGATTTACTTCCACTGTGATTCTGCAGCTTGATACTGACAAAAATGTGTGGCTGAAGCACCCTGATTGGGTGCTGGCACTGAGTTCACGTAGGTTGCTTCCTCTTAGCTAATAATTTTAGGGAATGTGCACTGACCTGTGGAAATTAGTACCGCTGCTGAGAACAGGGCGATCTCCTCCTCTGTCAGCTGCAGTGAACACAAACTCTTGGCAAAGTCAAACACCGCACTCACTAAGTCATCACAACCTTGGAGGGAAACAGAGAAGAGGACAGCGGGGGGCAGAAAAAAAGAGATTTTCGTTATGCTTATTGTGGGCATATAACACTGAACAGGGTTCCATTTTCCCCTTTTTCCTTCCCTTTTCCCCACATTCATATCAAGAAGAAACGCATCTCACCTAAAGCTTTGAACATCTGCATGCCTCCATACTTCCCCTCAAAGAGCACTGTGTTGTTGAGAGGGTTGAACGCCCTGCACATCCGCACCAAGACTACCTCCAAACAACCTGGAACAACCATGAAGATGATTTTGAGCTCCATCTTCTGACCCGTAACAAGACAAAGCGATATCCCTGACTCGGCGCTGGCGGTCCAGTCAACTCACCTGACTTGAGCAGGAGGATCTGGTCATTCTGGCACAGTTCCATGAACCCTGAGATGCGCTTGGCGAACTCCACCACGTACTGGATTGCATGGGTAATCTGGATGGCACACTGCTGCCACAGCACGTCGCGGGGCTACAACCAGACACACCCACTTTAGGCATATAAACTGTACTTATGTAGTTATAACCACGTCAGTAAATGAAACTTCCTGGCTAACATTGTTGTGTAACTTGCTCACAAATGGCCTTTAATTCCTTGAACACAGAGGTATGAGGGACAATAAAGCACTTTTATACCTTAGTATGGCAGAACAACAAGCCTCACCTTGCTCTGGTACATCTTGACCTCCTCGTAGGAGTGCGTCTGCCAGGCGAGCTGCTGCAGCTCCTCTGTTGTGTATTGACATGTCTCCAAGTGGGACTTGATGATATTCTGAGCAATACGGTCTGGAAGAGATGAGTGTGTGTTTATTCATTTGTTCCTTTCCGAACAGCACGAGAATGTACGAACAGGCTGCAGTGTACTAAACTAACATGGACATGTATTCTGCATGTTACGCTGCAGCTACTATGATGTTTATATGTCGAAATTTCAGAGGAAGAGGCATCAAGCGTTTTTTCCATTCCCACCATTTACTGCTTTATTTAACATTCTGCTGGATTTGTGTAAAATCCTTCATTTTAACTTCATCTTAACTTGCGCTAACAGCCTGGGCTGTGCATACAGTCATATGAGACCTTGTCAGCTCGTTGTGTAAGCCTGTCTGATCTCCTGTTCTGCTCTCAGATTAGCACTGACTCACGCTCTCTACCAGGACTACTTTGTGGGTAATTTTTCCATGTAGATAATTCATGTAGATTGTAAATAATGAACCGTTCTACTGTGTCGGTGTCGCAAAACAGAGCAAAATGTCACGCGGTCTTTACCCAGCTCTCCCATGCTGACGTTGTTGGGTCCCAGCTGACTGTCCTGGTAGCCTCCGTAGCTGAACAGGTTGGGTACTGGCGTCAGGTCATACACCGGCTCCTGCTTAATGTGCTTCATGCCCGACATGTCCAAACCTGACTGGTCTGGAGACGGCTGTGTGGAATCCATCCCATAGTATCCCCCTGGGACTCCGCCTCCGTTACCATGGCCACCCTTGGGCAGCTCAATAACGTGACCGTTGGCGTAGGTGCCCCCAATCTCATGGTTAAGGGTGGACAGTCCATTGGTTAAGCTGGACGAGTAAACCCGTGCCAGAGCCTCTGCTTCACCCGTCTGCTGCTGCCGCTGCTCCTGCAGGCGCGCCTGGTGCTTCTGGACTTCTGCGTACAGGCTGTCACGTTGCTTCTTGGACATGCGGCCAAACTTTACAGCTGGAGGCAAAACAGAAGAGAAAGATGAAATTAACGTTTAAAACAAAACTGTGCCACCACCTTTCAGCTTCTTCTGGTGACAATTCAGTAAGAAACAAACAATGAAAGCTTATTAACAGCATGTTAAAGTACAGTTTATAATGAGAGCTGCACATGTTTGTACACTCATGCACCACTCATGATAATTCAGTGATGATCGTTGCATATGCACATAGATACTGATTTACAGGCCCTCACCATCTCTGGACATTCCTAGGGCGAGACATTTCTGCAGGCGGCAGTGTTGGCAGCGGTTGCGGTTTGTTCTGTCGATGAGGCAGTTCCTCTGGCGGGGACAGGAGTAGGATGCATTGTTCTGCTGACTCCGTCTGAAGAAACCCTGGACACACGTCAACAAAGAGCGTGATTACAGACCTGAAGGTACGCGTAGAGCAGGGAATGGCTGTGATTGGTGAAACAGTGTCTTCAGTCTCACCTTACATCCCTCACACGTAATGACTCCGTAGTGGATACCTGAAGATTTGTCTCCGCAGATTTTGCATGGTATAACTTCAATTTGGGCTGTCACGAAAGAGAGAAGACAAAAAAACGTGCGTTATAAAGGACGTTTTGGACATTTGTTTCCAACCTGCTTCAGTCACCTCACAGACTTTTGTTCCTCAGCTGGTGGTCCAATTTGAGGTTCAAAAACAGGACAGAACCTGTTTGTCCGTAGGACTGACTGAATGTGTCTTCAGCTTCACAAGGGCGCGATGACATCTGGACTTTCTGTACGTCCTCGTAGGAGTTTTTTAACGACCGGGACGTGACGAGGACCGCATACGTGCACGCACGCGCGCTCATTCACACACACATAAATGACAGTGGAGCGTGTGAGTGTGTGCCGTCTTTGTGTTGCGTATAAAGGAGAAACCCCTGCAGGTTAGAAAGGTTGCTCATAATGAGAAAACAGGTTACATCACTGAAGGACCACTCTTCACCTCTCTCTCTCACACACACACACACACACACACACACACACACACACACACACACACTGAGAGAGACCTTTTTGGTAATGCTATAAGTATTTAGCTTTTTCTTAATCTGCACCTGCACTAACTGAACTAACTAACTTTTCTGTCAAAGTTCTACTCACTGTGTATTGGCAGCTCCATGTACAGTCACAACCAAAGGCACAGTAAGTGTTTCAGTCTAACACACAGCAGCACCTGTCGCCGGTGTCTCTGAACGTATTATCCATAATATATGGACAGAGAAAGCCGCGGCGCCTGTTAAGAGATATGAGGTGGATGTGGAGGTAGGCAGGTATGTCTGCTGAGATGGCACACCCTCTATAAAGAGATTAGACGGACTATCTAATCCTAAATTATTTCTCCACGACTTCCCTGAGCACTGGCTTAGCCACAGCTGAAATAGCCATTCACATGTAATCTCCTTGCATATTCCCACCTGTAGGAAGATTCTGCAGGTTTTCTGGACGTTCTGAGCAGAACTGAAAGTGCAGTTGTTCGGTTTTATGTTGCATGTTTGCATGAATTCTGCTCAACTGGTTCCCCTTCAGAACTATACAGAACTTGTACTGTGCAACTGGAAGTGGTGCTTCAGAGGTGTGCATGTGCACAGAAACACTATGTGTGCAAGTCTGAGCGTATGTGTATGCGTTGTGGTTTGACAGAGTGAATTGTGTGTGCATATACGTGCTGTTCAGGTATATGCTGTATATGTATGTGTGTAGACGAAATGTTTGTGGAGGAATGAGTGTGCAGTATATTTAATTGGATAATCCCATATGAGGATCAATGGAGGCAGTTCTGTCTGTCTAAGCGACTGAGCAGGAACAGTCAGTGCCGTCTATACACTCTCCTTCACCTCAGGGAGTCTGACCGCTTCACAATCCAAAATATCACCAATTCATACCTGAATACACACAGATACTCAGCTTCATGCCAGCGCTGTGTTCTCAAACCTGAACACCCCGCAGAGACACTGTTGGACACCACGGGTTTAGAGTGGGAATATGGAGATAAACGATGGAAGTTATAGAAACAAAGAAACTCATAGAGGCACTAAGTAACTTGCTCATGCAGTCATTCATTCATTCATCCACTTGCCCCTCAGCCCACTAATGGCCATTAGGATGCTTTAAAATGTCTACAGACGAATCGACCTCTTCCTCTTCATACACGTCTGTCGGCTCGGTTTGGATCGGTTTGACTCGCGTGTCGGCTCAGTGCAGCTGGCATCTGCACCTCCATTATGACAGTGTTTCTCCCTCTTTAGTGCTGTTACCTGCTGAAACCGATGAGCTATCTCTGACCCTACCCTCTGACGTCACCGTAACCTGCTCCGGGTGGTCGGACGCACTCAGGAGATGGTCCATTCAGGCACGACTAGGCTCAAGTTCAAGCTCGTAATCGAAAGCAAATGAAGGTCTGAATCAGCAAAACTCTATAAAAACTGACCTCCAGTCTGTCGTGACCCTGAACTATGAACCGTCCTTCGTGCTTGTTGCGTTACGTGTTGTTGCGGTTATCTTTATAGTTCTCATTCAAGGTGTAAATGGGCCTTCAGCCTCTTTATTTCTCTCTTGTGAAATGACAGTTTACATTTAGTACCTCGGACTCAACAATAGACCATTGTACGGTCTGTGAATGAATGACCTATAGACGCCACGGCAGGCTGTTTGTGTGCTTCAGGTGGCGTAGCTCACGCTGCTCGTTCTGGTGCAGCTCAAGACGTGACCCATTTCCACCAGTTCCCAGCCAACTGGTTTCAAACTGGGTCAGAGCAGAGCCCCGGACTGGGTCGACACACAGGCTCCACGTACACAGAGCTGTCAATGAACATGGCCTGTAACTCACTATTTATAGTGTGCAAAGCAGGTCAGTTATCAACAGACCACATGTGAGCAGTGAGCAGGAGACAGGGCAGCGGTGCATCAGCCGTGCTGCTCATCACCTTCCTTCTTTGCTTCTCACAATCCTCTTCCTCTCTCTCTGCACATACTTTAAGCCAAACTCTCTGATTAAATTGTTAATCACGAAACAAGTGAATCTCTGTGGGTTTAAACAAGCTGAATGCCTTCAGCCCACTGCTGCTGCTGCGATGTGGATATACATACTTATTATTTCTGTCGATTTTTGCATTTTTCCACCTTAGAGGACGGCGTGTTTACGGTTTCTCTCCAGTGATTACATTATATCTTCACTGTATTTCTTTTTGCCCCATGGGAGATTGTACTCCTCTTTGTATCACATAATTATGCCCAAAGGAGCATGGGCGTGTGGGCATGTGCATTGTTTCAGCGTGTGTTTCAGAGCGGGTTTGACTGAGCGTTTCACTTCTAAAGAAGACACAGCGAAAGATAAAGTACGCGCACACGTCTGCGTGTTGACAAAGTGTTTGTGAATACGTGTGCGTGTGGGTGGGTGTGCGCATTGTCGAGTGTGTGTTGTGCTCATCGCCGGCGGGGACTGTCAGGTAGGATATAGGGAGACGGTCATGACAGCATCGCTGTTGCCAGGGTGACCACCCACTCGCTGCACTCGTCTGGCTGTCACAGCGATGATGTGCTAAGCTGTCACACTCTTAAAGGAAGTGATGTCATCGGTGCATGCAGCCAACTCGGTGTATCATCACCGTTCGTCCTGTGGCCCTCTCTCAGCAGCGGGGGCTTTGTGAATTGTTTACCAAAGGACTCCCACTTCCACATCCATCAACAATACACGCCTGCTGCTGTGCTGCACTTGAGCGGCGACGGTGGATTACGGCAGATTTAAGACTTGTTATCTGTTGGGTGTTGAGAGGAGGCTGCGCTCTCATTGTTTTCAAAGTTAGGATGTATAATAATGCGTTTTGGGCGTTTGATTTCATGGATTTACATTACAGAAGCAAACTTGTAGCTTCAAAGCTGCAGTGGAAGTGAATTTCTAAAATAGAGCAGAGCCGCAGAGGAAGGAGTCTAATGCAGTTATTCCCTAACCTCGCTTGACAGGCGTCCATTTCCAAACTAAACCTGAGTGCGAGAAAGCCTCATTTTGGTGCTTTTGGAGATTATTTTGCTCTCAGCTGCATGTCTTTCTCCGGGGTGGGAGGGCCTTCTTTCCAGCCTGAGCTGACCCACTCCGAGCTGAGTGACTGACAGCGTCCTCAGCCAGCGGGAGCTCGAGCGTTATCCTGAGGTTATTATGTAAGAGCGGGACTGCAGCGCTGGCGATTCCTCAGCTAAGAGGAGGATCAGGCCTGCACAATCTCTTGAGAGAGAAAAAACAGAAGTAACTGCAGACGAATTTCCCAAAGAACAAGGCAAAGATATTGTTGTAGTGTGCGCCACAGTGAGAGCTGCCGCACGTGTGTGTGTGTAGCTGATTATGGCCATGAGGGCTGTGTTGCGCCGGCACGTGTGTTATGATAATTGATTTTTAATGAGGTGAGGATCTCCTGTGTATTTCCTGGGCTGGCCCTCTCTCTAAATAGAGTCCTAATTATCTACATTGCACTGCAGAAAAAAAAGCAGCAGCCTAGCACCAATATCTTAACAATACCTCATCTAAAACACACACGGAGCGCCGTTGAGGGTTACGCACACACACAGTGACGTGACCGTTTTAAAGGGCAGCTCCCCCCGTCTGTTCTCGCTCTGTAGCAGCACGCTGAGGCCACTAGGTGCTGCTCTACATGTTTATTTTCTATGTGTGTGCGTAGACAGACTGGACATGCATGTTTCATTCACCCAGCCTGCAGGGTGGCTTTGCAACAGAAACAGAGCAGCGCACACACACACACACACACACACACACACACACACACACACACACACACACACACAGTAAGGAAACACAGCCCTATCCGCTAGAGGTTGGTGCTGTGGCGTCTCAGCTCATGGAACGCTTGAAATCACTTTCTACCATAACTTTTGCCACTTAAGAAATGCAGACACAACTCCTACTGTACTCCCAGGGGTTGATTTGTTGGATGAATGTGGGTGGTATCTCCACTTCATTAAAAATATGCATAGCTTCTTGCCAGCTAACTAGATATCTTCTGGGAAAATGAAGGAGATCAGCACTTTACCCCCCTCCACTCCTTGTTAAATCTGAGCAGCCCCGGCGCTCGTCTCAGATGTCTGTATGCTGTGAATTGTGCTATCACTGTTCGCCATCCACTCCACTTCAGTCTGTTTGACTTTCTCATTTGAGCGCTCCTCCTCGCTGTAAGTGGCTGTGTGACTGGGAAATCATTTCAGTTTCTGTATTTCATGATCTATTTCCATCTCTCGGCGTAGCTCTGTCTTCCCTGTCTCGCAGAGCTTAGAGAGGAACAGGCTTTTTTTTTTTTTTTTCTCCCCCCTCCTGCAGATGATGAAAACACTGAGAAAACTTTTGGTGGCGTGATCGCTGAGTGGATTAACACACACAGCTGGGAATAGCGAATAGCAGTGCTGCTTGGGTTATCTCCCCTGTGTCTCCTGTCATGTTTTCACATCATACTGTCCCATTAAAATCAATGAAACACAGCCACTGCATATGCTTTCAAACGGACTTGTGCTCTGTGCTGTCGCACTTTTCTCTCTCTCCTGTCTGTTTTTCCCGTCAGAAAAATGGATTGATGAGTGGCGGATTATCTGCTCTCCCTAAAAAGAAGCGACTTTTCCTCACTTTGATCTGCTTTCTGTACTGTGTGTCCACTTCACTTCTCTTTGTGGCTGCAGTGAACAGTGTCAGCTGTGAATGCTGGTGTTTGGGAGCCCTGGTGGCCTTAAGTTCCCCGTCAGCGTCCAATCATCCCTCATCTCTCGCTCCCCTCGTTTACGCGTCACTAATTTTTCAGTGCTATGAAGAACGAGTCTCAGTCCTGAAGCCAAAACACAAACAGCCGTAACAGGACGAGTAAAATATGATTTAAAGCAGTAAATATCTGAAAAAGTACAAATCTGATTGTTTGAGTCCATCTTTTGGTTGACAGTTTTAATACTCAGTGCTGCAGACAAATTTTGGTTTGTTGGTTCAGTAATCAGTTAATAATCATTCTCTCTAATGTTAATAATGTTTATTGATGGTGCAGTTTGGCTGATAGCATCTGTTACCTGACCCGTCGCCGTCGTTCAGCGTGTTTTGAAGCACCAGCAGATTAACAGAAAATTAATTGGCGATTAATTTAAGCAGAACTGTCAATCATCTCCTGGTCCCAGCTTTTCTCTGACTGTAAACTGATTTTCTTTGACACTTTGGAGAGTCTTTGGGACAAACTGAAGATGGACTCTGGGAAAATGTGACGGCCATTTTTCTCTATGTCCTGACGTTTTAAAGAGCAGGCGTTTAATTAATTAACGGAGAAGATGCTTGGTAGATTAAACGACGTAAATAACCGTTAGCTGCAGCTCTGGACAGCAGCAGCGAGCTCCACGCTGGCTCTGAGTCAGACATCCAGCCTGATCCAACAGATAAACGTAACGCCGGCGTACCGACACGAGCCATTCGTGTTAATGTGAGATGTCGCTCTGTCTTTGTGAGTGTGCTCTGCTGTTCTGTGCGTTACAGTAATAACCATAATGCCATGCAGCAGGCCCATCTCCCCTCCCCCACCCCCATCCCCATCCCTTGCCGCCGAGCATGTCTTTGTCCACCCTGTAATATAGACAGTCACACTGTTGCTGCATGAGCATACATGCTACCACCCCCAACCTCCTCGATTCCCATCAGCCCATCGTCATCGACCCCCTCCCGCACTTTGCCAACACACACAAGCACAAACAGTCCGAAAAACTCTCGCCCTCCCCCCATGCTGTATGTCAGAGGGCATGAGCTTGTCCAGCTTGCCATGCGGCCCCGATGCACTCTGGGTAATTGCTCAGATAGCAGGTCTGGGATCAGCTGCGGTTTGCTCATAGAATATTGTGCTGCTGTGTGATTGGACGCCACGGAGAGGGAACAGAAGGGGGCCACTGGCTGTCATCCAGTGCATCGATTCACATGCACAGGCGCACACACACACACACACACACACACAAACACACACACACACACACTCGCACAGACACGTTCAGACAGACAGAGGCACATTCAGACATGCTCGAATGCATACATTACTGCAAACTGCCTTTGAAAAAGCAGACTTTACAGTATTAGTTCTGTGCTTGCCCCCTCTCCCCCCTGCGCACACACGCACACACACACACACACACACACACACACACACACACACACACACACACACACACACACACACACACACACAGAGTCTCCCACCCAGTGCAGCTTGTGTCCTCAGATGGATAAGAGGAGATGGAGGCGTGGGAAAAAATCCACAGGGTAAACCCAACCCCTGCCTGAATACATACGCGCACACACACACACACACACACACACGCAGTCTGCCCATCTGCCCTCTCGAATCTGCCTCTCATCATCACTGTAAACACACACACACACACACACACACACACAGGCGTACCCTCACACTGCAGCCCCCTGGGTGACCTGTAGGACCCTGACGGCCTTTGACCTTTCCTTAAGGACTGAGCGAGTGCATCAGAGTGGAAGTCGAGTGTGAGAGGTCTGCATCTGGTCATTACCGCCCTCAAATCAGCGCACGCACACACACACGCACACTTTAAGCTCTCTCTCCCATCTCTTATTTCCTCTGTCACACCTTCACCCTCACGTTAGCACACACCCCTGCGTGCACGCTGAGCTGTGTGAACATTCGCCGCTCGGTAAAGCTGACGGGAATCAAAGCAGAGGAGAAATGTTTACACACACGTACAGCGACTGAGATCCTGTTGTTTCATTCCTGAGGTGAGAAAATAACGTTTGCTGGCTTTGGTCATGTCCTCATCCTCCCATAACCTCACGCTCCTCCTCCTGTGGTCTTTCTCTTGAGCCTAATTGTAGATGACAGCGCGTGTGTGTGTGTGTGTGTGTGTGTGTGTGTGTGTGTGTGTTTGGTGTTTGAGGGGGAAGGGAGAGGAAAGGTGGCTGTCCCACTGTAGAGAGACAGAAGTGGAAAGAGAGGGACGTCCACGGAGGGCCAACAGAAAACTGCTTTCGTTCTTACATAAGAGAAATTTGCCCCCCAGTTTAGTTGGAGCCGCATCCCTCAGACAGCCGTCAGCGAGTGGCCGTCAACGAGCGGTCGCTCCGATAAAACATCGACACGAGTGTCAGAGCTTTCATGAAGAGAGCAGCTCTCAGTGTGAAACCACGAGAGAAGGATGAAGCTGTCTGTTTCAGAGTGATTATAAGAAGGCAGACACGCAGAGGAAACATATATACACTACAGTGAAGTACATTTACTCAAGCACACGTCTGAACTTGATCTCTGAGCAGAGATGATCAAACCTGACCATCAGTAAAAAGCAGCTAAGATTTGCCTGATCAGCATAAATCTAATATCCTAATCTGATCCTGTGACAAGTTCCTGTCTTTCAAAATAACTTTAAAAATAAAAATAAAAAAAATTTCTGGTTTTTCACAGAAATGAATTAAGGCCTACTGTGTATATATATTTAAATGACCCCCGTGTGACGTTCTGGTGACCCCTAGTGGGGGCCAGGGCCCCAGCTTGGGAACCAGTGGTTTACTCATTAATACATCAGTAGAATCTGAGAGGACCTTTCTGCTTTATGAGTACTTTTACTTCTAGCACGTTTTTTTAGAGGACGTCTCCTGAAACACCCAGCAGTACTTTAGTGTCCGTAGTACTTTTACTCCCCAGTTTTTCAAAATTAAATATTCAGCTAATACACCCAGCTTTTACTTGTAATGTAGTATTTTTACACTGTGGTATTACTACTACTACTACTACTGCTGCTTAGGTAAAGTTTCTTGCTTTACTTCGAGTGACACAGGCATGAACACATGAATGAGTTTTAAAAAGGTTTGAATGTACGAGTGTGTGAGCTTGCATATGTGTGTGTGCGTGTGTGCGTGCGTGTGTGTGTATGTGTGTGCGTGTGTGTGTGTGTGTGTGTGTGTGTGTGTCCTCTCTCAGGGATGGCCGCTAATAGCTCGCCTCAGGCAACAATTTAACTCAGCCTAACAAGGTTCTCCCCAAAGTGGCCCCAGGGGCATCTCTCACAGAGGCAGATTGATCACAAAGACTATCACACAGCTCGGCTCGGCTCGGCTCGGCTCGGCTCAGCTCGGCCTGCTCTTTACCTGCTCTCCCTCTCTCTCTCTCTCTCTCTCTCTCTCTCTCTCTCTCTCTCTCTCTCTCTCTCCTCCCTCCATCTCTCTCCCCCTCTCTCTCTCTGGTGGGATGATTTAATAGAATGCGTTATGAACATTAAATCTGAGGCGAAGGAGCAAAAGCAGCAGTCTTGCTTTCGTAATTGCGTACTCTTTGTGAATGACGGGAGACCCGACGGCCACTGCTCAGCACACACACACACACACACACACACACACACACACACACACACACACACACACACACACACACACACACACACACACACACACACACACACACACACACACACTCGGGTTAGGAGAGGTAACTCAGGATTTGGACCCAGAGAGAGAGACGGACAGAGAGAGAGGGATTCAATTCAATTCAATTCAATTCAATTTTATTTGTATAGCGCCAAATCACAACAGAAGTTGTCTCAGGACACTTTCCATATAGAGCTGGTACAGACCAAGTTCTTTTATCTACAAAGAAACCAACAATTCCCCCATGAGCAAGCACTTGGCGACAGTGGCGAGGAAAAACTTCCTTTTAACAGGCAGAAACCTCGAGCAGAACCAGACTCTGGGTGGGCGGCCATCTGCCTCGACCGGTTGGGTGAGAGAGGAAGAGCAAGAGAGAGAGAGTGAGACAGACAGACAGACAGACAGACAGACAGACAGACAGACAGACAGACAGACAGACAGACAGACAGACAGACAGACAGACAGACAGACAGACAGACAGACAGACAGACAGAAAAGCAGTCAGAGAGAGAGAGAGAGAGAGACAGAGACAGAGACAGAGAGACAGACATGCAGTCACAGTAACAGTGACAGTGGATGTAGAGAGAAAGAGAGAAAGAAAGAGACCTAATAAGAGTCTCTTCAATGAGATTACACGCACTAAAACAGGCTAATCTTTGTCATTAAGAAAAGATGCCGCGGTTGGCTAAGTCATATTATAGGCTTATTGTTTAGTACACCTGCCAGCACTGAACACCTTCACCGAGTGCAGACGTTTAGCAGCACGGTCTGAGATGTCGAACAGCTGATGTGGACATACAGAGTGTGTTCACTGCAGCCACCGTACGGTTCTTTAAAGTCGACCTTTGTAAAATGTCACCCTAAGAAAAACGGCCTGTTTTCAGCTTTGTGACAACCCACAGAGGAGCAGTTCATCTATATGTGTGTGTATGAAGCTGTTGGAATGTTATACTCATGCCAGCCTACATTATATGGACTAATCTGCTTTGAGCGTTAGCTAAAGTCTAATGGCTGGTGTGCAAGCGTGGACTTTGGACACTACTATTACGGCCCTGGCGTTATTCATTGCTAAAGGCAGCTGCAGTGTGCGGCCGTAATGTGAGCATAGTGTGTGTGTGTGTGTGTGTGTGTGTGTGTGTGTGTGTGTGTGTGTGTGTGTGTGTGTGTGTGTGTGTGTTAGCATGCATGCAAGCAAACACCATCCACTGTTTTAGCCACTCTGCTCTGTTCTCCCTTATTCCTGCACACAGATTATATAACTCTCAGTCAAACTCTTACTCGCTGGCTCTCTTCTTATCTCATTCATTCACTCATTCACTCATTCACTCTCTCCCTCCTCTTCTCTCCTCTCCTTTCCTTTCATCTCCTGCTTTTTCACACTCTGACATAAATTTAACTTTTATTCACTTCGTAGAATCTCAAGTAATTTACAGCATTTTCAACGTCAATGCAGAAAAGTCCACAAAAGGAAATTAAGCCAAAAGCACGTCCCTCTACGATATTTCTATTTTAGCAAGCCACAGTCTGATTTCCTGTCCATAATGCCTCTTGCTCTGAGTCTTGAAAGCAGAGTTTAGAAGTGCTCTCTGACTTTGGACAATCAAACATCGCACTCTGGATCTTTCTCCACAAAACGACTCTCATAACGCAGATTTCTTTGCAAAAGCCTCCCATCCAATGCTATCTCTGGTCTCTGTTCATGCATTAGTCGGTTTCTGCGTTTAACAAGCGCAGTCACCCTCTTCCCAGCTCTTACTTCAATGTAAATCGAAGGAAAATGTGAATATTGAATGTCATTGTGCCTCCATTGAGACATGCTGGCTTCATGGATGAGTAAAACTGACAAAACAGAAGGAGCTGTCAGAGGACTCTATGACTTGAAGGCAGATTTAGAGTTTAGGAGTGGTTCAGGCTGAAATCCCTCCTGGCTAAGATAAAGTGGAGACACAAGCCGGAGCGTGCCGCGTAGCCCACGCTTTGTGTGTATAAAGATTAAAAAAGAGAGAGAGAGAATCAACTGAGGAGAGAAACTGCTCGCCTAGACTCCCCCAGACAGCCGCGGAGGGATAAAACCAACATGGAGTGCACGCTGAGCACATGCTAAACAAACACGGCTATGATAGCGGCTCAGTGGGACCGCAGAGGTGCCATCCAGGCCACACACGCTCAGCATGCTGGGATGTTTTCAGCAGACGGCCTGGAAAAAGGTCAGGCGGCCGCGCTGGGCGAGGAGTAGACTGTGGGTGTCTGAAGACAGGTGCACAGACTGTGGGAAGGGAGTCCTGAGTGTAAGCTGCTGCGTGTGTGTGCGTGTGTGCGTGCGTGTGTGTGTGTGTTGCAACAGCACTCTGGCGGTACCTCAGTCAGTCAGTAGGGCTGTGTTGAGGGATTAACAGAGTGGCCTGCATGGGCTTGGGGTAATCTCTCCTCTCTTCTTACATAACACTGGGCCATTAGTCAGCACAAACACACAATAAACAACACAATCAACAACGACGGCTCGGCGGAGCACACGGACCCCGATCGCACCGCGAACCGCACACTCGCCCCGGCCAGGTGCCCACCATTGTGCGCAATAATTGATTTCATGGCAACAGTGGAAAAACAGTGATTTGGTGGCAGAACCTGTGCGTTCGCCTGCTGTTTGTGACCCACGACGCTGCTGCCGCTTTCCAAACCGCTTCCTCATCAGTCAGCGTGAAGCATGTCCGCTCATAGTTGTTCGCTGCTGGTGCTCAGAGCCAACTTTTGTAATGCAGGTGCTTCATACAGACTGCCTGTTAATGATTTCCATCATCTTTTGGTACAGACTGTTTCTCACTTTAATTCCCTCCATGTGGCATTCAGAAGCACTGCATATCTGATGAAAACATGAGAATGCAGTTGTAAGCTGCAGTAAGAGTTTATCAATGAACACCAATTATATCTTCTCATATTTCAGACTATTACAACTGTGTTTTACTATATTGTTATTTGTGCATCCAGCAGCCCACAAATTGAGTTCTAGTTGATGAGAAATACATTAATAGCCACTTAAATCTGCTCACAGCTACATTATAGCACGCTCAGTGTTTGCTTATTAGTGGGTTTAAGAGTACAGTAATCAATATCAAACACATTGATCAGTTTCGTACATATAACAAATAACAGGAGCAAACATTACACTAGAGGAACAGACTGGAAATAAATGAAACAATAAATATACAGAATCACAGCATTAAAGTAAAGATAAGCCATCCAAGTTACGCGCCGCAGATTTATCTAAACAGGCGGCTTCTGTTGGCTTCGGCTGAAAATTGATCCCGGGATGCTTTAGAATCGGACAGATCAATACCCGCACAAGCCTCCGAAGCAAAGCAGGATGGGACTAATTCTATTGGCATGAGGCCGTCATGCGTAGTGTTGCAGCTGTGTGTGTGTGTGTGTGTGTGTGTGTGTGTGTGTGTGTGTGTGTGTGCGTGTGTGTGTGTGTGTGTGCGTGTGTGTGTGTGTGTGTGTTTTCAGTGCTTTCTGCGTTTGTATGTGAGCTCATGCTCACTGTGTAAGGTAGCATAAATGAACTGGAATCTGAATAACCAGTCACGAGTTCTTACTGGTTCCCGTCTTCGTCTCTTTGTCTTTTGACACCGCTCACTGGTTTGCTGCTCTTTCACACTCCAAACCAGTTTCTGCCATCCTATCTTTTCCCGTGGAGAGCGAGCCGAGGAGATTGTGATTGACACATATCGCTAACAGAGGAGATCAAATGGCGCGGCGAGCCCCTCCTCCTCCGCGCTGCTCCCTCCATCGCTGAACTCTCTGACCTGTCTGACCTGAGCGCATCTACGAGGTGTAAAAGCTCTCATGCTGCAGCGACGCAAAGCGTCTGCGCACGCAGGCCGATAGACGGACACAGAAGAATCAGAGTGAAACAGGAAGCTGCTGCACACGCAGAGTATCCACAGACGCTTCATGTTTGTCTTCATCCAGGTGTGTCTCAGTGTTGATCACAGCTGAAAGTTTGGTGGGTGGATGCTGATGATTGGCTGATTTATTTCCTCTTTATCTAACATTTAAATGCAGTGATTGAAATTATAATCAAATCAAAATGAACAATGAAAACATTTTTTGTCTTATTATTTCTCATTTTGTTAATATTTTGAGCCATTTCTTGAAAATAAAACTCTGCCAGCAGAACTTTTGTGTGCAGCCTAATATAATATAATATAATATAATATAATATAATATAATATAATATAATATAATATAATATAATATAATATAATGGCAGTGTTACTGATGTCACTTCATTATGCAACTTCTTTGTTGATTTCAGAGGAGCACCATTCACAGCACACCATCATCACGTCGCCGTAGAAAATACAGAAATTATTATCCTGCTTACAACATCCTACACAGCACGAAGCCACACTGGAAAACACACACAAAGCTCCATTTTCTGAGCTGGAGAAAAGGCCTGATGATATTATTCTGTCTGTTATTTCTGCGGCCGGCACGGCCACGCGATGGGGTGACATCATCTTCGGTCAGGGCTTCAGGAGTTGGCTATTGTTAAATGATAATTACCACGGCTCATGAGGGGCCTCTATTTTTTATAACCTTGTGCTTGTGAGCACATTTCTGTGTAAGGGCAGCCGAGACTCCACACACACACACACACACACACACAGGTTGAGAGTGGGGGCCGCACGGCCCATACTGATTTAATTCTATCTGACAAAACCCTTTGGGGCGTGCAGAGGGAGAGAGGAAGATGGAGAGAGAGAGAGAGAGGGACATGGAGAAAGAGGGGTGAGAGAGACGCTTCAGGGGCCTCTTCTGCCAACCACGGCTATAAAGTGAAAGCAGGAGCTTTTGGTACACCCCCCAAAGCCTCCCATGCACGAGAGTGGTCGCGAGGCCCATTAAAATGTGGATAAAAAACAAGGTGCATGACAGAGGAGTTTGCCATGGGATGGGGGGGGGGGGGGGGGTGTTTGGCCTTCTCATGTTTTTTCCTGCCCGAGGTTTGATGGCCTGAAGCTGAGGCAGCGTTACATGACATTCAAAAGCATAACAGGAAATACACACAGATAGATAGATAGATAGATAGATAGATAGATAGATAGATAGATAGATAGATAGATAGATAGATAGATAGATAGATAGATAGATAGATAGATCCACAGTTTTAGCTCCATGTTTGAACATTTCGGCCCATTTTAAGTAAAAACTGGATTAAAATAAAGTTCCTTTAACCCATTAAATAAGCTGTTGTTGGTCCAAATGATGATTGTTAATCATAATAATTAATAATTGTGTTTATTGGAATCAGTTCAGTAACACCACCAGCCAGTCATTTATCATATTATTAATCTGCTCTCACTGCGGCCACAGCTCAGTGCGGAGTGTTTTACTTTGTGTCTGAGCTGCAGTTCATTGTTCTGCACATGACAGAGACAAACTTGGTGGTTTGGTTGTTGGTTTGGTGGTTCAGATATCTCTGGCAGTTTCTCCTCCAGCTGAATGTCGGAACATTCAGAAAAGCGGCTGTTTGTTTCACATGTCAGACAGCCGCACGAGCAGGTTCACAAATGATTGATTTAGAAATTCTGCTTCAGGATCATCCAGCTGAACGAGTGGCGCAACTTTGCGTCAGTGAACTGAACAACGTGAAGATCAGTAAATAAAAAAAGAAACACTAAGCTGATCAGGTGAAATATTAAAGCGCTCATGTTCGAAAAACTGCAGAAATAGAAGAGAAACGAAAAAAACGCATTTTCTTATTCAAAGGGAATTTAAACAATACGTGGAAAGGCTTAGTGAGAGTGGAAAGCTGTGTTAACCTGTGTGTGTGTGTGTATCTGTGTGTGCGCGCAGGGCAACATTGACGTTGGATTTCAACATGCGCGGCGCGGCGCGTGACGGAAATGGGTTAGTGGAGCGCGTGAAAAGTGTGGATGAAACGTTCAATGAAGTTTATCAGCAGAACGTAAATTGAGCAAAAGTCCTTTTTCCGCCCATCATCTGATCTGATCTGGGGCCAGCCGATGCGCCGCGGCCGCGTGCAGCGCGGCTCAGATGATTTAAGCTGGAGTCAAACATCATGCGCCACTTTTTAATTTCCAATCACACTCCACTGGCTTTGCGCATGAATTTGCAAAACCGGAGGCCTATGTCACACACACACACACACACACACACACACACACACACACACACACACACACACACACACACACACACACACACACACACTCAGACTTAAAACACACACACGGATCCAAATAAACTTTCGTGCATTACAGCGCGAGGTGCCGAGAGATCAACCGCACACCCTCCGCCCGGCTGTGCAAAAGTGACAGAAACAGCTTTGCAGCTAAAAGCTCCCAGAATAAACTTTGAAGGCCAAACGTGGGATAAAGCGTGCCGTGCCGTGCCGTGCCGTGCCGTGCGTGCGTGCGTGCAGCGGGATGAAGCTTGGGGAAAGTGCGGCGGTGTTTGGAGCCGTGGGGTGGTCTTACCTCGCATGGTGTTGGCGTTGCTGGAGCTGGTGCTGAGGCTCGCTTCCCAAAGCAGCAGTCATGAAGAAACAAACATAAACACTTAAAATGGGGGCTGGGGGCTGCGGGGGGGAATGATCCTCGGTTAAAAATAACAACAACAACGAAAAGAGTGTAGATGATCTGCGTCGACGTCCACTGGCTGCCCTGAGTGGAGGCGTCTCTGCGCTAAAAGCATCCCAGAGCGGGGCGCAGGGAGGCGGGCTGAGGTCGGTCGGTGCGTCGGTCGGTGCGCTCTGGTCCTGTGGTCGCTTTTCTCATGACATCTGCGCTCTCACCTCTGTGGGAGGGTTTCACTGTTTTCTGCGGGCTGAGGGAGGGAAGAGCGTATAGGAGAGGCTTTACCCGGCGGCCCCGATTGGACTGGAGCACTTTCCGCTCCTCCCACTCTCTCCTGCTCAGCCTCCAGCCCGGAGCCTGCACACACACACACACACACACACACACACACACACACACACACACATACACACACACTCAGTCTGAGCGCACTCCGCCGCTGCAGCAAACACACACAGGCAGCAAAGTTTTAATGTCACCTTCTACATTTTGTCAGCTCCGCGCAATTTAGGCTGTTTTCATGCATGCACGGAAAAAGTCCTTCTTTAATCCGGTGTCGTGTCTCAGAGGCTGCTGAAATCCATCTTTCTGCCCGGTGGGAAGAGATTATTCCTTCCTCTTGGTCCCATTCCATCTTTATTTGTTTGATATTTCTCACATAAACACGTGGCAGTGTGTTGAAAAAAGGCACAAAACGGATCATTTGACTCAACAACCAACCAGACTCATTTACAATGAGCAGAAGTCAAATAGTTTAAGAGTGAAGACGAGCTTTAAAAACTGTCCTATTCTTGATTCTATTAGATAAATTAGCTTTTTTTAGTGTGCAAAGCTTGACAGCTTGTGCTTCATATATTAGCATGATTTTAAAAAAATACTGCTGATTTATAAGAAAAATGATGAAAAGCCGCTGTTGAAAGAGCTAATCCATAAACTTTAGACTGATAGGATGACAGAAACATAATAACACTGGCTCAGGTTTAAAGTGATGAGAACCACATTCTCTAAAATAATAAAAAACAGATAAAAAAATTTGACTCCTCACACATTTTAATTTGTGTTGAACATAAATTAAAAAGAGATCTGCTTGTTTAATTAACGAAGCTTTATTGCATACAGATTCAACGTGCATGGATATTTCACCGTCACCGCAGCTGATGGCCTCATGCTGATGCTCAGCTTGTAAATAATATATATGTAAAACCACAATAAAAACATGACTTCTGTCCTGTAGATGTTACGATGTACAGAGAGGCTCGTAGATCTTATGTCACAGAAAGCACAGCAGCTCAGATGACCCGAGTCGTCTCAGGTGTCCTCGGGATGGCTTTCAGGGTGGGGTCCTCTCCTTCCTCTGAGAAACTCTGAAATACTGACCTGGAAAATGAAAGAGGAGGTTCATGTTCGACCTCTGCACTGTACAATGACTGACCCAGTGTGGCTGCGGGGCATCAAAATGCATGTGACGTAAACTACGAGCATGGGTGACGGCCTCTTTAAAGCTCCTTTTCAGTGAATTATAACTCAAAATCCTGCAGTCTTCCTGGTTTGGTGTTTTGCAGTTTGGCTCACAGTTAACTGGTCTAACACAAACACGCTTGTACAAACCCACTGCGATAACTTGCTTCACCTTCTGATGGGTAATTATAGTAGAAAATGATAAAACATGTGCACCAAAATATGAGATAACATTTGAAGTACTTGCTACACATCCTCTAAAGCGTGGTCTTTTTTAAGGTTAAACAGGGACATCCCAGCCTTCAGACTGTGTCTTCTCGTCTTATCTTTGCAGTACGCTAGCAGAATGATCACCAGAGAGGAAACCCCAGCAGGTCTTCTTCGACCCTGGACCGACCCCTGGTGACCTTTGGTGTCACGCTCAGTGAGATGTCAACAAAAAGGGATCATGTCACGAACGTGTAGAAGTGAGTTTGTGTCGTCTCGGTGCTGAAAAGAGCCTCCGCCGTCACACAGGCTTAGCGTCACGCCCGGCGTTCAGCGTCTGTCATTAGAGAGGTTTTCGGGGAGATAACGGCGCCGGAGCTTGTGTCCGTCTGTGCGAGGTAGAGGAGAAGCAGGTGTGGGTGAGAGGCACTTTCACCCCCGGTCTCTTTTAGCCTCTTTAGCTGTGGCCCAGGGAGAGAGAGGCAGAGAGGAGCAGAGAGAAAAACTGCCCCAAGCACATCTCCACTGACCTACATTTCATCTGTCGCTTTTTTCCACTCTTCCGCTTTTTTTTTTTTTTTTCTTCTTCTCTTATTTCTCCTGTACCAACAGCTCCATAATTGTGATGTAATGACCAAAGCAAGCGTGATAAAATCCCAGACTGGTCAGGAGGAAATGCTCCTGGAGACAGGCAGACAGAAGAAAGAGGTAAAGAAAAGAAGAGACGGGGAAGGACAGACAGACAGGGAGGGGGGGTGGAATGAAAGAGGGGGTAGTTAGCACTTAAAAATACAATAAAGGTTTCGTCCCTTTTTTTGTCAAAGCAGTAAAATGCGTCCTTATGCGCTCTGGATGCTGCGTGGTCTTCAATCCATCTGAGGGCTGGGGACTCCATTAAGGAGGATTACCCCTCATTGCCAACTAGTCACTCCTCTCCCAAAGCCACGCAGATAGCAGAGAGATGACTTTAAACATGACCGAATGTGTGTGTCGTCTGCCGGGAGGGGGTGGGAAAGAAAGAAAGAAAGAAAGAAAGAAAGAAAGAAAGAAAGAAAGAAAGAAAGAAAGAAAGAAAGAAAGAAAGAAAGAAAGAAAGAAGAGCGTGGAGGTTGAGTTTGATGAGATATAGTGGAGTGTAGGCTGCTCTGTCCATATGGTGGTAAGAGGGAGGAAGGGAGCAGGAGAAGCAGCCCGGGCCATGCCTAAGGGCTGAACTCGGAGAAGGAGAAAGCAGCACTCTGCGCCGAGATGAGATCTGAAGTCCTTCTGCCTTTATGTTCACTGTCTGCTCCTATTGGCCCCCCATCACCTGCTGCAGCGCTGTCTACCTGTCTGACTGACAGCCCTCCCGCCTTGAAGGTCGACACGTCTAAGCCGACCGATCAGCCGATGGTCTGCGAATCTGTTGTTGTTTTGTTGTCTTCCGGCCTTTCTTCCGTGCTTTTTTTAGCCGTGCTGGTGGCGTGGCTCTAGGGATGATCTGTTGGTCGGCCCACCGCTTTGGTCCAGTGTGACAAATATCAACAAATGTTGGACGCTCATGGTCCCCAGAGGACGAATCCAAATGTCTTCAGCGTGTTGTTTCCACCACGGCCTGTGAAGATTAGGCAAATTAGTCCACTGACTGATGAAAAAAAGCTTGATTTTTACACATGACTATACAGCAGCGGATGCTGTCGGTCCATCTGTCAAATGCTTTCTTCTGAAACTCTGCTTATGTGTGGAAGCACAATGAACAAACGGGTTTGCAGGCGTACATTTCTAAAACTTGTACAAGTGCTACCCTTCAGCAGGGCTTTTTTAGGGGGTAAACTAATGTCCCCTGGACTTGATTTAGACCCTGATCCCTGCTCCAAAGCTTCCCAGTCCCTGGGGAGCCTTCCTGCGGTGGAACCGCGGCTTTAGTTGATCCATTAATTTTTCTATCATGAGGTCAAATTTTTGGTTTATGACAAAATATGTGACACGAAGGACATTCCCATCATCCTCAGCTGGACTTTCTCCTCAGTATCCCTTAGCAAAGATTTGCATGCTAACATGCTATGCTAAGGTGAACATTATACCCACTAACAACACTGACATTGTGCATGTTAGCATTTAGCTCAAAGCAGGGCTGTGTGTTTAGTTTGTGTTTGTGTGTAGTTTTGTACATTTGGGGACAGTTTGCCGTTTACACCTTCCTTCCTCTCCTTGCACAGAGCATGAATTTCCTTTGATGGAAATTAGCCACTTTCTTTTCTCTAATTCACACTGGTTGCTGTTTGTTATAGTGATGCTGACGGTGAAATCATTAAATCAGGTTAGGGTTAGGTTAGTCACAGCTGAAACTGATCTCGGCTTTTACTCCAAAACCCCCCCCAAAAAACTACCAGATGTTATTTATTTATTTATTTAGGAAACAGTGATTCTGAGAAGCATAGGGAGAGAGCAGATATGGTCCTGTTGAGCTTTACGAGTGACGCAGACGTCTCCCTCTATATGTAGGTTTATCCTACTTCATCCAACAGTGGTGCTCTGCTGTTATTGCCACAGTCATTCTTTATATTTAAAGATTATGTGCATCGACGCTTTAGGAATAATCACACCATATTGGGAGCCCGTGCTGCTAATCACATGCAGTGTCCTTCATATCAAAGCAAGTTGACTTCATATCATAAGATAACAGATTCAGCCCACAACAGCAAGCAAGTGCGATAATTTAAAGTGACTTTATCAACACCTTCACGTAGAAGTGAAATAATTGTGTTAAACAGAAATGGCTAAATTATCGAAAGTGTGTTCCTGAAATAACCGCGATGGACTGTACCTGTTTCCAACCTCATTATTCCAAAAGGAGACTTGAGACTTGGTTTTATTTGGCCTGACATCAAGTCACTCATTGAACTGACATTATTAACGGCAGCTGATACGACCCTGGCGGCGCGCTGCCACCTGAACGTTTGCTACGCTGCAGTTTGCTAATGACAGTTAGCATCGATGCTGGGCGAATCCCTACGTTTTGCCAACCGCAGTCGCGCCGTGCTTCCAGATAAACGCTCACCTGCATGTGCAGCTGAACGCTCTCAGTTGTTGTATGATCTCTGCATCTACCTGCTGCACAGACGTGTTGTTTAGAAGGAGGAGCAGACAGGAAACATGTCCTAACAGTATTCATCAATATGTGCGCGCTTAGTCACCAGAGATTATGCTGTTTTTCTTTCATCCTTTCACTTCAGTTACCCCCCATGCAGCAGGTGATCTGATTAGAGCTCAAAGCACCTTGCTGAATTAATCTGCATCATGCAAGGACAAACGCCCGTACATGAGTATTTTGCTATTAATCCATAATCTACGTGGATTGAGTTTGATTGAAAGCATGAAAGCAGTAGAATTTGGATTTGTTCATCTTGAGTTTTTAGACGTAAAGCAGAGGAAACACAAACACGGTAAAAAAAAAAAGGCAAAAAAAGACGACGTTATGGTCAAGCTGCTGCTGTGTGTGAACACCAGAAGAAACCGCTAACCGGAGGAGAGCAGGACGTGATAGCCTTGTTTCTTTTAAGGCTGTTCATTCATACCAGTCAGTGCTGCCCTTGAATCGACCACTAGGAAGTTAACTTATATATAATTAGATAAGTTTCCTCTTGAAAATAAGAAATTAGGCCACAGGTCTCTGAGGAATCTCCCTCTCCAATCTGACGACATGTTCCACACTGCCTCTTATTTTCCCCTCAAACAAGCAGGTGATTTTTCACTCTGAAACTATGTGTGTGTGTGTGTGTGTGTGTGTGTGTGTGGCATGTGCGCACGTGTCTGCGACTTTGTGAGTGTATTTGCGTGTCTGTGCATGTGTCTTTTTATGTGTTTTATATATATATATATATATATATGGGTGCATGTGAGCATGAACGTATACCCCAAAGACGGCCTGTTTTGCTGGTGTGAAATAAAGAGGCTGCTCTTTTTTTCCTATCATGCGCCAAATTGTTTCACGTATATTGCCTCCGTGTAATGTGACATTGACACATTGACATGTCAAGTGAGAGCTCAGAGAAAGCGAAAGAAAGCAAAGGAGGGAGAGATGAGAGATGGAGAGAAGAGGACAGAGAGAGAGGAAGAGATTGAAAATACACTTGAGAAATTTGCCGAGAGATACCACAAGTGACATAGGCAATTTCTGTAGAAAAATTACTTCATCATAATTTCAATCCCAAAAAGAATTGAAAGGAAAGCCCTGAAGGAGGAAGGCCAAGTCACCTTGAGAGGCATTAGGGGAAACGCTTACCCGCCGCACACATGCTCTCTGAATATGGCTCAGTACAATTTTATGTGTTCATGTAAATCAAAAATTTTATCCTCACGTCGTCCTGTAATGACTTATTCCATTATTTGTGCTCACTCTGTCCGAGCTCTTTGCGATGCTACATCTGTGTTAAGTGCTCAGAGCCCGTGGTATATCAGTATCAGAGTTAAAAATATACAACCTATTAGTCTGGCTGCTACTATTACGAGCATCATCTAATCAAAGCTTTATATAGAGCCAGAGGTTCAGACAAACACTTCCATGTCTCTACCTCACAGTGCCAATCATCAGATTTTAATTGGATTTCTCTATTATCTGTTTTTTTCACACAAAGCCATTAAGATATTAAATCTAGTTTTACTCTGAGTGAGTCATTTTCCCCTTCTCTCCTCTCCCCTTGTTCCTCTTAATATATATACTGTATATAATTTTTTTTTTTTTGGTAGGCATATCGAATATGCCTCTGTAGCCCGAGGCTCTCTCTCAAAATAATTTAGTCGTCGTTGATTTCTTTGGGAGAGCTTAATAAACGTTGACGTTGAAATGAGGAGGAAATTGCAAACTGGGACTGCGTGAGGCTTTCATGTTCAGGGCTACTTGATAGTTATGTTGATTTTCTGAAGTGGTTCGTAATGATATAAACCAACGGAGGATACAGCAACAGCTTTGCAAATCAGCGTCTTCATTTAATATTGGCTGATGGTTCGTGAAGGAGGGCTCGGCCTGCCGAGAGACATTTCCTGACGCTGGTCTTTAGTGAGGAGGACCGCCGAAACTGCGTCTGATGTGAGTGTGTGTGCATTCTCAGCCTTTTGACAATAATTAGAAATCATTTTATGTCACATCTGGGCTATTGTTTCCTGTAAATCAGATTTCAATCTCCATTCCCGTAAAACGTCACGCTTTAGTGAGTTTAAGCCTTTATTCCTCCTTATTCTCTCGAGGCGCTGCTGGGTTGATTCACAGTAATCCCTCTCATCAAAACAAACAGATGTATCTTTTATAACCACCTCATCACATAGCCCTTCCTACGCCTAACTGTTGACCTATGACCCCCACCCCATCTATAGGTGTCCTGTCCGGGGGGGAGCTGTTGTGGAAGACCAATAACGGAGCCCTGGGGGACGCCATCCAGAGATCCTCTTACTGTCTGTCGCACAGGGGCAGCACTAAGCACTATAATCTGAAGGGAGGGGGAGCGATCATGTGTGTGTGTATGTGTGATGATGATGGGGTGGGGGTGGGTCTGGGCGGCATGTTTTTAACCCCTCCCTCTCCCACATCCCCTCTTGTTAATCTGGAGTCTAGCATGTGGATTAGTGGACACTCTGCAGCACCACTGTTTGACAGAACGCGTTTCCTACGGAGCATATAAGATTACGTCTTTAAGCAGTTTACACTCACAGCTCTGTGAGAATATTGGAGTTAGCACGTAGGCTAATGACTTCCAATGCAATCAGAGCGCTGGCGCATGCTTTAATGCTGCGGTCTGATGCAGATACATTATATATGACTGTAGAACACATCCTGCTGTGTGTTGTAGCGTGGGGCAAAGAGTGTGTGTGTCTGAGTGAGATTATGCATGTCTGTCCCAACAGGTGTTATGAATTTCAACCTTTTCCTTTTTTTTTTTTTTTTTTCTGCGTGCAGTGGGTGCCCGATCACTCCCCACCCCCCACAAACACACTGACGCACATTCACACACAAACACACGCAGCTTCATCATGTTAATGCGATCATCACCTTTAACGTTGGGTGGATGATTTGACATCTCTCTTTGTTTGGGCTGAGGTAAAATGAGTCTGTTAGTCTGTTAATCCACCGGGATTAAGAAACAACAACAATCCCCCATGGAGTGTGTGTGTGTGTGAGTGTGTGTGTGTGAGAGAGAGAGAGTGCAGTACAGTACGGTGTGATTGCACGTCTGAATTTTGATTTTGACACTTCCTTTCCTTAAAATTACACCAGATTTAGAAATCTTGAGAGAAATATTAGTTTAACAGTTCAGTGTGTTGACATGGTGGGATGATGGTGATGATGATGATGATGATGATGATGATGATGATGGTGGTGATGATGAGTAGGAGGAGGAGGAGGAGAAGAATGGATGTTGAGGGAGGGGTATGGGGTAGAAGAGTGTAGGGATTAGTTTATATTTCCCTGGTATTACGTACGCTTTGGCGAACATCTACTTAAGTCCTGCCTTATGCGCCGCTGTCTGGAACACACACACAAAAAGCCCTCTGTCCCATTCACACACACAAAGACTATTAGTACAGTCCAGCTCATCCTCTCAATGCGCAGAAGAAAAGAGAGAAAAACATGTTAAGTCTTTGTCCTCTTCTGTCTGGGCCTATTCATTCTCCCATACATGGGAGGAAGAGTAATGGGGAAAAGAGAATGAAAAATTGGAAAGACAGAGATGATGATTTGTCCATTGAGGTTTATGGTTGAGATGGTAAACACTAAGTTACTACTGAGCGGCCTCAGTGAGTCTGGGTGTGTACAGACCTTAACAAAACGATGGCCGCTGTGCCTGAAATGATCAGGTTTTGTATTTACAATATCACTGATCATGCATTCACAGTAATATGATGCTAGCCGAGACGCTAAAGCTTAAAAATACTGGTCAGAATCTGCACTGAACTCAGCACTAATGCACATTTCTTGATCCCTCACACTGCAGAAAATAGTTTTGTTTTTGTTGCTTTGGCATTATTATGGAAACTTTACTGTTCTTTAGCTTTTTCTGACAAAATTCAAGCAGGAAAACAACCATGAATTCTTTATTATACAGAATGTTATTAAGAACTGAGCACAGTTTGTGTCACATACTGTATCAATAGTGCCTGATTCAGAGTCTACCTGGTTCAACTTAATGGGTCATGACAGCCTACCAAATGTCCACTGTTAACAAACGATTATTATCAGGGGATTTATGCACAGTGTACCGGCTGCTAAACAATAGAATAGTAGGTTATACACTCCTGCTGCTGAGTGTAAAAGTTCACAAATGGTTAATTGATGACTGCCCTCCTTACTAGTGAGTGAAATGAACTGAAAATTTAATCACAAATTCCAAACAAAATTGTTGTTTCTATAAATTCCAGAAATACCTCAAAATAATGACATATTAAACATGGATGACAGCTTCCCGATGCAGGTTTTGATGCCTGCTCTCGGTGCTGTTGTCTGATATTAAAGTGATAATTTAATGTGTCTGTCGTCCTCCTCCTGGGATGTTTTCAGTGCTCTCTCCTCTGTTTCTTCTGCTTTACATACTGTACTTAGCCATCGTCTCTCTTTGCTTTAGTGGCTGCCACTTCCAATCTCTCCTCTCCTCCTATCCCTTCCCCCTTTTAACTCGTTCTGAATTATCCATAGCCGCATCGCTCCCTCACTTTCCCTCTTCTCCCTTCTCCATCCCCCTCTTTCCTGCCTGCATGTTCGCTCGCTCGCTCTCTGTCTCTCGTTCCCCCTTCTCTCAATTCGCTCTCTTACTTTATGGCAGCCTTTCACTTTCTGCATCCTCCCTTCTCGCCCCCCCCATCCCGCTCTCTATTCCCTTGCTCTTCCCCTCTCCCTCTGTTTCTCTATGTCTCTCACTTAGTGTAACTGTAGGATATAGGTCAGCAGGGCGGCTTGGCTGACTCGTGTCTAGACTCAGCCTCAGTCTTGGGGGCATGCAGTCACACAGCGGAGCACATTGACCAGCACAATCACCGCACCACACTGGAGCTCCATTGACTGCCTGGCTGTGTCTATGCGTGTCCGTGCAAAACACACACAAACGCACACATGGAGGAAAAAAGCTGAGGGGCAAAGTTCTTATGAGGAGGCTTTGCAGCACGCTGGGCATTACCAAAAACATTAACGCCATCTGTGAAGAAACGCAGAGTGGTAGAAATGTCAGTGTAAATGCCATTAGTTGGGAGTTGATATTTACAACAGGGCAAACATGACCACGGGGCGCCCCTTTAAATTGATCTGAAATTTTCAAGCGTGCATAGATGCAAATGCAGTGCTGATGAAAGGAGTGTTAATGTGGCGTTCTGTAAAGCTCCTTTGTTGAGTTAGACGGATATTATAGCCCAGAAATCTGAAATGGAAATGAAATTGGATGGTGCGTGCGTGTGGCTGTCTGAGCTTCTATGTGAGCTGAATGCGCTGCAGCTACGTCTGTGTCGGAGTGCTTTAAAAGGGGGGTCAGCAGCTGTATGGCAGTGGGTGCTGCAGGGTGCAACATGCTGTGGGGAAGGGTAGATGGGGTGACTGTGTGTGTATGTGTGTGTGTGCGTTAGGGCAATGATTCATTCAACTGAGTCTATGCTCCACCCCTCCTCCTCCTCGTCCTCCTCCTCCTGCTCTTCCTCTCGCTCAGTCTGTGGTCCAGATGTGATCCCCCTTCTTTCTCCCTGGATACTGATTCAGTCCCTCCACCCAGCCTGCCAGCCCTCTGTCTCTGCAGCCAGACCAATGAGCTGATGGGTGCAGGAGGGGAGCATGGAGTGGGTGCACATTAGTTAGATGTGGCATGCAGAGCCTCTAATAATCAGGCCTCTAAATGTTGCAAAACTAGCAATGACCTGCATTTAGTGTACATGGTGTTTGAGCAAGTGCTCGAAGCCCTGTTACCCTGTTAAAACCATGTTAGCATAACTCTATCTATCTATCTATCTATCTATCTATCTATCTATCTATCTATCTATCTATCTATCTATCTATCTATCTATCTATCTATCTATCTATCTATCTATCTATCTAATAATTAGCCATCTATCTATCAGTCTATTAGCCTGTAGATACAGTAGCTTGCTAACTATCCATCTAGCTGTTGTTAGCTAGGTTTTATCTGACATTGTCTAATAGTTTACTATCTATCTATCTATCTATCTATCTATCTATCTATCTATCTATCTATCTATCTATCTATCTATCTATCTATCTATCTATCTATCTATCTATCTATCTATCTATCTATCTATCTATCTATCTATCTATCTCTTGTGTTAATGATGATTATCATTGTTTCGTGGTCTGCCTGGTAACAGCGGTGTCCTCACTCTGCCGTGGTGAAATATTGATAGATGAATAGGGCTAGAAGTGTGTTATTGTGCTAATGTGTGTGTGTGTGTGTGTGTGTGTGTGTTTTGTCAGCATGTATGAGTGTTTCAGTGTGTGTGTGAGCTGCAGAGTGGGAGAAAAGTAAGTCTTCACATGGCTTTTAGAAGACAAATCCAATCTGTGGTGTAGCTTCATGTTACCGTACTCCCACCCCATAAATAATGTTATGTCTGCTGTCTGCCCCGTCTGCCTCCTCCATCGTCGGCCTCGCCACTTTTGTTTCTTAGTTTTACCCTCTGCTCTCACTCCTCCTTTCTTCCTCTCATTTAAAAACGTATTAAGTCAATCACAGCCTCTTTCTCTGCGATCCCCCTCCCAGCCCCTGTCTGTCATCCTGTCTTTCTCCCTTTATCTTTGGAGTCTCGTGGGTTAAAAGCATGAAACGCTTTCTTTTTCTGCTAATGAGAAAACCTGCTGGCAACTTCAGCTCTCGTCTAACATGACAAATACAGGGAGACACATGTGTACAAACACCCCGAAAGGAATCCTGTACCATAAATTCACATGCAGATCTGTCTCTTTCTGCAGCGATTGGTTCATTGTGTTTGCTAATTACACGTCTTTAGATCTCAGAAATCATTCAGCTGTGGATTTACACGTATTCTGTCCCGTAATGTAAACACATGCACGCATGCACAGGCAGACACGCATGCATGGACGGCTGTGCGTTTACCTTTCATGCGTATATTAAACATGGTTTGCAAACACAAACATTTTCTCAGTGTCGCACAGGCCCTGTTGTATCATCCAGCAATGATCCTCCATCACCTCGATGCTAAAAAACATCAGAGAAAATGTTTTTACAACAACAGTTTCTCGCTCTCTGAGTCTTTTCCGGCTCCTCTTGGTGCCAGAACCAATTTCGGCGTCTTTCTGTTTGAGAGGGAGCAGACAGGCTGAAATCAGTGGACGTGTGGCTGGAAATCTCATTACGAGGCATTATGAGGCAGATCTGTTGTTATGATTACTCTGCAGTGTTACCTTTTCCGGCACATGTAATAACGCTGGAGCTGAAGGACGCTGCGTTAGATCCTTCTCAGCACGATGCAATCAATCACACACACCCTCTTCGTACAAGAACAAACAACTTGACTTTCAGAGTGTGCTGTGGGACGCGTGTTGTTCTGTTTGTGCTGGAGTGACGCCGTGTGCGTAACGGGAGTCGAGGTTGTGAGGTCGGTGATGTCTGAGTCGTGTGTGATGTTTGTGCAGCCTGGTCTCCTCACTGCGACCTTGCTGCGTATGTTTCAGTGCACTCTTTACAAACTGAGTATTTTACACATGAACTGCATGATAAACAGCTCCATGACGTCACCCATTGGTCTGTGGACTGCTGATCTCAAGCCTCCAGTTTGGCTTTATGCTTGCTGCCATCTTGGTTTTTTGAGCCAGAAGCCTCACCCTGCAGCATCCTCTGCTTCACGAGTGGGACCATGATTTACTAAATTAACATCATGGTGACATAAATTAAGTGGCAGGTAGGGTTGTTTTCTCATAAGATTACACACAGTTTGACGTCTTTTTGCCATCAGTGGAGTCGTCACCTATTAGAAGAAATGCAGGTTTAAAGCTTCAGACCCAAAAGCTCCATCCACTGTTTATTCTGTCTATGATTTTACATGAAGACAATTAATGGGCTCGTCAGTTGATATAAAGTAAGTTGGCAGCGGTTTTGATGATCAATTCATTGTTTCTGTCTTTTATCAAGCACAGGTGTCAAATATCTTCTCATATGTGACAACTGTCTGTCTCTTCTTGTTTGTATGAGTGTAAATTGAATATTTTTGAATTATCTCAGGCAAAGTCTCACAAGACGGTTTTCATACAATATTCAAATGAACTGAAACTGCCAATTTAAAAGAATAATTTGACATTTTGTAAAATTAGACAAGATTGATACCACTTTCATGTCCGTTAGGGAAACATGGAGGCAGCAGCCGGTTAGCTTAGCTTAGCTTAGCTTAGCTTAGCTCAAACACTGGAAATGGGGAAACAGCGAGCGCAGATCTGTCCAAAGGTCACCAAATTCACATACCAGCACCTTTATTTTGTTTAACCTGAAAACCCACAGGGCCACCTGTATGCTGCTTCTAAATGTTTATCGCCATCACGTCTCGCTAAAAGCAGATCGGAGGAGAAGATCCAGAGGCCGGTCCTCTGTCCTTTTAACCTCATTTACTGTCCTAGCATGATTTATACGTGTGCATCCTTATATAGACTGATGTAACAGTACAGTTCACCCCGTCCTCCGCTTCCCATCCCCTTTTCTATCTCTGTCTCCTCTCTTTCACCCATGTTGCCCCAGGCACCGCTGTCACTTCCCATCATGCTTTGCTCCAGCAGTAAAAGTGACGCTTCGTGGCTGTGTTGTTATATACGTTTGTCCTTCCTGGACAAGGCTGCAGACTCTTCTCATAGTTTCTTTGAATTATACATTGTGTTTTATTATGAAATGAAAGTGAAAAGGTGCTTCTGGCAGAGTGCATTATTATCATTTTACCCCCCCCCCCCCCCCCCCAGTGATCTGCCTCATGTAGGAAGCAAGCTGCTGTTGCATGTGAACTGATCTGCATGTAATCCACATCACAGGATGCGGCGGCAGCGTTACGTTTTACCTTTTACCAAAGCGCATTGATCCCTCATGTACAGGCCTCATGGGAAAACCACAGCTGCAGACAATCAATGGCCTTCAATTTACAAGCCAACCATACATCCCAGCTATTCACCCATACAGTCCACATCCAGTCCTACGCTCCACCCGTCTATACGTCGCCGTCTATGCATCTACACTTGTGCATTACACTGAAACAAAATGCTGAACTCACCCTCCATCCATCCATCCATCCATCCATCCATCCATCCATCCATCCATCCATCCATCCATCCATCCATCCATCCATCCCTCCATCCATCCATCCATCCCTCCGGTACATGGTGTACTATGTTCTGTGCATGCAAACATGCACTCAGCAGTCACGGGGGAAAATGTGTGCATTAATGCATGTTGTGACTGGACAAAATATCAGAAACACCATCAATTACCATTTCACTTTTCGTTTTTCGGTGCCGTCATGCAAAGTGTGCGCAGTGAAGTATTTGTTGTGTATTTTCTAGTAAAATCCTGTTTTATGAAGAATTATTTTTTGACTTACTGCAAAATGTGTCATGTTTTTTTTTAATATCCTGCCTTTATTCTGACGGAGGGGCTGACAATGGTTATGATGGGCAGAGGTTTTGGTTGTTGCTGAGATATACCGACTTGGGCGCGGATAAAATAAGGCTGCTGGAATAAGGGATGTAATCGTGTGAACCATGTTGTGTCATTATCTTCATTATATGTCATTTCATGTGTTATGTGGCTTCCTGTTTCAAGAAGAAATACGTCAAATTATGGCGACGTGCTGTTTCATGAGGCCTTTTGCTTTTTACTTTACATTACATTTATTTAGCGGCTTACAATAAGTGCATCCAACCACGCGGATAGAGCCCAGAAACTGTGAGAGCAAGCACATCAAATTCATCAGATAAGATAGAGGAAGAGTTTTTCTTCCTTTCCTTGGAATAAACAGATGTGCAAAGGAAGAGTTTGTGCTGTCCAGATATGACGGGGAGCTCGCTCCACCATCCTGGAGCCTGGAGAGTAAACAGTCTGGGTTTTGTTGAGATAGACGCCAGAATCTCCCACAGAAGCAGAGACTCATACTGAAGTCTTTAATTATGAACATTAGGAGTGTGTAGCGCTGCTTGTATCTGCAGAGACTTCTGCCTCTGCCTGCATTTTCTTATTCTGCTGTGCTCTCGGACAGTGGGTGTGTGGCCCCCAGCCAATAACAGCCTGCAGGGTGTGAGGGCGGGACTCTGTAAGAACTTAGAGACCAGGTGGTGGATCGTGAGCAGCACACGTCCAAGCCTTTTCCTTTAATAAAACCTAATATTTATTTCATGCACATACCGCACAGAGACACTCGAGCAGTGCAGCTTCAGCTGCCTCAGTTAGCCACATGGAGTGGGCTTCCTTGTCCCAGCATGCAGGGTTTTTTAGAGCAGCCAACAGTGCGTGTGACCCTCCAGAGCTCAGCAAGCAAAAAATACTGCTTGTAGAAGCAAACGAGGACATTTGCTTCCAAAAAGAGTGTAAGATACAATCAGTTTGGCTAACCCAGACATCTGAAGCTGCTTTGCCTGTTTTTATGCACAAATTGGAGTCCAATAAAGCCCCAACTTACTCTTTAACTTGAATTCTTTGTCCTGTATTGTTTCCACTATTTTGTCCAGCCCCTGTCTACAAGTACGTTCTCCAATAACTGCCTTTACAGTATGTCTAAGTTTAACTAAATACACTTACAGTAAACATACACAAGTGCACAATGCTAAAATGCTAATGCTAAAATGAACATTTGACTAACCTCCTCCTCCTTTCATCATCCATGCATCCATCCATCCATCCATCCATCCATCCATCCATCCATCCATCCATCCATCCATCCATCCATGCATCCATCCATCCATCCATCCATCCATCCATCCATCCATCCATGCATCCAGCGTGGTTTAACTGAGTGTGCGGCAGAGGCCACGTTTCCTCGCCTTCTTGCTCCCACACTCGCGGCCGTATGAAACATTAAAGACAAACTCAGACCATCCATATTTCATACATCATTTTGCAAACAACAGATGAATAAATTATACCATGAAAGTGGGCATAACCTCTGCATCAGCATATCACCATGGCCTATTTCTCTGCTTTTCTCAATGGCGAGTGGGGCTGATGTGTGTGTGAACTGGGCATGTGTGGGGTGTAACCACGTGTGTGTGTGTCTTGCGTCTTGCTGTATGTGTGCTCAGTGTCAGCAGGGTTAGGTGTGTACTCTTCAAGGATTAATGAAAGCTCCACCGTGCCCCTTCTGTGAAAAAGAGCAACACTGATACACTTGCCAGCTCGCCATCTCCTCTGTCCTCGGCCATTATCACTCCCATAAAGACTCTCTTATATAATATGTCCAGCCATTAATGGAAAATAACACTCGGCTGCAACAAAGGACAGAAATGTAATTACCGGTCTGAATAGCACTGCTGCTCCTTATTCTTACCCAGAGAGAGAGAGACGGAGTGACAGAAAAGCAAGGGAAGGATTGAGAGACCTGACAAGCATTTAGTGAAAGAGAAAATTCTGAAGGGATGGAGGGAGTGAGGGAGATAAGAACAAAGGCAGGAGGAGAGGTCACAGTGGAGAAAAGGTCATTATCACTCCTTTTGTTGTCTCTCCGTCCACGCGTCTTTCTTTATATCTGATCTGCCGTCGCTGCAGTGCAGGTTTGGGGAGGTTTAGCCAATGAAAATACTTTGACAAACCTCAACTTAAAGGTCACTTATCACCTTTTTCCTGAGCTTTCAGCCTCGTCCCCTGGCCTTCCTTATGTGACGCCTGTTTTCATGGTCAAGAAGGGACTTTAATGAAAATGGGATGCTTCAGCACATCCTTAATACATGCAGCTCTGATGCCGACAAACTTTTATCTCCCATCTTTAGCATTTAGCCAGCAAGCTTCAGCTGGTGTTTCATCACAGGTCATTTGTAAGGGAAACAAAAGCATCATTTTGTAACACCACTCTGCATCCGTGAGCGTCTTTCTGCAGGTTAATGAGATCAGCAGCGTGGCCGCTCTGCTCCTGAGCGACGACGCTGATGTCACATCAGTCCGAAGCTTTTATGCTTTATGCATTTCATTTGATTTTTGAGTAGCTCTGGATTTGGAGTGTTTACAGTATAACTGATATATTAAATTGACATTTTCGATCTGAGCTCATTTCAGGTTGCGGCTGCGTTAGTTAACTATTGCGTCGCTGACATTTTGTAATTTTTGAGTTTTGGTTGTTTATAACTTTGGTTACTTGCGAGCATTGAAAGCTAAACCTAACTGAGCTTCAATAAGGAGCTCGAAAGGCTTCTGACTCATAGGCTGATTTGATGGAATGCCATTAAAAGTCAACTCTGGTCAGACGCTTTATTGACAGTCGGTTGGAAATTTGTGTCAAAATTAGAGCCTTTGTGCGCCCACCCCTCCACCCTGACCTCCTGAGGTTTTGCGGTGTTATAATATTTTTTTTAATTTGCCTTTTTTTTTTAATTATCATTAAAAAGCAGATGTTTGTTGTCATTTGACATTTTTGTGATGAGATTTTTCTAATGAATCAGTTGAATCCTGTTCATTTTAATGTCCCAGTGTTTGTCTCCTCATCCGCCCGCCTATTACTCGACTTCTTATTTAGCATAAATCCGCCTGTTTGTTTGTTTGTTTGTTTGTTTGAGAGAAACTCATGTTACCCGTGATCCCTCTTGTTATTGTGACAGCCGTCATGTCAGGCGTTCTCTCCTTAATCCTGTCAGCGGCATGACGCTGAAGGCAAAGACGGCGCATGTGTGCATCCATGAGTGCGCTGCGACATTTGTGAGCATTTTATTGTGTGTATGTGCGAGTAAACACGCCTGTGGCAAAGACAAAGGCATTAAAAACACACACAGTTAGCATCTGGAAGAAAGATGGACTGACAGAACGTTTTCACTGCGAGGGGGCAGGTGTGTTTCCATAAGTGTGTATCTGCCTTTGTGTGTGTACATATGCACAGAAATGTGCACATGTGGTTGCGTCCCATTGGTGAGCGTCTGAATGCTTCTTACTGTACGTTCAGCAGCAGTTTGGATGGCTGCGTCATGAATCATCTGTGTGTTACAAATCAGCTCCTGAACGCATCTAACCTTCATGGTTGAACTTCTGGGTGAGTTCATGCGTTAGTCAACGGCAGGATGTCGGTTACTGACCCCCCACATGTGTGCACAGGAGATGTGTTCGATAGCTGATGTGCGTACTGTACGTTTGTGGAGTAGAAACAGTTGGTGCTCTGCTGTGCGTCTGTGTTCGCACTGCCGTGGTGGTTTTCTGCAGCATCGGGCCGAGGGAGAAACCAAAGAGGGGTCACAATGTGAAACGAGTGATTCTTTAGATGTAGAGGAAGAGCACAGTGAGTCTTAGTCAACTCGCTTTACGTTAACGTGAATATTACATTCAATTAACGTCAACTAAATATTTTCATTTCCCTCTTTGGACCCATTGTCCTCCCATTTCCTCATTACTTACTGGGAAGACGAAACATTGACAATAAAATATTTAAGCCCCTTTTCCTGAATAATTTATCAGTGAGTGGCATATGTTAAATATGTGTTGAAAGCATACATTAGATTTGTTTTGTATACAAATCAGCCCCAGGCACGCACCCTTAGGGGGGAGATTGTAGCCTGGGAGATTTGGCGTATACTGATGGTTCTATTATTTAGATGTGCATAGATTTCTATCCTTATTCCTGCTGTTGCTTTTGTTAACAGTGTCTGATTATACCGCACATTATTTCAGCTGATGGAGGGGAGAGAGTTTATTATGGGAGGAGTGGAGCTTATTGAGACGCACACATGTCGAAAACAAGTCGTTTTTTTTGTGGCATGTGTTCAGTTATTGTACATTTTTGTACAACATGAAATATAATTGAAAGTCGAGCCGTGCTTCGTGGCTAGAGGTGATTTTAAGACTTGCATGTGGACTGTTGACACGCACTTCACATATGCAAAGTGTCAGAGTGTTTAAAAGCATCCGTGTGATCGTGTTTGTGGCTTTAAGCTGAATGTAGGGTGAGAGAAGACCGCAGGTGGTGAATTGAATGTCAGAGGTCAGAGAGCTCATTCAGGAGAGGTGACATACAGTATCGCTGCCTTTCAAACGTTTCCACCCAGAGAGGAGCGGCCTGTCTTTCTTTTCATTTCCTCCTTTCTTTTGCACAAAGAGGAAGGGAGGTTTGTTTACCGGCCACATTTTCCCAGATGTGTGAGAGAGAAGTCAGCGGAGGCCGAGGAGAGGACGGACCGACGGACTGACCTTTAATCAGCCATCTATCAGCCTTTAAAGCCAAAGAGAAACGTGTTTACACAGCAGCTTTGACGAACACAACCACAAGAATTTTTCACATTAACTCCGGCCAAATGCTCCCAGCGTTACCAGCTTTGACAAGCGCTGCGCTGCACTAAGGCGCCGCAGACCTGATCAAGACGTTCTGTGATGAGGAACAAAGTGCTGAATACTTTGCGTGAAAGTGGAGTCGAAGCGAGAACAGGGGGGAAAGTGACAGAAACAAGAGTGGGTGGGGGGGTGGGGGGCGGGGGAGGAAGGAGAAGGGATGGTGGGGGGGCTGAAGCATCTCACGCTAACACAGATCATGATCATCATGTTGGCAGGATCTGAAAGATTAGACACATCAATAGTTTATGAATCTCCACAGAGTTGTGCTCAATTCCCTCTTCTATAAATTACTAAATAAGGGCATTTACATCACAGCACCACTGCAAACTGCAAACTTTCCTTTTCTGCGCTCTTTCCTTTCATCTTTTTCTAGTTGGAACTTGGACACAGTCCATTTGACCCTCATGAACTGAGTGATAAGAGAGAAGAACAGAGGGGAAAACGCAGCGAAGAGCGTCTTCACTGCCGCTGTGATTCAGTGAAGAAGAGAGAGAGGAAGAGAAGGAGGAAGAATAAAAGGGAAGAAGACGTGGTAAAGACGCGAGCACCTAAAAGACTGACATAATTAATAGATGTGGCCCGCCGATACACATGAATTATGCAACTTTTATATTCAAGAAAATTACAAACACAACCCATTGGGAGAGAATGGAGAGGAATCATTATCTGCAGACTTGAACCTTTGTAAAATGCACCAAATTTTGAATAATTAATCCACATAAACAAATAACACATGAATAAAGAACACTTAAAAAGCCACCCAAGCCACAAGAGTTGTGCGAACTTCCTCTGTAACTTTCCTCGTGTGTGGAGAGGAAGAGAGCGGCGGCGGGAAGCAGAGAGGAAGAGGAGTTAGGAGGAAAGAAACTGGAATAATGTGAGAAAAAGTCGCAGATTGATAAGTTAATTCAGATTATTTTTACCTTGAAAAAACTCTTCAACTTCATGCTAAAGTGGTATAAAGTTGACGGCGTTAAGGATGCGTGCGTGCGTGCGTGCGTGCGTGCGTGCGTGCGTGCGTGCGTGCGTGCGTGCGTGTGTGACCTTGACACCTGGCAGGTCGGCAGCACACAGGTCATTCATTAACCACAGAGGAAGAGTCTCTCTCTCTTTACAAAACTGTGAATGAAAGCTTTGAATTTTAATTTTTAGAATATTTTAAAGGCTTCAAACATGTCACACATATATATTGTGGCACGGTGAGACAGTGGCAACACTGTCGCCTCACAGCTAGAAGGTCCCGGGTTCGATTCCCACCTGGGGCGCTGAGGGCGTGTCCTCCACCATGCCTTCAGTGCCTGCTGCCCCTGATCTTGGGGAAAGGGGCCTTTCTGTGTGCAGTTTGCATGTTCTCCCCGTGTTCACCTGGTGAATCCTCCATAAAAAAATGAACGCCCCCCCCTAAAAAACATGCATGAAGATCACCACCTGACCAATGGTGATGGAAGAGACACATAAATCCAATAAAAATAAACAAATAAATGAATACATCCAGAAGGAAACAGAGGGAAACATTCAGACCTCTTGGGTCACATCACAGGATCGCTCAGAGGAGAAACTTCTTCCTCCTGATCGCCATCTATTCTACACATCCGTAAGACGCTGCGTCCACGCTGAGGGAGTTCTCCTCTCGCTCCTTTGGCATATTTGCCACATCGGGCCTCAGTTTTAGACCTTTTATCTCATTCGGGTTCTTCTCTGAGGCGTCATCATTTTCACATTAACGGCCTCATTTCTCAACAAGGTGTGAGCTGTTTAATGGAATTGTGAGGCTTCGTGTTTTCCATGGAGGCTCCACGTCGTTTATAACTGTGTTATCAGACATATTATCAGAGTTAGACGTAAAACAACTGTAAGTGCTTCCTAAATGTCCTTTTCCTGTGTGTTAAGCTGCTCTGTAGATTACTGTGTGACGGGAAAACACCTCGTCACATGAATCAGTTTTAGTGCCGCAGTGAGGACTGCACATGAACGTCTGATGATTTCTGCTCTCTGCAGTCATGACGTGGGTTTGATGCTGTGAGCTGCTTCACTGGGTCTGAATGGTTAACACCAGTCCGCTCTGTCCTCTGCCGCGTCCCAGCATTTTGCTATTTTGGCCATTTCAAAAGACAAACTGTACAGTTTAGGGTCAGAGTGACCTCCTCTCTCCTTGTGGGCTCATAACTTCTCAGTTTAATTCTCACTCCACAGAAGCCGTTTATTATGTCATCAAATTGCTTAAAAACAGTTTTTAGATTCAGAGTTGTTTGTTTGACCTTCTCCCTCTTTTATAGGTTTGTTTTAATCTTTTTAGTAGCTGGTTAACATTGAACATTTCTGTTTCCCCTGCAGCCTGAAAAGGCTTGACGTCCATCAGATGTGGAGGGGACACATCAGTCATAAAGTAATCACTTACGCTAACGATCAAATCACGTCCAGGATGGTGATTATCGGTTCGACTCGTGTTCCCAGGAGAAGATTCAGCTGCAGCTCTGACTTTACTAACTTCACTAACGAATCTCAGCACGAAGCTCTTAACACGCTGTGTGTGCAGGAAGAGACTGCTGGAAAAATGCATTGAAGCAACAACATCAGGATGCATGTTCAATACATCTGATCATAGACGAGACAGACTCTGACGTACGGCTGCAGCTATAAACAATATTTTCAGTTCGTCTGCACATTATATTCTTCATTAATTCTCATTTTGTTGAACTCACTTTTCTCTTTAGTCACGTTACTTTAGTCCATATGCACTTTACTGTCACATAAGACAAAGAAAAGCTGCAAATCTGCACATTTGAGGAGCTGGAACTGGATAAATTTTGACATTTTTTTGATTAGAAAATGATGATTAATGATTATCAAAACAGCTGCAGAGTAATTTTCTGTTGATTAACTCAAAGTTTCGTCTTTTCTCAGCGTCTTATTCACACCCAGCAAACAAACACAGGCCTGTTTTACAGACATGCACTTCTTTAATCAAATCATTGCAGACCTAGATCTGATTAATCCACAATCCAGACCTAAGACACGCATACAGCACGCACGCACGCACGCACGCACACGCACACACACACACACACACACACACACACAGTCACATACATCCATGGGAGCAGGACAGTGAATATGTCACATTGGGTTAGGATGGTGTGGCTGAAGAGAGGAGGACAGGAGGACACCCTGCAGTGACCACACAGTGATGCCCTTCGGCTGCTCTGACTGGAAATGAGCAAGAGTTGCAACACACACACGCACACACACACGCACACACACAAAAACACACGCAGAGGCCATAGTCACCTTCAGCACAGAGCAGCATATGTTTCACACTGAAAATACAAAGCTCACACCAGCAGCTTCTCAAACCCGGAGGCTAAAGTCTAAAGTAAAGGTGTTTTCTCGACTCTCTCCTGCCTCTGACTCCTCCCTCCTCTTCCTCCTCCTCCTCCTCCTCCTCCTCTCTTTCAGTCTATATTTGCAGTTTGGCTTCACTCCCTCTCTGCCACAGAAATGTGGTCGTCCTGACCAACATTTTTATTATTCTGAAAACCTCACCTGCAAATCTCTGCGCTCCACATCCGACACATCACGGCCACATTAAAGCGAAGCGTCATCGCTCTGAATCAAACGAGAAGTGCGGGAAAGTTTAAGTGTTCATTTGATGAATTTGTCACCTTCGTGTTGGTGTGACATTGGTAAATGTGCGAGGACACGTGTGACACGAGAGGCCATGAATGACACACGAGGTGTTGCTCTGAGCGTCCTTCAGGACGGCTGGATCTCACCAGGCCTCCTCCTTGTCTTCAGCCAGAAGCGCTGGTTAACAGAGAGGAACAGCTGTCAGAAACACTGCCTCCACTTTCCAACACGTGGTCATTTTGGATTTTGTTTCTGGTTCTCAGTCTCTTCTTCTTCTACTCTGTGAGTTTGTTCGCTCCAAATCAGCTGATGGAAACGTCCCTAATTCACTTTCTTTTTTCAGTTTTTGCAACACTTCAAATATCCACTTCAAATTTACTTGACAATTAGAAGAAAACGCGTGTTATATGCTGTTGAATTGTATTCACAGTAACACTGTGGTGGCGATCACAGTCGCTGCCAGAATAACGTTCAGAGCCGACGTTTTGTTGACTTAATGAAGCTTCACATTGAAGTACCGCACCGGAGGCTGAGGCAGAGAGTCCGTCTGTGGTCAGTTTCAGTGAAATGTACCTGAACGTGTTGTGTTTGAAGTCACTGCAGATGAAACCAGACCAGATCTTTCTCCAAGCTTAACCAAGTGCTGCTGGTGTCCAGAGATCAGAGATCAGATCAGACATCTTGGTGGAAAACAGATGAAAGACGCTGTCGGAGAACGTTTTGCTGACACATTCAGTACCAGATATGTTAATGAGCAACATTTCGTCATTCTGTGAGATGGAAACACAATCCAGCCAGACGTTTTGTGTGTGTTGAATAGTTGTATATCAGCGCAGCAGACATGTTTGCAGTAACGTGCATTCATGATGTGTGTCATCATGAAGCAGTGACTTGATTAATCTAGAGTTAAAAGGGAGCTTTTATGAGCTCTCATCAAATCGCTGTTTGTTTTCTTGCTGATCTGATGAGATTCAGGTGTTTTCCTCTTGTTAAGTGTAGATTTTCAGGTGTGGCCACCTTTCTGTGGACATAATCTCAGTGTATACTGGAGGTGCTCTGGAGGAGACGCTCTACCGGGGACACATGAATGATTTTCTTGTGAAAAATCCCCCCAGTTAACCAACAGGACCAAAGTACTTCAACACTTTCCGGCCCACTCTGTGCTATCAGGGAATCTCCTTGCGTTCCTCCGTCCGTTTCTTGCTCCTCCACCTGAGAAAGTGCATGTGCTCCATCCTTCCTCCTCCACGTTCCTCCTCACCAGAAGCCAGCCAGGGTGCAGTCAGCGTGGCAGAGCAGGAGCGACGTCTCCAGCTTTTGTCTCCGTGGAGAGCAGGGGTTGTGTGGCTCCTAATTGCTGTGCGCCAAAGAGACCTGAGGAGCCAATCAAAACGGCCAATCTCTAAAGACGAGCCAAAACTAATTTGTTGGCAATATAACATCCCGCACCTCGCCACCTCGCTCTCTCTCGCTTCTCCCTCTCGCTGGGTCTCCTGATGGCAGTCAAGGGTTCATTTCTGTGCCGCCGTGGTCATGACCTCTCCCTCCCTCTCTCTGCCTTCCTCTGCGGCTTCACCGGGAGTTCATCTCGGATGCCTCTCTGGTCGTGACCTGGCTCCGAACGACACGATGGTGAGAGCGGTGTGAAGGCTGGCAGAGGACAACAAATCCTCTCGCTGTGTTTATTCAGTTCTGTGTGTTTCTGTATCTTCAGTCGCTATCTTGTCTTTGTGTGTGTGTGTGTGTGTGTGTGTGTGTGTGTGTGTGTGTGTGTGTGTGTGTGTGTGTGTGTGTGAGGGACCCACCTCAGGGAGCGTGAGAGCGGAGCAGCTGTGGTCAGAGAGAACACACACGTTAGCTTTGGGTTTCATCCTTGGCTCGTTCAGCAGGGAATCTGGCAGCCTGCTGAGTGTGCGTGTGTGTGTGTGCGTGTGTGTGCGTGTGTGTGCGTGTGTGTGCGTGTGTGTCAGTGATCACATGTCCGGGTGTGCGTTCGTGTGTCCTGTCCTGTTACACACCTCGTACTTTTTGCTTTGTCACTACCTCCAAACGCTCTCTCTCTCTGAGGATCCACAACTTCAAAGGGCAACTTTAAAAAGTGTGTATTTCACACAGTCAACAAAAGCATCGCTGAGAAAACACACACACACACACACACACACACACACACACACACACACACACACACACACACACACACACGTTGGCACACAGCTTTCTCTGAGAACACACCTCATCTCTGCAGGACACAAAGCCTTCAGAGGATAAAAACAATCGCTCCTTTCTATCGCAGTGATACTGCAGTTTACAGCCGCCAAAGCACCGAGCAGCTTCCTTGAGGCGAGGCGGCGAGGAGGAAGTAACGGGAAGAGAAGAATTGACTTCCCTGTAAAAGCCCCGTCATGTGTTTGCTGTCTGAGAGACAGATAAGATTGAAGGCGCGCTCGATTGTTTGATTGAATCCACGCACGGCGAGCTGCAGGACGGGCATGTCTCTCCGGCGGCGTCTTTGATAGTTGCATTAGCTCAAAGTGAGGAAGACACGCAAACACAGTTGCAGGTCTGAGTGATGCAACCTCAAAGCAACTCTTCTGCAAGCTCCCCGTAAGCAGGTCACAGTCACACGCTGATAGCGGCTAACAAAGGTGATGTGCAGCATGAGACCTGATCGCCGTGTTTGAAGGCAGCAGCGGACTGACCGTCCGGACCAGAGGGTTTGATCACCTGCTGCACATCATGTACTACGATAATCAATATCACCGATCGTTTATGAGGATTGTTCCATCAGATGTGATGTAGTGCTGCAGTCTGTGGTGCTGAACATCCACTTTTCTGCTAAATAAAAAGCCACCAGTGTTTGGAAATCCCAGAAGGTCGTTTGGCGACACACTGTTGTTCTGGTGTGTTTCTCTCAAAGACCCTTTAAACCGTCTGGATGTAAAACAGTTCAGTCTTCTGCACAATGACAAACACACCTGACCGTTTCGTCTCCGGTCCAGGACACACGTCCCGCCTCAGAGCACGAGCCAAAACCACCCAAGCATCGTTTAATGCTCCACACCAACTGTTTGAGTGACGATGTGATTTATGTTTCAACATCGTGCTGTTACGCTCACATTTATCTACTGTGTTACGTATGTTCATATTTATCTACTGTGCAAACATGCAAAACACTGTACTTAATTATCAATTTTCATCTTTTTCCATTAGCAATAATATTTTTTATTTCCCCCTTTTTATATAGAATGTGCTTATACTCTATACAACTGTTTTTTATTTTGTAATTTTTTATTCCTGCTACTTTTGCTGCTGTCGCTAACACCCTAATTTCCGCAGCAGGGGAGTGATAGTTATCTTATCTTATCTTATCTTAAAATTTAATTGGCTAAATTCTATCACCAGCTATATTGGTATGCTTCAAAACAACACATTGTGCTTCACTTCACAAAAAGAGCCAGGAAATATATCTATATCTATATCTTATTTCGCAAATGGAGGCATTTGCACTGAATTTCACTTTACAAAATAATGAAAAGTATGACAGTTGACTTCATCTGAAACAGGAAACATCCCAAAAGTCTTGACTTGCTTGTATCCGTTGAGCTTTTTCTAATTCCTATAATAATAAAGAAATCCACGGTGTCTTTCTCACACAGAGGAATGATCTGTTCGTTCAGTCCTCTGCTCCGTCGACGGTCCTGCGTTAACACATGCGGGCAGCTTGGCGTTTCTTCTGGAGCAGATCTCTGCGAAGGCCGCCGAACTGACGTCACAGCGACATGACTGAGAGTTCGAAGGTGCGGCTAAAGAGCAGGGATGGTTTTCAGAGTGAGACGCAGATGGTTGTGATCAGGACTGATGGCGGTGATAGTGATCTTCCTGCCTGCAGTTCCAGAGCTTGATTTGACAGCGAAAGAGTAATGAGAAAAAAAAGAAAGATGAAGCATCTTTTAGAGGATCAGCTGAAATTGCCAATCTATTTTAATCTATTGTCACCTTGGGAGAGCAATGCTCCGTTTTTGTGTGGACTAATTGGATTTCAAAGCGTGTATTGAAAAAGGTCTAATTAGATATTCATCACATGGGGAGGTGCAATGTGATCACATGCTACAGAGCACTTTCTTTAATGCAGGTAACGTTCCTGCAGCCAGCGTGTGCCGCTCTGCGCTCACGGCCTTTCATATCTACAGACAGCTGACAGCATTCACCACTTCATCACGTTCATCCAACCTCAGTTTGACCAGAAATACAACCATCGCAGAGAAGAGGCGGCCAGTCAGTGTTTCACTCATCGCTGTCACTCCTGCGCTCCTTCCTGACCCCTCAGGGAGACCCTCCATTGTTTGAACCCTCAGCGGTCACGGGTCCCCACAGGGGTCACCACAGGTCAAGACTGACATCATTGACCTCATGTCAGGTCAGCTCCTGTGGGGGACAACAAGCTGAGGTATCCAAACTGCAGGAGCTTAACTGGACTGACGCGTTAGAGTGGACGTGGACCGCGAGCCGCTGCTGAGCGTCTGTCTGTTGAAATAATGGCTTTTTCTCATTCAGATGTTTTTCTGAGTCAATGTAAAGATGACTGTTTGGGTCAAAACGACCTTGCCGAGGTCATGTGACAGTTGCCACCGTTGGCTGTAGGAAGGAAACAGGAAGCCATCACCATTCTCCCGTGTTGAAAGCTAACTGATTCGTTGGCCCATCCTTCCACCCCGACCTCATCCACACGTCCAGTTTGTGGTTCTGTAACGTCTCCGGACTTCCTGCTTTGCTTTCAACAGAGACAATTACTGCGAACGCCAGAGGACTTCATCCACTGGACAGAACCTGTTGTTTATATTTGCTGAAACAATTGATGCTGTCATTTCTCTTGGGGGGTCAGCGTCCCCTTTGGGCCTGCACAAAAGATAAAAAAGACAATTTTTTAGATATTTGACATCAGACGAATCCACAACCTGAAGCTGGCTCAGTGATCTTTGGAGGCGTTTTAGTTTCCCTCTGTGTGTTGAAGCTCGTGCTGCTGCAGCCTTTGTGTGCACCTGACAGCGTTCAGTTCAGACTCGCTGAAAACTGAAATTTTTCTTGGTTAGGCCTTGTAAGATTGTCGTCTCGGGAGCTTATTCAGACATGTGAGCAACATGTAAAGCTGCCATCATTTTACATATTTCCAAGAAACCTCACAACAGTCAAACACTGGACCAAACCAAAGCACAAGTCAACTTTGATTTACTTTAACGTGCTTGTTGACATGTTTTAAAGAACGACATCATGTAGGCGATGAAGACTTTCTGTGCCTTGTGGAGGAGTGGTCCTCCAATCACAGCGGACACAGTGCCGTGCTCCTTACCACTGACTTGCTGAGTAACGTGGAGTTCGTGTCTGCTGCCGCTCGCCCTCCCTGCCCTGCAGAGGGGCTGTTTAAATGAGATTAGTCTTGACAAGTGAACTTCAGCTGGTACTAAAGACCCCTTTTTATCTGCTAAGCAAATATTAGAGCCGCCCACCCGAATGAATACCTCACTCCTGAATTACCATAAGAATGGCTCAGCTGAGTACTCTCATAATGCTTAAACTAACAGTGCAGAGCACACACACGCACACACACACACTGCAGCCACGCTAATGAGAAGTTTCGCAGTTTGAGATTGCTGCCCTGTTAGGGGCGGCGGCGGCAGTGTCGGCGTGACGATGAGCAGGAGGAATGTCGGGAAGCAGACAATATTGTTCTGCAGCGTCCGTCCAACACTCCCACCACCCTTAACCCCCGAGAGCCGCTGCTCCCAGGATGAAACTCTCCCAAGACCTCCGTGGCCAGGATCGTCCAGGCTGGCTCAGATTCTGGTTTTTAGCTCTCATTTTAGGACAGAATCTGAACTGGAACCGGCAGCTTGTCTCCTCCATCACTACACTGAACTCCTCTCCTCGCCTCCTGAAGCTCCATCCAAACTCCTCCTCCCAGTTACCCTGCAGACTCTACTTCCACTCCTTCCCATGAGTCTGGGACCTGCAGACTCCTAGACCCATGAGGGAACCCCTGAACCATCCACTGCCAGACCCTCTTTGTCTCCTCACAGTCCCCCCCTCAAACACACAGGACCACGGTCCCGGGTTGACCAGCGCTGGGACAGGGTGCAGAAAGCAGGCCGTTGGTTCCCAGGACCGCCGCGCACTTGTCATGTAAATGAAGAAGTCACAACCAATTAGAGTAATTGCAGCGCATCGCCCCGTCTTCGCCACGGCTGCTGAGCTGAGGAGGGGCATGGGAGAGAGAGGGGGAGGCAAGGAGGGAGGGAGGGAGGGAGGGGATGGATGTGGAGGAAATGGAGTGAGGGAAGGTGGAAAGAGGAGGAGATGTGGATAGATTTGTTCTAGAAAGATGAGAAAAGTAAAATCTGT